>NC_137736.1:43077235-43552235 GCF_963264785.1 Psittacula echo | reverse complement strand
TGCACTTGACCATTACAAGAACTCTTTTATCTTTATCTGCTAGTTTCAATACATTTTCTCTGAGTGTCAGTGGCCAGAGTTGTATACTGAATTTTATCTGTAGTTTCCTAGTTACTTTGTTCAGTACCTCCATTTGTTCCTATTTTCATTATTTCCTCCTTCAGTTTTATATTTCCTAGTGGAAAAGCTTTCCGTTTATGACCTAGGATCACAGGTGCCATATACTAATTTGCTTTCCTGCAGAAACTCAATGATCCATTGAGCTACTTATACTTTCCAAATGCACTAGATTATTGCGAAAGTTTTGAAATGTTTAATTGCACAATCTTGCATCCGTCCACTGAATTTCATCCTTTCTCCTCCTGCGTGAGCCCTAAAATCAGCAAATTCTGTCAGTGTGGTATCCTGATCTTCCTTTATATGAACATGAACTTTCAGTTTCATGTCACCAGGAAATGTTACAGGCATACTCCTATATTTTACTTCCAGGCTACGAATAAACCCCCCCCCCACTAAGCAAGAATGGTTCCGTTAGTGCTCCTGAAAAAACTTCTATATCCTTTTTGAGTAGGATATTTTGTCTCTCTCTTTAATTGGATCCCTCATTTTTGTTAGTCCCTTACCCAACATACATTTCCCTTAGGAGCTTTCAGCAAACTCCTGAGTAAAGAAGCAATTGTTATTAGCCCTGGGTAATAATGACATATATCACACTGCTCATGTGATTTCTGTGTGCAACATACATACAACAGCTGAGAACATGAAAATATGTCAGACTTCTCTGAACAATGTGTGACTCTCCACATATAACATACATGCCTATAAATATTACTTTGAATAAACTAGAGGTGTCTTTAACAATAAACTGCTCCGAAAAAGGCTTCCTAAAAGTCAAGTTCCATTTTCCTGGCCATTTCAAAGTATCTGGCAAATTATTCCACAGATCTTTAAATTTAAGTTTGTAAGATTGCTTTGCAGCGATATTAGTTCTTATTAGCAAAGTAAAGTAGCACAGTGGCTTTTCAAGGTCTTGCAAAGGTCCTTTCAGCATATCATCAGAATTGTATGACTGCTAATTTTATGTAACTTACTTTGCAAGTACCTGGATTTCACAAAATTTTCCTTTCATGATTCAGCTTACACTTGAAATTAGAATGATTCCAGCTAATTACTGATTCTCTTATCAAGAAAGTTTAAAGAATGGCTTCTTTTGCCAGTTTTAGCTTGATACCACCTTTCTCCTTCAGTTCATCTGAAACCCATTTCAAATTAGATTTGAGATTGTGTCTTCAGCTGTATGCATTGTAGCTGACATGAGGGAGTGGATGTTGGCATTTTGGTTTTCTAGAGGGGAGACTCATGACATCTTCTGTTACTTTTTAAAAAAGTAAGCATATGTCCATTAAGTCATTGATGGACTTACTGTTTTAGGACAAGGCAATAAATTATTCTTGACACTGTCTTTCCTTCTAAAATGAAAGCTCATTCATTGAACAGGCTTGAGTTCTCACAGAAACATAAAGGAAAGTCCCCTTGACACACTATGCTGCATTTTTGGCATCTTGACAAACATTTAAAAAGTACTGCAAGGTTTGTTTTGGGTTATTTTTTGTAGGTTTTTTTTTTTTTTTTGTAAAGTGCACATTTCTTTATAATAACCCACACCAATATTTATGTATACTCTACAGTTCTTTTACATTTCTATTGCTTTGCAAGAGCTACCTAATTGCACTGAATTAACTTATGCAAAGAAGTGAGTGCACACCTGATAGAGAATCCTTTGTCAGTTGTTTGAGGTCAAATCCCTTGGTATAAATATCAGTTCTTTAAAAACAGAAACCAACTATTTCCAAATGGTTGTTAGAAACCCAGGGGCTTTCCAGCCAGTAAATCAAACAAGAATTTACCTCACATTAGCAGTAATGTGTACAAGGTTGAGTGACTACACGTTGTACCTAAGTGCCTCTAAGTACTACCTGGAACACTACTACTTTAGAATGAGTAAATAAATATATATATAATATACTAGAATATATATGTATATACTAGTGATTGATCAACTGTTGAAAATTAGCTGCTATAGGGAGTAACTGTGAAAAAGGTTGCTTACTATCACAGTTTGTAAACAATTAGAATGTTCTTTCTGGTGTGTTTATAACAGCATATACTGGTAATGTTTTTAACATTAACAGTATATACCTCTAATGTTTAAAACATGCTTCTAGTAGCTACTCAGATTTCAGAACTGTAATATAAAGTAACCATAAAATTCCTCCCCACACTCTAGCTAATAAGTTAGTTTTCTTCTTTCATTATGCCTGCATCAATAGCTCATAAAATTGCCATTAAAAACATATTTTTTGACTCAAGGGAAGTATGCTTAGAGAAACTGCTTAAAACTGGAAGCAGGAATTTTTAATACCAAATCTTTCTGCAAGATATATGTTAGTCAATTTATTTTTTTCATACTTTAAGCATAGCATATACAGAAGAGGAAAATGAGATCTTCTCTCTCACCTTGTGGAGAGCTTGAGAAAGGAAGAAAGAAATTTTAAAAATTTTTCTTTTTGCAGTTTCTCTTAATCCATTTTTCTGTAAACAGAACAGCTTCAGTAGACAACATGACTGTAGGTTTTGTGGTTTTTGTTTTTTTTTTCAGCTTTAATAATCACATGTAGAAATTAATTTTGGAAGGAAAAGAGCTGTTTCCTGTATCTATAAGGGAAGAAATCACAGATCTGCACACAACCATATTTTAAAGCAGAACTGTAACTTTTATCATTTTGATTGAAATTCCTTAAGGTTTGATGCTAGTCCATGAATGAATCCCAGTACTGCATACATGTCACTTCATTTTGAAGTGTAGGTATGTCTTGCAGGTGTTATTTGATTTAATTAAATTAGTAAAGAAAATATTGTCTTCTCCTTTAGTGAAATTGGATGAATTGATCTTTGGCATCCTTTTTCCCCCTGATTATTTTAGCTAGACAATTTACTCTAAATTGACCAATATTCACAATAAAACAAATCATAACATAAATGAAATAAATAGGCAAGACTTCAGAGTTTCTGTGGAACAATACTGTGCAGAACAAAAGGTTAATAGGTATTTGGTTTGGTTCCTTTTAATGTTGCAAAGCCTGAAAACAGGTCAGAACCTTGCTGAAAGCATACTCTGTCTTTTCTGATGGGATTCATATGAGTAAATGAAGACATTTAGCAAAGATTCCACAAACTGCTTTCTAAAAAAAAACACTCACACTGCTCTCTTCAAAAAGCCAAAGATGACTACTCCTTACTTTGATTATCTCAAGCCAGGTGAGATAAATCCCACATTCAAAATCTGCAGTGTAAATGCACAACACTCAATTGAACATATGCCTGAAGTTTTAAAAAACATAGGAGATTTGCTATATTTAAATAGGTGTCTTATGTTGGTATCTTATATTTCATAAATTCAAAGCCATTTCACTAAACCAGTAACAATCTGCTTAACTGCTCAGAAATTCACCAGGAAATAGCTAAGTACAGTTAGAATAACTCACTTGCAAGGGGTGTGTTTTAGAGGAGTAACATAGATAAGGAATATTTTATATAGTGTGCTGCGGTTTATGATCTAAAGAGGTGAAGCAGTGGAGTCTTTCTGAAATGCTTTGTGAGTATACAGGAATTCCCCTGAGGTATATGCTGATCTTATAGACCCACAGGTTTCACAAACTGCTGCTATAACAATGCTTTTTTTTTTTTTTTTAAGAAGTGTTTGGTGGCAAGCATAGGTCAGTACTTCAGACATGCTGTCTCTTAAACTAAGAATCTAGAAGATGGTGAGTGTTAATTGGTTACAGCAGAAATAATCCTCTATTATTATCTTGAGGAAACTGGTTCCAAGTCTGTATTTCTGTTTGAGCTTGGATGGCTCCTTATATGTTCAAAGGTGTGTAGTAAAAAAATGCCTGTAGACACAGGACAATTAACTCACTTTATGATCTATGTTAAACTATGATGTTTAGTGAATACGAATTTATTTCTGTCTATTCCTCAAAGCTGAAATTAAATCCCAAGGTATGGTTCACACCAGAAAATACATGTGTTTTCTGAAGGACTAGTAAAACCCCCTATTTTTCGTCTACAGAGTAGGTCTGTAAAGGCCCAGTGACCATCAGGAGAGGGTATTTCCAGTCCTCTGACCTCCCTACATTACAGCATTTGAGAGATTCCTGATTTTACTACTTGAAAGCTATATGTTTCACATACTGCGCAAGGCTGAACTTGGTCTTTCATGATTCTACCTAATAAGAAGTTTAGGGCATAAGGCACAAGTAGCATGCCACAAGTTTTATGCATCCTGCTACTCCCCTATCCCCTGAGTAGGAGACCACATACAGCTACTAGCAGGGAATGGTCCTTGGTCTACACTAGCCCTCCAATAGCACCTGGTTGTTGGTTTGGAGAGTAGTAGGTGGCCCAGCTGAAAAAAAGGATAAAAGGATCGCTCAGAATCCATGTGGATGGCCATGTGCTGATGCCTAGGCCTGCATGTGACCTGGCCTCATTTGGATTGCCAGCACAGATATAACTAAAGATATTCTGATCACTGTTACTGTTTTCACTGAGGGCTGTAGAAAAAGGATGAGAAGGTGTTTTCAAAGGACAAAAAGTAGAGAGGTTTTGTGCTATGGAGCAGGGGTAGCTGATTCTGCGCAGCTGATCTCCAGCTGGGAGGGGATGTGCCAGGCAAGGCACGCTATAGCAAGGGTGGTGACTGCTGATGTACCCTGGCTGGGGTGGATGGACCAGCACAACGGCATACACAAACCTACCCCCATCCTGGTTTACATATGTCCTCAGGTGCTTCTACGTTTAGAGCAGTGGAAAAATCATAAGAACACATTCATTTCTTCTCGACGTGTCTTGAGTCTTTGTGCTGCTCAGAGAAATAATCTATGCTTACAGCTGTATGTTTTTCCATTGCCATGTATCACCATTACCTGTTCATTTTGTACCATGTTGATTAGCCTTAAGTGGGTCTAGCAATATCCTACAACATCTGTGATCTCAGTCAGATGACATTTAGTCATACTTCTGCAATGCACATTCACATTTCACTAATGAGGAATTCACACTCAGTATCAGTTTTAAATTCACAAATGTTATGAGTACATATAAAAATGTTCAGTAAATTGTTAAAGGAAAATAAACAAAAGTATGATATTGATTTTGTTACATTTATCCATAGTAATCCAACTGCTAAAATGATTTTGTACTTGGTATGTGTTGTGTATGCATTACATACATCGAGTGTTTGCAGTGTGATGAAACTTGTAATTTATATCTCAGTAGAAAAAGGGAACTAACATTTTTTGTTACATGCCTGTTGAACAGAGTTTAGTCTCATTGTCATTGCATTTTGCATAGTTTTATTTTTGTCATCACTCGAAGCTTGTTCTTTGTTTCATTCTATATTCTCACCAAATTTAATCTTAAAAGAACATAATTAATAACTCATACTCTTTTTCTCTGTATAGAAAGCTCTATTAGCTACATTTACCAATGACAAAAATCATATAATTTAAGATACTTCTTCCTGAGAGCAAGATTAAAGCATGTCTAAAATAGAGAAAAATATGAATATAAATTAACCACTTAGTGAGAAAAAGTTACGGAGAAAGCTTTTTACAATTGATTCAAATCAGATTGCAATGTGTGAATAAGAAATTACTGACTGGAAGGGTATAAAACCAGAACCCAGGACATGGCAAAACATGGTGCTAATATGTTTTCCTATATAGCTGCCAGGCCAAACATCTTAGCCTTTCGTATACGTATTATCTCTGTTACCAGTTATGGAAGAGAAGATGAAGTTTCTTTCACCAATAGAGTCTGCTCTCTTTGTAGTAACTTGTATCAATTTTTTAACAGAATATTAGGAGAGCAGTTGAGGATAAAACATTGAGGCAGCACTAGATCTGAGGCTTTCTGCTGGACAGTAACTATGGATGACCACCAGCTAATTCAAATTTTTTTGTCAGAGTTATTTTAGACAAAATTATATCCACATTCTTGAGAAAACACTTTACAAAAACAAATGGCACAGTTTCCCATCAGAGAAATGCATTTAATGTACTGAGTTACTTATTTCCTTTTCTCCTGATTTTTGCCTTCAGTCTCAAATATTTTTTTGTCCAGGTGATTAAAGAGGCAACAGCAAGAGCCTCAAGTGAAAGTCAAATTTTCTGTTGGATATCATCTATGTTAGATTTTTCTTGTGTTTTCCCTGTCAAATTTCAATGAGTGATTACTATTTTAATGAAGTCACATCTCCTGATTTTCACAATAATTATTAACACCCATTGCTCAAGTTGGATGCCTGATGGTAGATAAAAAATAAATTACATTCATGTTGCATCCAGCCTACTCACAAACTACCAAAAATTTCACATCGAATCTGTCTTTTTCACATCTATTCTTTGCCTTATGTAATCAAGAAAGACATGAAAACTGATATTCTGACACTCCTGACATGACTGTGCCAAGGCCCCTAAGAGCAAAATATATCTTCCCCTTTAGACGTTCTCTGTAAAGGTTGTTAATTGAAATTCCACAGCTGACATAGTGTTCAGTATGGAGAATGAGGCTCCAAACTTGCCAACTAGGTTGAAAGACAGCAAAGATTTTGCAGCTACTGTAATGTTGATCCTATAAAAATTTCCACAAAAATTCACAGGTAGTAATTTTATGTGATACGTGAAATTTCCTTCCACTGTGTTGGCATAGTCCTGTATATAGTGATGTGTCTTATAACTCAGAGAAGAGGGAATAATTAGTGAACTACTGTGAAAAGGTTTTTAAGCAATAAGTAAAGTCACAGACAGGAGAAAGAGCTGCTACAGGCAGTAAACTGTTGCACCAACAAAAGGTATACCAGTTCCCTCAGCAAATTTGCTGATGACGCCAGGCTGAGTTGTGTGATTGAAACACCTAAAGGACAGGACGCCAGCCAGAGGGATGTGGACGGGCTTGAGAAGTAGGCACACATGAACCTCATGAGGTTCAACAAGGCCAGGTGATAGGTCCAGAACCTGGGTTGGGGCAACCTCCACTATTAATAAAGGCTGGGTGAAGATGGGATTGAGAGCAGCCTTGCTGAGAAAGACTTGGAGGTTCTGGTGGATAAAAAACTGCACATGAGCTGGCAATGTGTACTTGCAGCCTAGAAAGTCAACTCTATCCTGGGCTGCATCAAAAGAAGCATGACCAGCAGGTCAAGAGAGGTGATTCTGCCCATCTAGTCCACTCTGATGAGACCCCACCTGGAGTACCACCTTCAGCTCTGGAGTCCTCATTAGAAGAAACACATGATCCCATTAGAGTGTGTCCAGAGGATGACCACAAAAATGATCACAGAGATGGAACACCTCTCCTGTGAGGAAAGGCTGAGAGAGTTGGGCTTGTTCAGCCTGGAGATCAGAAGGCTCCAGTGAGATCTTACTGTGGCCTTTCAATACTCAAGGGGGACTTACAATAAAGATGGGGACAGACTTTTTGATAGTGCCTGTAGAATAGCACAAGGGATCTTAAGCTAAAAGGAGGTAGATTCAGATAGATATAAGGAATAAAGTTTTTATAATGAGGGTGGTAAGGGACTAGAACAGGTTGCCCAGAGAGGCTGTGGATGTCCCATCCCTGGGAACCATTCAAGGCCAGGCTGGATTTGGCTCTGAGCAACCTCATCTAGTGGAAGGTGATCCTGCTCATTGCAGGACAGTTGGGACTAGATGACCTTTAATGGTCGTTTCGAACTCAAAACGTTCTGCTGTTCTAAGAATCTATGACTGATTTTATGATTCTATTAACTCACTTAACAGTTTCTTTTCATATGTTTATTTTCCAGAATGGATAAAACAGATATGTTCCTTGGAATTACCTGTCCCTATTGGAAATTTACTTATCAAAAGACATTGTGTTGCCTTTTGCATGAAGCAACATTGCTGTTGGAATACATCAACATATACCTATAGCAGGCAGTTTAATAGTTGTCTTGCATCAACAGTTCTGACAAGGAGGACATAAACAGTACTCAAATTATTCCAGTTATTCTATACCTGCCTTCTCTCTCACCCTTCCCAACCACAATGATGTAGAAATGGTAGGACTGAATAAAATTTTAATGAGAAAAAAATCAATTTAATTAACTATCATGATACGAGACAAGACGAAGTACTACACAAATTTCAGAATTTGATTCTGACTTAAATATTTTTCTATCAATGGGTATTAATTATTTTGGAGCAAATAACTAATTTTTTTTTTTTTATTTTCTTTGGCTTTTAGCTCATATTATATGCTATATTTAATTCTGACTCCAGATTTAGAGCTGTAGTAATGATTTTGGAAAATTTCTTCATCCTTGTCACTACTATAAAGCAATTTCACACTTTCCTGGCTCTCTAAGAGATGTAATACTTGGAAGTGTTAATTGACCAAATCATCAGTAAGGGCGAGAGAAAAAAGGGAACACGAAGTATAATTATGCTCATGAGTTTGACTTGGAAATGTAGGAATGGTCATTATGCAACAGATATTCAGAGGAAACAAAATTTAAGCTCTTTTCCATTTCAATAGTCTAAACTCTCATATTGACTGTTTAGAGTAAACGATAAGTAGACTGGCGTTCTGTTGAAAATACATACCAGGGAAGCTGGTTGGGCCAGGCAGTGACCTTAACTTGATGATAAACATTTCCTCTCTCCAAATGCTTGATTAAGGAAAGTCAGACATGGCTGTGAATAAAAAGTATTTTCAGGTGTCAGAAAACTGCCACAGTTACTTTGCTTGTAAAAATTCCAGACTTCTTCCTAGATTTGCTAAATATTGGCTTCCATCTTTGTTCCTGATGCTAGTTGAAGCTGAAGATGCCCAGCCTTATGCAGACATATATGCTAGTTCACATAAGAAAAATCTTAATGATGCATATATTTTAAAAAGAAATTAAAGTTCAGAAATGAAGGAGAATTTATTGTCTCCAATATAAAACATGCTGCAAAAATAGAAGGTCATATTCCTAGCTGGTGTCACTTGATGGTCAGACAAGAAGTGTCCTATGATACTTTATGTTGTATGTTACTAGTTTAATGTGAATTTTCATAAAATACAAGGGTAACGATGAGTGGTCTTAGTAATAACAGTACTTAGGGAAAACAATCTCCTTTTACATTGTTTTATGGGTGATTCACAGTGTGTTTCTTTTAAAAAATGTCTAAAACTACCTTGTCTTTGGAGAAAAAAGAGAAAGTGGAACAAGTAATATCACAGAGCTAAGCTTGAGTAAAATTTGCATTTTACCTTTGACTCCTGTGCTGAATCACAGTGATTTGTATTCTTCTCTGCCCTCCCTCCCAAAAGTGTAAAATAATTCTTCAAAACTTAAAAATGTGTCTCCCGTAACTTTAAATTACACTTAATACCACCTACTCTTGTCATAACAAACCAGGCTCACGCTCCAGTGGGGGCTATGTGGTAATTTTGACTAGAACAGTGGCATTATGATGGATTATTTTTAACTTTGGTTCCAGCTTTTTGAGCTTTATTCTCACTTGCTTGATTGAATTGATGGGAAAATTGAAAGCAAAACTTGTCTGAAGCAATGGTTTTTAAGGGAAAACTGGCTAAGGAAGGTGATAAAACTCTTTTACAGTTAAGAAGCATAAAGAGCTCAAGCCTGTTCAGACCCAGCTCAAGTTCATTGTAAGAAAAAAAGGTGAGAGCTAGAGTAAGGCATCATATATTATGACGTACTTGGAAAATTTCTGAAATTTTTGATTTAATTTGAGGTAGGGGAGCAGACTTCAGCTTGAAATCAGTTTTATACCTCATCCTTTTCTTGCTGATAATTCCAATCCACAAAATTACATTTTCTAATAAGAATTTTGATAACTTTATATGTCTAGTGGAAGTGTGGGAGATGCAAAAGGCAAAAGAGTGTAAAAAGAGAGAAGAAAAAGATAAAAGAATATACATAAGGAAAAGAAACAGGATCAGAGTAAACTTGAATGGAAGAAAGATAACACTGAAACTGGAACATGTTTAGGTAGTACAGATTCTTTTATCTCCACCTTTTAAAAAGTGTGAACACATTTCATACCTGAACAAACTTAGTTGAGGACAGAAAAAAAAACCAACTAATTTGGAGTTTATGACAAAAATTATCACTTAAAGTGATAAAATAATTATTCTTCCGTCAATCTCTTTTACTTGGATAGTCTACTACTTGCATAGTCTACTTTAAAACACAATGAGGACATGTAATTGTACAGGTAATGAATGTATCTGACATTTTTTTTCCATCTTGTCTGTTTTGTCATTGTCAGCCTCTTGTGCCTCCCACTGCATCATGGCACACCTTTTTAAAAAATCTCTAAAATATCTAAACCATTTCAGAGGGGAATATCCCTGGTTTTACTTACTGGAGAATCCTGGAAGAATGTGGTATTAAAATTGACTATGTCCCTTTCTTCTTACTGTGACATAAACATTATAATAAATGCAATGAATGAGAAAACCAAACTATTAGAAAATGAATCAGAAGAGGGAAACATTATGTCTGCTGGGATCAAAACACTTAGCCAGTTCTGTCCTTCAGTGTTCAGTTAAGAAGTAAAATGCATCCTTGTGTTGCTAGCCGTTTAAAACAGTCCATCTGAAGCTTAAATATAATCAGCCAAATAAAATTGTTTATGGTTAATTATTCTGTTTTTATTGGCTTCTCTGGATGGAGATTAGCAAGAGAAAAACATTTCTGAGTTGGTTTAATATAATTACTTGATGGAACAGGGTTTCAGGGTCTAAAGACTGGAAGATTAACACAAGTAATTTTATTCTCATAATTAGTTTTGGGTTACAGTCTGCATCTAATACAAATAAATTGAAGTGGTTTTGCTTCATATTCTAGATCAGCTTAATGGGAATTTGAGTAGTTTTTTTTGAAAGGATGGCTATGAGATTTAAATGGACCTATGATCTTCCATAGCTGCCAAAGCTTTTGGCATCTCTTTAATTTACAGTATACCTCTTCTGTTATGTCAACATGTCATCCTTCTCTTCCAAATAAGAGTAGTATAAGGTTAACTAATAATACAAAAAAGTATTTTTTAAAATAATAATTCAATGCATAAAAATTCAGCTCTGCGTAGGTAGATTATATATTAACAGTGCACCAGTGCATAATTCATAATTGTCTTTGACAGCCCAGTGAAAGCAAATGTTTTAAATTGGCAGTCAGAAACATGCCCGTGTTTCTGGGTAAAATAAAAGAAAAATCAAAATAGACAACACATTTTAATGTTAACATCCATCAAAATTGATAATTTTTTTCAGAATATTTTAAATGTTAAATTACTGCAGGCAGCTACCTAGTTTCTGAACACTTTCTGGGGAACTATACAACCATCACCAGCTCTGTGATATCCTTGAAGGACTGTACACAAACCCCAGATAAATATGCCTGATATCTCATTGCATTTTGGGTTTCATAAATGTGTTCACAGTCTCACATGTGCCAGATTCAGTACTTCTATTTGCTCTGGGGCAATTATTTATATTTGCTATGCCTAAAACCTTAATAACATCATGACACCAAATGGAAAAAATAAAATAAAGCTCTACAGTCAAGCAGTGGAGCATGGATGGATGACAGAGTGAGGAAGAGAAAGTAATAGATGGCATTTTCTGGAGGACTGGGACAGGCCAGTAAGAAAATAATTGGTCTTTTAGGGCTGAGGGCAAAGGAATCTCATATGTAAACCATAAATACATGACTGATAAGGCTGTGAAAACTGCAAATATATCATTATGAAAACTGCCTTCTACTTATTCCGATAAAATAAAAATCCCTAACTTGTGCTGTGTAGCCAGTAGGAAAGTATTAGACATTCTAGGTTATGATTTTATGATTTTAGGACCAGTACAATAGCAAGTAGAATTGCAACTCTGGACTTTAGCAGGGCAAACTTTGGCCTTTTCAAGCAATTGCTAGAGGAAATCCCATGGGCAAAGCTGCTTGAAGGTAAAGGGGCCCAAGACAGTTGGTTGGCATTCAAGGATTGCTTATTCCAAGCTCAAGAGCAGAGCATCCCAACACGTAGAAAGTCAAGGAAGAGGGCCAGGAGACCTGCGTGGCTAAATAAGGAACTGCTGGTTATGCTCAAGTGGAAGAGGAGAGTTTACAGGTCATGGAAGGAGGGGCTGGCCACTTGGGGGGAATATAAGGCTGCTGCTAGAGGATGTAGGAAGGCAGCTAGGATGGCTAAGGCCTCCTTAGAATTAAATCTGGCCAGAGGGGTCAAGGACAGCAGAAAGAGCTTTTTCAAATACATAGCTGATAAAACTAACACCAGAGGCAATGTAGGCCCACTGGTGAACGGGATGGGTGCCCTGGTGACAGAAGATACAGAGATGGCAGAGTTACTGAATGCCTTCTTTGTCTCTGTCTACTCTGCCAAAGGCAGTCCTGAAGAGCCCTGTACTTCTGAGTCCTCAGATGAAGTCAGGTCACTGGAGCAGTTTGCCTTAGTCGATGAGGAATGGGTTAGAGACCAGTTGAGCAATCTGGACATCCATAAATCCATGGGTCCAGATGGGATGCACCCGCGGGTGCTGAGGGAACTGGCAGAAGTCATTGCTAGACCACTCTCCATCATCTTTACCAAGTCTTGGGAAACGGGTGAGGTGCCTGAGGACTGGAGGAAAGCAAATGTCACTCCAGTCTTCAAAAAGGGCAAGAAGGAGGACCCGGGTAACTATAGACCGGTCAGCCTCACCTCCATCCCTGAGAAAGTGATGGAACACCTTATCCTTGATGCCATCTTAAGGCATATCAAGGATAAGAGGGTTATGAGGGGCAGTCAACATGGCTTTACCAAGGGGAAGTCATGCTTGACCAACCTCATAGCCTTTTATGAGGAAATAACATTGTGGATGGATGATGGCAGAGCGGTGGAGGTGGTCTACCTTGACTTCAGCAAAGCATTTGACACAGTCTCCCACAGCATCCTCATAGCTAAATTGAGGAAGTGTGGTCTGGATGATCAGGTAGTGAGGTGGACTGCAAACTGGCTGAAGGACAGCAGCCAGAGAGTTGTATTCTATGGGGCGGAGTCTAGTTGGAGGCCTGTATCTAGTGGAGTGCCTCAAGGGTCAGTACTGGGACCAGTATTATTTAATATATTCATCAATGATTTAGATGAGGGAATTGAGTGTACTGTCAGCAAGTTTGCTGATGACACTAAGCTGGGAGGAGTGGCTGACACGCCAGAAGGCTGTGCTGCCATCCAGCGGGACCTGGACAGGCTGGAGAGTTGGGCAGGGAGTAACTTGATGAAATATAACAAGGGAAAGTGTAGAGTCCTGCATCTGGGCAGGAACAACCCCAGGTTCCAGTATAGGTTGGGGAACGACCTGTTAGAGAGTAGTGTAGGGGAGAGGGACCTGGGGGTCCTAGTGGACGGCAGGATGACCATGAGCCAACACTGTGCCCTTGTGGCCAAGAAGGCCAATGGCATCCTAGGGTGTATTAGAAGGGGGGTGGTCAGTAGGTCGAGAGAGGTCCTCCTTCCCCTCTACTCTGCCCTGGTGAGACTGTATCTGGAATATTGTGTCCAGTTCTGGGCCCCTCAGTTCAAGAAGGACAGGGACCTGCTGGAGAGAGTCCAGCGCAGGGCAACTAAGATGATTAAGGGAGTGGAACATCTCCCTTATGAGGAAAGGCTGAGGGAGCTGGGTCTCTTTAGCTTGGAGAAGAGGAGACTGAGGGGTGACCTTATTAGTGTATATAAATATATAAAGGGTGAGTGTCACGAGGATGGAGCCAGGCTCTTCTCAGTGGCAAACAATGATAGGACAAGGGGTAATGGGTACAAACTGGAACACAAGAGGTTCCACTTAAACTTGAGAAGAAACTTCTTCTCAGTGAGGGTGACGGAACATTGGAACAGGCTGCCCAGGGGGGTTGTGGAGTCTCCTTCTCTGGCGACACTCAAAACCCGCCTGGACACATTGCTGTGTAACCTCATCTAGGTGTTCCTGCTCTGGCAGGGGGATTGGACTAGATGATCTCTTGAGGTCCCTTCCAATCTCTAACATACTGTGATACTGTGATACTGTGATACTGTGATGATTCATGCTGAGTTGATGTAGGTACCAAGAAAAGGTCAGATGAATCCCAACCTATAAGTATGTGCTCCTTAATTTGTTAAATTACTTCTGCCAGACGTCCAAAACTTTCCCTTTACACTGCCACTGCTATTTTCTTCATCCTTGGAAGTCAGTGCAATTTGCTAGCTAGAACCAGAAATGAAGAAGCTAGAGTGAAATGAAGAAGGCTTTCTTAAGATTTTGCAAGATAGGACTCAAAAAAAGAATTTTATTTACAGAACTGCAAATGGCTTCACTAAGGGGAAATCCTGCCTGACCAATTTGGTGGCCTTCTATGATGGGGCTACGAAACTGATGGACAGGGGTAGAGCAGTTGACGTCATCTACCTGGACTTGTGCAAAGCGTTCGACACTGTCCCACATGACATCCTTGTCTCTAAATTGGAGAGACATCAATTGGATGGGTGGACCACTCAGTGGATAAAGAACTGGCTGGATGGCTACACGCAAAGAGTTGTGGTCAATGGCTCGATATCCAGCTGGAGACCGGTAACGAGTGGTGTTCCTCAGGGATCGATGATGGGACCGGTCTTGTTCAACATCTTTGTCGGTGACATGGACAGTGGGATTGAGTGAGCCCTCAGCAAGTTTGCCGATGACACCAAGCTGTGTGGTTCGGTTGATACGCCGGAGGGAAGGGATGCCATCCAGAGGGACCTTGACACACTTGTGAGGTGAGCTGATGCCAACCTGATGAAGTTTAACCATGCCAAGTGCAAGGTCCTACACCTGGGTCGGAGCAATCCCAGGCACAGCTACAGGTTGGGCAGAGAAGAGATTCAGAGCAGCCCTGCAGAGAAGGACTTGGGGGTGTTGGTCAATGAGAAAATGAACATGAGCCAGCTTCAGTGTGCGCTTGCAGCCCAGAAAGCCAACTGTATCAAAAGGAGCGTGACCAGCAGGTCAAAGGAGGTGATCCTGCCCCTCTACTCTGCTCTTGTGAGACTTCACTTGGAGTATTGTGTGCAGTTCTGGTGTCCTCAATATAAAAAGGACATAGAACTGTTGGAACAAGTCCAGAGGAGGGCCACGAGGATGGTCAGGGGACTGGAGCACTTCCCGTATGAAGATAGGCTGAGAAAGTTGGGGCTGTTCAACCTGGAGAAGAGAAGGCTGCGTGGAGACCTCATAGCAGCCTTCCACTATCTGAAGGGGGCCTACAAGGATGCTGGGGATGGACTCTTCGTCAGGGACTGTAGTGATAGGACAAGGGGTAACGAGTTCAAACTTAAACAGGGGAAGTTTAGATTGGAAATAAGGAAGAAATTCTTTACTGAGAGGGTGGTGAGGCACTGGAATGCTCACATTCACAACTCCCAAGGAGGTTGTGAATGCTCCATCCTTGGCAGTGTTCAAGGCCAGGTTGGATGAGGCCTTGGGTGGCATGATTTAGTGTGAGGTGTCCCTGCCCATGGCAGGGGGGTTGGAACCAGATGATCTCAAGGTCCTTTCCAACCCTAACTATTCTATGACTCTATGATTCTATGATTCACAGAATGGCTGAGAGCAGAGGCACCTCTGGAGATCTTCTAGTCCTACAGGTTCACTGATAGCAGATTGCCTAGGGCCATGTCCAGTTGGGTTTTGAATACCTCCAAGGATGGAGACTACAGACTCCCTGGGCAGCCATACACTAAAAAAGGTCCTTCTTACCTTTACATGAAATTTTGTGTTTTCAGTTTGTGCCTTCAGCCTCTTGTCGTGTCACTGCGCATGACTGAGAAGTGTCTGGCTCTACTTCCTTTACTTTGCTCCCCATCATTGTTTTATACACATTGATAAGATCCTCTGAGCCTTCTCTTCTCCAGGCTGAGCAGTCCCACTTTTCTCAGCCTCTCCTCATATGACAGATCCAGTTCCTTAATGATCTCTGTGGCCCTGCACTGGGTGTCTGTAGTTTCTCGCTACTCGTGTGGTGAGGGACGGAAGCACTAGTTCCCTCCGAACTAGGGCTGAGACATAGAGCATTCACAGAATGCGGGTCAACAACAATTTATTGCACAGCTAGAATTCCTTATATCTGCCGCCTAAGCACCTCCCCAGGGTCAGCTGGTTCCTGTCCCTCCTGGCAGCTTCCCGTCCATGCACCAATCCCTACAGGTGTCCTCTAGTATGTCCATGTCTCATACTCAGGAGTCCAGATCTGGAGCCACCATTCCAGACATGTCCCAGCAGTGCTGATCAGAGAGCAAGGACCATCTGCCTTGACCTGCTGGCAACACTTTATCTAATGCAGGTCAAAATACTACTGGCCTTCTTTGCCACAAGGGCACATTGGTGTCTGTTGTCAAACTTGTCTACCAGGCTCTCCAAGTCCTTTTCTGTCAAATTTCTTTTCAGCTAGCTGGCTCCTGATGCCTTGGTTCATTTCTTCCTAGGGGCAGGACTTGATATTTGGCTTTGTTGAGATTCATAAGGTTCCTTTTTTTTCATCCCATTTCTCCAGCTTGATGAGGTCCATCTATCTAATCAGCTGCACATCCATTTTGTGTATCACCCACTCCTCCCCGTTTTGTATTGTTAATCCCCCTCACTTCACCCTTATCTAGATTGCACTTCATCGGCTTGTCTATGGGGATTATATGGGATACAGTGGCAAAAGCATTACCACAGTAAAGACAAACAGCATCCACTGCTCTCTTTTCATCCACCAGTCATCTAATTGGTGAAGTCTATCAAGCTGGTCAAACATGATTTTCCTTTTATTAATCTATGCTGACTACTCCAAATCACTTTATAGTCTTCATATATTTGGAAAGGCTTTACAGGAGGTTTTTCTCCATCCCCTTCTTAGGGACTGAGGTGCAGTTGATCAGCCTGTAGTCCCACAGGTGTTCTGTCTTCTTGAGAAAATGAGTGTCTACTTTCTTTGTCCTTATAAACCTCCCCTAATCACCATGATATTTCAAAGATAATTGACACTGACCTTGTAGTGACACTTGCCAGCTCCCTCCACACTTGATGCATCCCATCATGTCCCATGGACTTGTGTCTGCCTATTCTGTTTAAATGTTCCCTAACTTGATTCTACTAAGGGCAAATCTTTACCTTCAGTCTCAAGGGCCTGGAGCTGCTAAAAGGCAAAGATGAAGATATTCAGTACCTTGGTCTTTTCTGTGTCTTTTGTCACCAGATCTCCTGACCCATTCAGCAGCAGGCCCACATTTTCACTGTATGCCATTTGCTGCCAATGTATCTGCTGAAGTCCTTGCTGCTGTTCACATTCCTCACCAATTCAGTCTAATCTTGGCCTTCCAAACTGTGTTCTTGAGCCCTTAGACAGTGCCTCTATGCCTCATCTGTCCCATCTTCTGCCTTTCACTCACTTCCCCTTTCGCCTGAGCTTTTCCAGGAGCTCCTTGTTCGTCCATGCAGGTCTCCTGCCTCTCTTGTTTGACTTCCTGCTCAGTGGGATGGACCCCTCTCGGGAAGTGACATATATCAGTGTCAATTTCACAATTCAGCATACTTACATTTTGTTCTACTTTGGTGGCTCAAGTCTTAGAGGTGCTGAGCCTGCTTTAATTGTGACCTTAATTTTACTAGTGCATTGTTCCATCCCTAATTAGCTAAATAAAATTGTAATGCTTTAGCTTGGTAATTAGCTTTCTTAAATGAGTATTTGCTTGCTCATCTATTTTAATACAATCAATGAAGTGTATGCAGATTTGGGTTGCTTTAACAAATTAAAATATGTTTCAAGAACTATGAGGGCACAGCTAGCCTCAAAGATATCATTTCTAAACCACTCAGATCATCTTTCAAATGAATATTAAATCTTTTTTGACTATTGCCTTTAGACCAGGCTTTGTGCTAAGAGTTATAAAGATCTCGCTCACCTTCACTGACATGCAGCAGTTACAGCTCACACCAAAAGCTGTCACAAAGCTCTTATAAGGGTGATCTGTGAGATGGCAGAAAACCTTGCTCTCTATTCTTCCTATATATTAGGCAGAATAACCTCTGCTTCTGTACGGCAGTGGGGATTGCACTCATCACAGGGACTTGCTAGAAGACCCCTGGAATTGTAAAACATTCTTCACTATGCCATTGAGACTTTTTGAAAAGTATGGGTGAGAAAACTATGGAATATACACATTTGTATTGGTCAGGCTGTTTATCAGTCACTCTTCTTTTGAACTAATTGTTTACATTCTAGTGCACCACACAGCAATAAACTAATTCTTTGGAATGTGAGATTAGGAAATGTAATGAAGAACTCCTGGCCATCACATAGTCCACTGCATACTTAACACCAACGTCTGTGTATGTGGACACCTAAATACCCTATTGGAAAGCTTATCCAAGTGGCTGCTCTTCACAAAGCATTACCAGTGGGGTTTTCAAAAGATTTAGCAATCCCTGAAAGCATGCACTATTGGAATCAATGGAGAAACTTGGAATTCTACCAGTGTATTATACTCTTGTAAATCCTTGCCCACATGCTATGGTGCAGCTGATCAGGATATGTTATTTACACTTTTTGTCAAGTTGTCAGTTGTACATAAATAACAGTCCTGGCTTAATCAAATAACAAATGGTCAGTATGTATTCTGGGAGCAGAAAAACAGAGACAAGATCAAGGTAACACATCACCTTCATTCACAAGCATCTCACTACTCCTTTCATAAAATAATAAAATACCTAAACTGCCTCAAATCAGGTTATGACATTAATCTGGCATAAAGCTCAGGTTCTGGACTGTGATATTTCTCTGCATAACTTAATGTGGATCTAATTGTGTGCAAATTTAATGAATATAGCTTTGGTTGTTGAATATAGAAAGACAACTTCAGTAAAAACCACCAAATATTTTAATTATAAATGAGCTATAACAAGCCATTTGAGCAGCTGCATTGAATGGATCTGAGGGACATTTTCTAAAGCTGAATTGATGGGTGACATTTAGTTTACATAGTGAGTAATATATAAGGTAGAGTAATTTTGAAATACAATTGCTAATAAAGGGAATAAATGTCTTATAAATATGTTAACAAGCCATTCTGGTGATATTTAATATAGACACTTAAAAGCAGTTAATAATCAGATATTCATATTTAACGATGTTACTGTTTAATGGTGTTTCACTCCTAGATCCCCAAAATTATGTCTTTAAATAATGTTACAAACTCTTATCACTACTGTGCTATTAAATTATATTTGAAATTGTCCATGATGACAAGGAAAAGGCACGCATGAAATACTTGCATAATAGGGAGATATTTTTTGTGTATAGATGATTTGAGTGTTAATGTTCAGCTTTGTAACTTGGTAGCTTTCAGAAGAGCATTTAAAAAATTTTCTTAGAATGATTGATTTTAAAGCTAATCATATAATGTCAGAATTTTCTAAAAGGAATGTCAAAGGAAAAGGATTTATATAATCAGTTATTTTGCTGAAAAACCTTTCAACCTGTGAAATTACTCAGAACTACTCAGTGAATAAGAATAAACCAAAAGCCAATGCATATAATTAGTTATCGTGTATGTGGAGTCACTTTTGTTGAGGTAATGACTAAAGATAGTAAGATTTTTAAAAGAAATTTTTTTTCTTTTTTTTTTTTTTTTAAGCATTATAAAGATTTCATATCACTAGAGAAAATATTCTCAAGTGCCTTTGTTCTGTGAGCACAATTTCTTCTGAATAAGGCTTTGGACAGATGCTCTCTTTTGCATATTACTGTGGCAGAGGAAGAGGCGTGAGTAGTGGCATGGGATTCCTTGCCTTGACATCCTGTCTGCTGAATTATTTTGACAACAGCTTCTGCATCAAATACACCAGATGATTAGCTCAAAACAGCTTGAATAGCAGATCTTTGCTACCTAGCTCACTGTGAAGAGGACAAGGGTAGTGTTAGATGCATGACTCTGAAGAGCCATGAAACAGGAATGGACCAGGAGTAAGTCAGGGATTGACAGTGTAGGAGTTTTTTTCTTCTCCATCATCGCTACTGAGTCCAGAAATTAACATCTCTCTGCAGTTCTGTCATGCAATATGGCCTTCAAGAAGTGGGATGGGGTGGATCTGCTCCAGGTATAAAAGAACACTGGCCTGGAAAAATCCTAGTAGAGAGACACATCCTTTACTATTGCAGCTGTTGTGCAGGCTGAGAGAAAAAAGGATATTCAAGGAGTGGGAAAGAGTGTGCAGTAACCTTGCAGCAGTGGTTCCAATTGGTCTAAGTAGCAAGTAGTTTTCATGTACACCTATTTCCCTCTCTCTGCTTCCTTCTGCTGCCTTGCTCTTTCAAAGACTGCAGGTGCTGAAGCTCAGAAATTCCTGTAGTATTTCTGTGCAGGGTGAATTTTCCAATGTCCTGAAAACAGACATCCTTAAGATTCTGGTTTGCCTGCTCAAATTCATGATTGCCTTTCTGTTGAGTTCAGATTACTTAAGTTGCTTGCTTTTGAAAATTATGATCCTGCATGTGACCGTCTGGCTTTCATGCATAATTCTTTCACCATGTAGTGGTTTTATAAAGCCAGGATGGAATAAATATATGATGTAACTATAGCTGTTACATGCATTACGTGAGCAAGCTTAAAAACACAAGCTGTATTTAAAAGGTGGTTACCTCACCTGTAGTCCCAAGAATAATTCAACCAAGAAAGAAGCATAATAAGGATCATTTATAGCTATTAAATGTCAACAACAATATTTCAAAGTAACTTCAAAATCTTCTCTGACAGGTGAAGCACAAATGTGAATCTTTGTCTGCAATTTTTATGGCTTTTCTGACATAGGAGGCAAGTGAAGCTGCAGTCTGTCAGAATCATTTAAACTGTTATTGTATTTGCCAGCCTCGTATCAGCAGTATGATGGGAGAAGGCAGGCAGAAAATAATTCCTGAACAATACGATACCACATTGTCGTAAGTACAGTGTATGTAAAGCAGTTACTATGAAACAGCCTGTAACTGCATGTGTGTATTCAAAGTTCATTGAAATTCATGGGAAGGAACTCAATAATTTCAATCTTCCTGAAGGAGGGATAGAGCCCACAGAAGTGCTTAAGTCCCACTTACTTCTACCAAAGACTAGGGAGTGCTTTAGAAGATTTTATATGGTTCCTAAAACTTCATTTTCTTCCCTTGATTTCCATCAAATTTTGTCTTAAAAGCTTTAATCTCATTTTAAAATAAGATTTTGTAATATCGCTTGCTTTAACTCTGTAGTTGATGATTTAGCAATGCTAATTTTCTCTTTTACAGCCTTTTGTCTTAAGATAAAGATTTTTATTTTTTAAAAATATTTTGCAACCAGAAAAATAGTGTCTTGATCTTACACTTTAAAGATTTTTTTTTTTTTTTTTTTTTTTTTTTTTTTTTTTTTTTTTTTACTGTCATTAAGCTTACAGTGTGAAACTATAGCATACTGGTTATAAGAATTCCTCAAGATTACCTTTTGAGTCCTAGGGAAATGCTATTTGGAAGAAGCAGAGGATGGCACTGTTGGACTGCAATTATGAGGCAATACAGTCTGCAAATCTTGAATTACAACATTGTACAACCCTACAGAAATTATATCAGGTGTCTTATAAGAAGCACAAGCAAGAAAAGGGTTCATGCTGGGTTTTTGATCATCAGAATTTTGCTTGAAGTCTAGTAGTCACAGGAAAAATGGTTCTTTTTTTAATGGGATGTGGCTGTGATGTGGAATACTGGAGAAAATGTAGATGAAGTAAAACCAGAAGCTGTAAGTCAGACATTTTGGGAAATAAATTAATAGTATTAGCTGTGTGAAAGGTCTTTTTGGCATTGAGTCCTTAGCTCTGAAGCATGTGAAGTACTGAGTATTTGCAAAGACATTGGTCCTCTAATGTAGGCATTACAGTACCCAGATGTTGTTCAAATGGATTCCCCACAAAGGCTGTAATTCAAATAGGAACAAAGGCTAGACTTGCAAACTGGTAAACCAATAATAATGGACCTTGCTCTCAGAGGTATGTCTCCATTCTGTGTTTGTACAGAATGTTGCTAGCCTGTTCCTCCAGACTTCACAGGAAAACCTTTATGTTAAAAAAGCTGATGAATATAGTGAGAGGGGGAGGAATCACATTCCAGAAATGATAATAAGTTTAAAAATGTTGTGCAGTTAGATAATTAATTTTTTTGATCCAAGATACCATCAGCTGTGCAAGCCTCCAAATTTTGCTGGCCACATGTGATCAATGAAACCACCCCATTAATTTCTCTGTGATTTAGTTCAGCTTAAGAAAACAAAGCACAATGGCTAAAGAGATGAATTTTCACCTCTTACATGACTGCTGCAGTGGGCTTACACACTAGTCTAGGAAATTTTTGGGAGACCAGTCCTTTTTTTGGGCGTGTTGTGAGCTACAAAGCACTGTGAACTCTATTGGATACATACAAGCCATCTTGCCATTCAACAGGATTTGTTTTCCAGGATTGCTTATGCTGCCAAGAATATTGAGATAAACTTGGAAAAAAATGCTAGACTGCCAGTATAATTTACAAATAATTATCTGTTAAAAAGTGCAATTGTCAAAAATAAAATTAAAATGGAAGTAGAACTTAGTTGAGCCCATGACTTGAGTTCTGAGAAGTTGGCATGATCATTTTACTGCAATTGGCTTGGCACTCAGAACCCAAATCAGTTCAAAACTGCTCTTATAATTTTGCACTATAACTACAGACCCTAACGGAGCTATAGAAAACCGCATATACTTTTCACCATTGCAATTCAAGCTTTGAGGACTGTGGTTATTTTGAAAATGAATGTATTTTTACTTTTACTGGGACTAGCTCCTGTAAGGCAGATTTAGTTTTTAAGAATCGTTTTAAAACTCTCCTTAACAAGTGTGATTTAATATTCAAAAATTAAGTTACACTGATCTAAGTTCTCTATAGTCACATGGCTTATTGCCTGAAGGTATCTCAAGGGATACCTTGTGATTAACTATGTTTGCCAGTTGTATATTAGAAGTACCCTGGTGACTTTTCTTGGTTCCTTATGATTTTCACTTTTCTAAAGTACTTACAGCATAAGAACTCTCTAATCAACAACAATCAAACATAAAACCAAACATAATAACAAACACGATTATTGAGGAAAACACAAAGTGTTTGAGCAGCTGAGCCACAACAGTAAGAATGCTCTGGCTTTTCTATGTGCAGTTCCAATTTTTGGACTTTCTAAGTCTGTCATCTTTCCAGAAGAATCCTAGCAGGTCAAATCAGCATAATAAAAATAGTTTCTGGGTTTATGACATTTGGAAATTGTTGCTCACAGAAAGTTGTGGCAGCAGGTAAGGAGTTTGACAGAGGAACAGACCGATTTTTGGGCTATTTATCCATAAGTGGATACAAAAAAATGACTAAGCAGGAATGTACATTAGCATCCCTAATACAAGGGTTGCTGAGGAGACAGGACCATAGGAACTGGCCAGGCTTCAGGGCTTTCATTAACCAGAATCTCCTCTGCCGCTGTCTTAGGCAGAAAATTTGGCTTAGGTGAATGCTTGGTCAGACACAGTAGGGAATTTATTATGTCCTTACAGACTGACAAGCAAGGCACGCTTGGGTTTTCATACCATTATTTATTTCAGTGAACTAGTGGACGTGTTGCTTTTAACATTCAGAGTTAGTGTAGCCTTATAATAAACCTGTAAGAATATTTAAGACTGCTTTCAAATCTTTATTTAAGGTTATTCAACATCCTGTTAAATAAGCTTTGTAAAATAATAAGATACATCTTTGTTTGAAAAATTAAGGTTTTCCTTGGTTTATTTGAAATTTTTAATTGAGTGACATAAAACATTTGTCTCAATAAATAGTAGACAACCTAAGACAACTTTGTGCAGTTGTTTATTTGTAGATCATGTAATTATTTCTTTGAGTTAAAAGGATGAGCACAGTTTTTTACTGTTTTTAAAGTGTATCAGATAAACCCCTGTTTTTCAGACTGTAGTAATTTCATTATAATTCTAGTCATTACTTTTCTAGATTGCTAATTTTAAGATCAGAAGTTTTATATCAGAAAAGTAAATTTAGATGTTCTTCAAATAACATCCTACAGCCAACACACTTTTTAATAGTATGAAAAGAAACTTCTGGGAAATATAATAGTCTAAAGGATTTGAAGTCTTTTAATTTGTGGGATTAATTGAATTCACTCATAGCTTGCATTTAAAATTTTAAAGTACAGAAGGTGAGGAGTTCAATGCCAGAATTAAATATTCATGATAAAATCCCAGTTTTACTTTGGGCAGTGACAAAGCTTTTGTTAATATCTGTGGGGTTCTCCCACTAAAGACACTATCTGTACATGCTTTACTCTAAATATGCATTATGTATGTATATGACATATGAAGTCATGGCTGACAAATAAAAACTTCAGAAAAAATCTTAAAAATTAATTCAGATTTTGAAACTTCTTTAATTGAAACCTTACATTTAAAGTCCGTTGTCTTGCTTTCTGACCTTTCTGAAAAACAGGGAGAAAACGTGTGAAATGCTTGTGCAGAAACGAGTGATGCTGAGCTTCCCACATACACACAGAGAGCAGTGAGTCTCCAGCTTTTCTGATGGCTGGATTGTTAAAATAAATCAACTGAGAGTTTTTTCAGGTTTCTTTCCTATTTTCCACCCATTTCTACTCCAACTACCACAAGGTTACCTTGTAGCTGCTCCTTGTGTCTTTCCATAATAGCTTTTGTACCCTGACTTTTGAAAATATGTACGGACACTCACAGTAGTACTGAGGGGTAATTGGTCAGTGTAAAAGGCCATCATGGTTTATGGGGCAGCAAATTCATTTTAGAGATAATTAAAGGCTATTTTTATCCCATATCATTATTTTTCTGTTGAAATGCTTCACAGCAATAGAGTGTTCTAGGCACTTTTAGTGATTTGTATACTTGTCACCAAAGCAAAAGGAGAGATATTTGTTTTAAACAAATTTATTATGATAGATAACCCAACAGTTATGCACAGGAATTTTTGGTAAAACCTGCAAAGATAACCTTCATAAGATATTCGGAGTAGCATGGCTGAAGACTCATAGTAAGAAATATTTTTTAAACAGTAGATTAAACTTGCCCAACACATTTGAGCAATTCTCAGAGCTTCTGAAAGAAGCTGAAAAGAGTATACTAAGAAATTGAGCAATCTGATTACTGTTTCTTTTCCCCTAAATTAATCAAAATTTATATTGTGACTTTGGAATACTTTACCTATTAACAAAGCTGAATAGGATTTTTTCCATCAGTATTACTTCTTTTTTAAAGATAAATTCAGATATTGTTTTCTCAAAGTAAAATGTTAAATGCCTAGTTTAGTAAAGCTGTTTGTTTAAAAATTATCATCAGAAAACCCAAATGAAATGTTCTGGAAAGATTCAATCCAAATCTACACAATTTCCATCCAGGGAAATATTATGGTAGTTTTTCTTGTTTTATGGATTTACTCAATCCATTTTTTACAATCCATCATTCATAATTTCTGTTGTTAGGGGTTCACGAACATTTACCTGGCTGTATATCTAATAGTAGGAAAAGTGATCACTTGTATGTAACATGAAGAAAAAATTAAAAAAGGGGCATTTCTGTTTTCCTCCAATGTGATGTTAACTCATTGCATTTCTTGATTAAATAGAACTTCAAATACAAATGACATTTAATTTGAATTAGAAACAAATAGCTGTATACACTTTTTTTTTTTTTTTTTTTAAGTCTGGCAGCTTGTTAGGTCTTATTATTCTATATAACGATGAGCAAGTCAATAAGGACCATCCTGGCTGCTTGGTGGTGTTCCAACAAAGAATATCTCAGAAATAAAGTTTTAATGGATTATGTATCTTACTTCCCTACAAATAGATATTTGCAGGGTCTTTCTTAAGCATTTTTCCTAGGGATCTGCTAGGTCTTTCCTCATCACAATAAAAAAGTAATTTACTAAACAAATGATAGGTACTACTTGTTGTTTGAAATGTTTGTTGGAATTTTCTGTCAATGCAGACACTTCACTGCAGCTTTAATAGAATATCTCGTTACAGCAGTATTAAATCTGTATTCTGTTGGCATGACTTTGAATTCCTTGCCAAGGGCACTTGAGCTCATTTGTATGAAGATAAAGTAGGTAGGCAATTCTGCATTCACCAAGTTGCCTTTGATCTGCTGGCAGGAATGTGGAGTTTATACATACAGAATCTCTGTTTAATGACTGACCGTGCAGGATAGATTTTAGCAGTCTCAAACAACAATACATTTTCTATTATATTGCATTCTGTATCCATGTCATTTACTTGAGATACAAAGTAAACACCAGGTTTTCCTTTTAAAGCTTGCTTTTGCAGACAAGAGATTTTACTTCTTTGGGATCTGATTTTCTCTTATGACTTTAATTTATTAGGTGCACATGCTTGAATATATTTAAACAAAACAAAGCAATAAATGTTGGAACCATCTTTCTCCTAAAAATGGAATCTTTTTCTCATTTAAAGAATGCAGAAAATTTCCAATCAGTTAACGAAATTTGGTTGTGCAATATGAGATATTATTAATTTAAGAAAAACATTCCATTAGATTGCTCTTGATAAACTGGTTGCATAACAATTCAAGTAGAACAAATGTGTTTAGACATATCTTATGGGCCTCACTAATTAAACTGTTTGGAACTGTTCTTGGCATGGCAAATTGCCTGAATAAACTATATCATATCAGGTCATTGTCTTTTTTGCCTCTTTTATTATAATTCTTGTTCTGCTCAGCTGTGATAATTGATATGTATTTTTTCCTATCTAAATTTGATCTGAGACTTATTAAAATGAGTGTAATAATATCTGTATAGGTCAAGAGTTTCCTAACAGATCATTCAGCTTGTTAACATTTGAAAGCAATTATTAGAGGGATTTGGGTGTTGTATCATGGCATTTTGTGACTGTGTGTATATTTTAAGTGTTACACTCTTACATATTTATCTATTTTATATGTAAAGCCATACAGATATTGTTTTATGTGGTGTATAGTGTGTGTATACACTATATACTTGGTAATTACTGATGGAAGGTCTCTCTTCAGCATGATTTGTAGGCAAATCCCTGAAAAACAGCATAGTTGGTTCTAATACTGTCTCTAGTATTAATGACAGCTGAGACAAATTCCTGTTTGAAGATTCTGGAGAGAAGAGTAGATGTTTGGCTGCAAATCCTGAAAACAATGATTGTTTGTGGGACAACAAGGAAAGACTTTATGGTGATAAGGACAGATATCAAACAATGTTCAGTTCAGCTTCAAACTCCAAAGAGCTGTAGCTGACAGAGGAAGGATTGAAACTGTGAAAACCAATCAAGTCTTGCCTGTTTGCTGGAAAGTCATACAGTCTTTTGGCTTTCCCATATAACTATTAGTTTTCAAGCATTGCTGGGCCTTTGTTGTCATACAAGGTGTGAAGATTGTAACAGGTGGATTTATGGTAGGCAGGTCCTTGTGGAAAGCTGCTTTTATGAAAAAGAAACAGAAGAGTTCAGTAAGTTAAAGAAAGGTACATCTGCTGGTCTACGGGTTCTGCTGTTTCCTAAAGTGTGAGTGTCCTTTCTTGGACCAAGACAAAAAACATGAACTAGAATTGGCCTTATGCAGGAAAGCTAATCCTGTACGTAGACTTCAATAAGGTTTTCCTTGTTGGAGGATTGGGCTTCATGAGGAGGTGTGCATTACCTATGTAACCCTCAATGCTGCTGACACACTCCTTTATATATAGGTAGACAGGAAGTGTCAGTAATTTATACCTCAAACATACTAGTTTTGACAGGTAACTACGTGAGAGTTTTGTCTGGGTTGTGGCTTAGGTCTAACGTGTCCCTGAACTCAGAAATATAATCTAGAATACAATTAGAAACAACAACTATGGCTGATAAAATCAAGACTTTGAAAGAGTTAAGTGGTAAGGATTTAATGGTGTATAGTGATTTAGAAACTAAACATTATGTGGAGCCAGCAGCTGGCTGAATGCCTTGGAAGGATCAGTAGTCAGCTAGAAATAAAAAAAAACCTGGTTACCCAGAAAAAAAAAAACAAATAAATTCTCCGAAATCTAAGTGAGATTACTGCTGTTGCATTAACGTGTGCAGTTCATTTTGTAACCATTTGCTGAAGCAGCATGATAAGGAATGGAGAAACTTGGTGTGACCCAAAACATGCATTGTTTTGGTAACAGTCACTGTTGTGAGGAATCTTTGAAATTTCTTGTATTTTAGGAGATAATTATAGACTGCAGAGAGATTAGGGAAGAAATGGATGAGGGACCTGTGTGTACTTGAAGATGCCTGTGGAACTGAGGCAAAGAAAAGCCAGAAAGATTTTGTTTTGAAAGCCATAGGCTATACATCTGAAGAAGTGGGTTGAAGGCAATGGAGTGTACTCTGAACTTCTTTGCTCAGTCACTGAGAGAGAAGATAACAGCAGACTCTTCCCTGTGCTGGAAATTTGGTGTGTCACTTCATCACATTATTCTCACAGGAAAAGCAGGTGCTGCCTCAGCAGTGTGGACATATGCAAGCAGGGGAAACATACTGAGATAACAAGTCTTCCCAGAGCAAAACAGGGGAACATGGATATAAAACCTTCTTTTCATGAAGTATTTCTAAAATTCCGTTCCAGTTTCTGTTACCGTGGCTAAACTCCATAAATGCATGCAGAATCCAGCTGGATTTCCAGCAATGTAACTAAGATTAGAAGTAAGAATTTTTTTCTATATTTATAGCTATCTATACCTATATATATAAAGCTTGCTGGCATTTCCTAGATAAATCTAATCTTTAAATATATCTGCAATGGGACTATGTACCGAGAATCACAACTTCTTAAGGAATCTCATGAATTGTGGTGAGTCCTAGCTGCAGTTTATTTGGCTCATTTTGCTCACTAGTGGCAGCATTTAGTCAATGGCTAAGCAAGGCTGCTTCCTCAGGTGGTGTAAATCAGCACAGCATCACTGATGTTAATAGATTTTTGCCAATTTACATCAGACAGGATCCTCTTTTGCTCCTTCTTTCCAAAATTTATGAGGATTATGGAGATAAGCTGTAGCCCTAGTGGCAAATGCATCATTTATATATGCCAGGTCTCATGCACAGTGTGATTGCTGTGCTTTTCAAATCTACAGACATTCTGTGATGTATCTTCTGACTAAGTAGTGGAATTCAACAGAAAGTGGAGTAGGCATGGCATATGGAATTTTTTTTTTTGGTACTTTTATCTTTTAGTTTAGGGATGAGGATTAAAATTATACTTATTATTTTATATTTATCATAGATATTATATATTTTATTATATATTATATTTTATTATTTGTATTTTAACTCACCTGTACACCTGCATTTCCTTCTATTCTGCTAATATTTGGATTGCCAAACTACTTGTATAATTTCCAATGTCTGAATATTGTCTCTTCATGGCTTATTCATACGCTGTCTACCAAGGAGCAAAAGGCAATTGCCGAGCCTACAATTCACACAGAGCTGTTGACCCTGTTCTGCGTAAGTTTTATATCTGTGAACTATGGTAAAAATTAAATAAAAACTAATACTAAGAAAACCAGACCCCTGTACATCTAGAAAGCAACACATATTGTGGCTTTAGAAAGCTCCAAAGATGACTTCTCTGGATAAATTTGGTATTTCTTATTTAGATATTTGTTTAGTACCAGAGAAATCAAATTCATGAAACAGAAAGAAGGAATTAAAATTACAAATAGATACATGTTTCATTTAAAAATGTATTTATTTGGCCACTCAATTACCAGAAATTTTCTCACTTTCCTTTGTGGCTTAAAACCAGAAAATCAACACCTTGGGAAAAAAAAAATATAAAAACAATGGGGGTCTGTATCAGATTGTTGTCTTTTTCCCGCAGGTATCTTTGAGTTACTTCCTCTTAGTCTGCTATAGAGATTGAAATTTATAATAATTATATTTACTTCCCTGCTTGCACATCATCACTGAGGAAGTCAACTATGAAAGCAGCATCTGCCATCCAACTACTAATAACATTTTGAATTTTACTATCCAAGTTTCTATAAGGTTGATGGCACAGACACCTTCTCAGTGAATTCTGATCAGAAGCATCTCACTTTGTGGAAGGATGTGAAGGTCTTGAGAACTTATGTTGCCAGTACTGGCCCTATGAACTGTGATAGGCTGTGCCTTTCCCCTCTGGGATCCTTCAGCACACCACTGATGGCCATAGTGAGGGTGTGAAGTGGGCACAGGTATCTTAAATACTAGTTTGGAGTGGGTGCCTAGTGTGGGTAAATATGAACATGAATGCTTTTAAATACACAGTTATGGCAAAGCAATGTTATATGAAATGTCAGGAAATCGTATGGGAAGAGATGAGAAAGTGCAATTGTGTTGGAGACAGTGCTGATGTCCAGGAATGGCAAGACTCTCTTGGTACTCAAGCCCTGATACAGCTGTACAATAGCCCACAGCTCTCCGTGGGTCAAAGATATACTAGAAGAAGAGAACTTTAGTTACATCAAAGAACATATTTGTCTTTTGGCAGTATTTAGCCCCAGCTAAAATCAGGCATCTCTGTGCTTTGCATTTTACTAGCGCATACAGAAAGACAGTCTCCCCCTGAAGACCTCATAATACAGACAGTCCAGCCAAAGAGTAGGAGAAAGAGCTCCTCCTGAGTTGTCCATGCCAGGTTATATCACTTCTTAATTATACTAAATTCTATGCTGGGGTTTGGCAATGGAAAGCATCTTGCTTTGTATCACCCAAGTTTCACAGCTTCTTCTGGAAATCAGTTCCTCCCAAAATGACACTCAGACTTTAATATGCTAAGCTTCTGAGTAGCAGATGTTAATGATAGCACTGTGGGAGGGGAGTAGGAATCTGTTTTGTTGATCATTAATAAAAGACACGTCTGACTTTTTAATGGCCTTAATTTTGTTTTCTGCTCCTGCCTGTATATATGCCTCCTATCTGATCTTTACTGCTACTAGTTCCAGTTAGAATTCATGATCAAAATAATTTATAATTATATCACTACAGATATAGGTATTTCTGTATAAAATTTTTAGCTCAATTTCCTATGTGATGCCTATAGATGGGTGTCTGTTTCTCCATATACCCCACTGAACAAATCTGAAACCCAGCTGACAATTTCAAGGAAATTAGTCAGAAGAGAAGAGATATTGAAAGCATCAAAACCTCTGTTATTTTCATGAAAATGGGTGATGAAATAGAAATTCAGTAAATATCTGTCCTGAATGAAGGGAAGGCTAGTCTTGTTAGGCGCAGAGAATTAGCATAGGGAGCTGCCGTGATGAATGCTTGAGAAAAGCTCCAGGAACATACGACTCGGACATAAAATGCAACAAGAAGTGAGGCAGCCATAGGAAACGAAGTTTTATTTTGATACTCACAGAGCTGTTTGTCCTAGCTCTAGAAAAACTGAATAACCAAAGTGGTAAAGGTACTTCTTAATGCAGGACATGTTCACCTGCTAATCTCCGGTTTATTAACTAGGCTATTTACTGATGTATCATTATTACTCCTTCCCTGAATGCATTTGTGTCTCAAGATGTGCTCTCTAAAAAACAGGACTTTATTGGGAAATTGAACAGGTTGACTGCCAGTGGAAGAAAAGCCCTTCTGAGCTTTCCTATGTACAGAGCAAACACCCTATAATGGCAAGCATGAGTTTATTCTTTGAGCTGACGTTCCTCACTGAGGTGTAGCAAAGGCAGCCAGCAAAACACAGGTAGAAGTGCCCATTAGAGCCTCAGGGTTTTATAGGCTTTTGAATCAGATGAGACCACAAAGCCTGTGCATAGTACAGGCCAGTAATGCATTCAGTTTTGATATCTATGTATTAAAACCACAAAGGAGTTGATTTTTTTTTTTCTTTGTAGCAGCAGGAACCAGAAACAATGGGGTGCCATATGTCAGCCTAATTTAAGAAATTATAGTAAGGTTTATCCCCATCTGAGGGTGAGGTAACTGACCTAGAAATCAAAATGTCAAAGGAGTTCTGGCAGATGCTTCAAAGTCCTAAAAAACTGCTTTGCAAAATACTTTAAAACAATGTAGTGGAAGGTACATTATTTTGATAGAATGCGGATGAGTGCTCGTTCTCTTCCTGTTGAGCTTACTGCCCTTACTCACCTGAGTTCCTGAGTATGTCTTAATAGGAGATATATATACACACGAGTACGTGGACACAGAGAAACCCTTATGTATGGATATTATAGAACTGCTGACACCAGTTATAAATGTTGACTGGTATTTCTAAGGCTGAACTGTAGCGTGAGGTTTCTTAATTTTCTGGTAAAAATTTCTGGTGTTCCAAATAATACTATGCCCTGCCTGCTGCCACTTAAAACTCTGCATATAGTTTTATAACCTCTGTCATTAAAAAGGTTCAGTGTACTTCTAAACTATTTTGGCTGTTGTTGTAGCTTATTTAGACAGTAATAGAAGCTGGGACCCTACTGAAGGACAATCGATGGTACAAGGTGCTGTATAAAGATGGGGCGGAAAGTTTATGACCTATCAGTGTGAAGTTTTCTGCTTTATACACATCTGGTATACTTGATATACATTCTTCTTCCCCCTTTGTACCTTACCTCTCAGCAGGTGGGTCTGGCTTGTTCCTTCCAGGGATATAGAGACTGTCTTTTATCTCCTGAGGCCTGAGACTTAATTAAAACCAGATAGCCTTGTGGATCTCGAAGACCCTATCACACTAACATAAATATATACTTATCAGTTCTGCTAATTAAAATTCTGCATGGTAAAAGTGATGCTTCCAATGAAGATAAAAGTGCTTATCCTACATATACATGTGTTTATGAAAGAGCATAAATGTTCCAGCAATGTTTTTCTGAGAAAATGATATGGTTCATGGTTGCCTTCCTCACATAGTACATATTTTCCATTTTCCTCTTATTTTTAATATTAAATTTAATTCCCACCTCCTTTACCTGTATTATTAGACATGGTTAGAGAATCGGAATTTATTCCACCTGTATATTCATTGTAACAGATGATTTCTTTCTCTGTTTTATGATGTCCTGACTTATTTCTGTGATAATGTTATAATAACACACATATATAAAATTTTAAATAGGTGAGTACTGCTGAGCAGTAATTATGTCAAATAAAACAATATTTTCATGCAGATGCCCACAATAATATGCATTCAATAAGATGGAAAAAAATTAGAAGGGCTACCAGCTCTGTCTGTGGGTAGACATTTTTCTCTAACACTTTATTTCTCCAATTGTCACTCCCCTTAAAAATAATTATTTAGTGGGATAAAACTTACCACTCCTACACTGGTATACAGGTGAATTTGCTGGAAAGCTGCAGTGTCTCTGCTGGTTAGAGATACTGGAACACAAACCCGTTAAGAACACTTTTCCCCCTTTACAACAGAACTGCTGTGACTGACATTTCCCTGACCAGCCCTAGAGCTGTAAAAGATTAAGTCTGAAGTGTGAAATTTAGCATGAAAATACTGTGGACCTCACTGAGGGGTGAGTGGATGGCCTAAACATAATGGAAATTAACTTTGATTTGACTGTGTCAAGGGTACTTGAAAAATCATCTTTCAAGGCAAAAAAATCTTTGTAAAGCTGTGGACAGCCAGCCTACAGATGACTGATTGCACATACTGGCCTATTATTTTAGTTTTGCAGTAAATTGATCAGATCCCAGAGTAGAAGCTGCATTGGGCATGGATCCAGCAGGCCTGTGTTACAATGAGTTCCTGCGGTCATGTAATTCAGCAGGAATATCAGGTCTCATGTTTTCTCCTAGTCATCTAGTCGACAGTTAGCTCTCTGAAGCCACAACTTGCCTAAGAGGCTTCTGCTGGCATCAGCAGAGAGCCTCAGAGGAACAGCTGCCCCATGGATGCCTGGTGGTGGGATGGTTTAGAAGAGGTGCCACTTGTACTGCCAGAGCTCAGCACAGCATGGAACTAAGCAGAAGTATGGAACTAAGCAAGAGGATGAGAAGGGTGCCATTCTTTGGTTTTGAGGGAGCAGAGGAGATGTCTTTTTTCTACACTGCTGCTCTGGTGGAGAAAAAAGTCCTTGCAATCACTTGTTGAAATACAAAATGCCTCACTTCATTTCCTTTCTACTAGTCCAACTAATGGTATGAGGAAAGATGAGAAGAGCTTTGCCTTAATGCCTTTATGTAAATATAATTTTTCTTTTGGGATCTTGATGCAACCTCATCAGAATTTCTCAGATGTATCCCACATACAGTTCACAGAAGTAGGATATGTTAGTCATTATGGCTGATTGGAGAGTTGAGGTACTTGTATCATTTTAGAAACAGAATAAATTGGTATCAAGATAATGTCATGAAATCATAATGCATTTTTTTCTGTAAACACCATGTATCATTTTCAAGGTACTGAAAGTTATATGTTGAATCTTAAAGAGGGCATTTACTGAAAGTTTAAACCAAAAGCAGAATACTCTATTAAGATAGATATGCCTATGTATTAGAAGTGTGTATCTGTTATACTATACATATCTCTACCTACAATGCCCTATTTAAATAATTTTGCACCAAAGATGATAGGAAAGCAGAATTGTTTTGAAATACAAAGCTTTTCAAAATTTTCCACAGAGAAATAGAATATATATATTTTTAAGGACATATCAAACTGCATTTCTACAGGGTAAACATTTTAAAAAATGTATTTATGACACCAAAGCAGTATCTGCCACATTGAATTTGTGACTTTTCTCATATTCAGCAGCCCTATAATCATTTCAGTTAAAAAGTTCCCTTGACTTGTGCAATTAGTTGCTCCTGGAGGACTGCCTCATGTATTTGTAGCTTCCTAATTAAATAGGAAAAGCTTTTGCTTGCAATTGTCTAAAGGGTTTATTCCTGCAAACTAACAAGGAAATCATGCATATGGAGTTTACAGAATTGGGGCCATCATTTGCTTAAGAAACAAACAAAGTTCAGTTAACAGCTCTGGTAAAACAAAAATCTGAATGTTGCAATAGAAAATCTATCTTTTTTTTTCTCCCCTGCTTATGTAAATGGTAAAAATAAGAGCAGCAGAAAATTTTCGCAGGGATTGAATAATGAAAATGAGCCCATGTCTGTCATCATGGCACAGGATAAAATGGTATAGAAATACATATTTATTTATATTTAATATCTTCTTAATGAAATAATATTTTTTATTCTGAGACCATGGGTGAGAAAAGAAATAAAAATTATTCCCACAGTGGATTGAAACTTCATTTTTCCTGCATAGTCTCAGGAATTCTTCTAGTGTTCTGTCAGTAGTTTCATAGGTTTTCATTTTTTGATATACAAAGACTGAGTCCCTGAACGAGAAAAAGGAAGAGAGACAGCAAATTTGATCTTTTTCCACAGTGAACTTTGGAAATCTTTGCAGCACTCATTTTGTTTTTGCATAATGTGTAAGTCCAGAGTGAGCTATTACAGTTCACAGCCCAAGCTGAAACAGTTACTCCAAAAGAAAATGAGCTTTTCCAGTTAGCTTCCACACTACATCTTCACTGAGAAGACCCAATTTGAGGGTTTACACACACTTATGTCTCAAATGTCTATGGCAACTTTTTCCACATCAGCATCAAATGAAACCTTATTTAATGAGGTTTTATAAGGATGTGGTGATTTCTTCTCCACAGTTAATCACAGCTAAATTGCAAGACTAATTTCAATTCAGGATTTGTTTTTTTTTTTTTTTTTTTTTTTTTTTTTTTTTTTTTTTAAGTTCCCTGGTTTCTCCAGCTACACCTGGTGGGTACAACCTGCTATAAGTACAATGGATTTTCGCTCTATGTATAACAAAGAAAAATCTGCTTGTGCTCCTCTGCTCTCCAGTACGTATTCATGCTCCACTGCTAGCTACTAAGAGCTGAATGCGCTGGTTCTATCAGCCTAGTTCACAGCGTGTGAAGAGCACAACTAGATAATCCTGAAAATGTGCATGAATGAGTGAAAAGCACATTTCTAAAGGAACAGAAATTAATTTCAGGCAGAATCAGGATATTTGAATGCTCATCATCTGAACCTTTTATGAGTGTTTAGAATTCACTCATGCAACTTTGTTGCCTGAACAACCCTTGAGAAGGCTTTGACCTGCTGTCTATAAAAAATAGTTGTGTAAGTCTTGTATGAAGCAAAGTATTCAAAAGAACTTTGCTTAGACATTCTCTGGAGGTTGAATTACTTTCTTCAGTGGCATAATAAGCAATATCTCCTTTAAATTCTCCTGAGCAGAAGCAGAGGGAGCTTGGATCAAGTCAGATTAGATTTCCCTTTTCCCATTAACTTATGCAAAGCCCCCTGTACCTTCATTCAAATCAGAGCTGCAATTACCTCTGATCAAAACGTGTCTTTTAATTTTAATAAAGTGTTGCTCACCTACTACAAAAAAAGTAAAAATCACTTTGCAGTTTTACTGTCCAACTTGTGAATTTGAGAAAAAATTGAAGTTTATATTCTGAATTTGATTATGGAACAGTCAATTGAATGATTCAATTTATGGTAAATACGATGACCAAGCACAGCAATGCAATCCTTTTTCAAGTTTTTTGAACAGATACATAGCATGGAAGTTGAGCCTGAAGTGTATGTTTATTAAAAATAATTTTTATGATGATATGAATTTTGATATTACTTATTTCAACCCAACTTGAAACAAAAACTAAAACAAACCAAAACAATTTTTTCAAATAATTAACCAAAAAAATGTTGCTTTTCAAACCTCTTTTTATCAGAGAGAATATTATTTTTATTGCATAACTAATGGGAGTAGAACATCTCATGACTATTAGACTAATAGAAAAGTATATTGGCTTAAAAAAATAACAAAAAAACCAAACAAAACACCAACAAAAATACCCCAAAGCCACAAAATAAATCTGAGATAACTGCAACCCACAAGAAAGCACATACGGAAATTCTGCATTCTCCAAAATTTGAAGAACCACAAGAGAAAGTTAATAGAAGACTAAAGAGATTAATTGTCTGAGCTGGAATGACCGAGACCAGTGTGATACATGCAGCAATAAGAGAAGGAAGGTTGTGGAAGTAGCTTAGATTACAACTATATAATTCTGGGATAACAATAAAATCACATACAAAGACATGGAGTTCTACCCATATTTTTATTATCCAGAATATTTATAAAAAATGTGTGAGTTAGCAAGAAAATCTCCCAGTTTGCCACAAAATTCTTGCTTATTACTGTCTAAAGTATCAAAGTGACAAAGAAAGGAGTTCATGTGGGATTTTTATGGTTTCTGTCAAGTAACAGCCTAAAACCACCACAGAAAAGAGACACCTGATACGTGTTTCAAGTAAACTGCTCAGGCCATGGATGCAAATGAGCTGAAATAGGAGAGAAATATGATGATGTCTACATTAGCAAGTAGCGCAGATCAACACGACTGTATCTGCAGAGAAGCAGATGGCACTAAGGAGCTGACATTCACACCATAAGCATTTAGAAGGATTATTACTTCGGGTGGTCTCTAGGCTGATCCCATGATTTCAATGCCTGGCAGTGGTTAGAGAGCATTAGAGGTACCCCTGGAGTGTATCTTCCATTTTAGATTAATCCAAAAGACCCCAGTTTGCAACCCAGAGACTGCTCTGAAATATGAATCAAAACACATTTGCGGTGTTAGTCAGAAAATTTGCTTCCAAAGCTGAGTTAGAAGTGAACTAAAATGCTAATTCAGGTGCATCAAATACATATATATCTCTTCTGAGAAATGTAGCAAAAATTAGTTTGCACTAAGAGCTGTGCTGTTTTCACTAGCAATCAGCAGTCACCTGCCACAACAGAACTCCTACTGATACAGATCTTTGTATTTATCAATATTTTTACTAAAGTACAACAAATTTTTCACTTAGCAGATGAGATTTTTATACCTTGGAGAAACTAATCATCTTTATATTGCAGGTTCAAAGAATTGGAAAGATGATTAAGGGAAAAGAAAGAGTGTCTGAAAAGGCTCAGAATTTTTAAATTCCAAAGTTTTATAAATGCACACTTCTTACTTTATACGTGTTTACTTCTTATTTTATGTGTTAAATACAGAATCTGCATGAGGAATTCAGTTCTCTTAATTTTACATTTTTTAATATATATAATATTGTTGAAATTATTCAAATCATATTATAATATGTATGCAATTCCCTCAAATTTTCAATAACAGGTAAACATTTAAATACAGAATGAATTTTGTATTAGGTGCCAGTGTAAATCCTGGGTTACTCCATTCCATTCAGATATCTCTACAGATGTCTCTAGGGTAGATGTCTCTACCCACAGAAGCTCAAGAAGAATATATTTTAGCTCCATTTAAGTATATGTGCATTAACAAGGTTAACTCTGTCTGGATAAATTCCATACAGGGCAACACTGTGAGTTTTTAGAAAACTTTGTGTTTCAAATGTAAAAAAAATAAAATGTTTCTTCTCACATTTCCAACAGATAGAGGAAATTATTTTAGGTATTTCATACTTGCATTGTATGAGTCCTGGAGAGAACAAATAATGGGGATGGAAAAATACTACAGCCCATTTCCTCTACAATGTTACTGTTTCACGGTGTGCACAGAACATCACTTAATAGTATTCTTTTTCTGAATGTCTACCATTAGTACAGCAGTCCATTTTCTGTTATCATTATCTATAAACCATATAGTCCAAAGGACTATGTCTTATACAGGAAAATAAGAAGTTAATTAAAAAAAATCTAGTAAGATGAGACATAAATTCGTCTTAGGAGCAGCCATGTCTTGGAAGGATCTCCTGCACTGTCCAGTACTCAAGCAGGGAAAAAACATCTTCTTCCAACTGTGGTTCAGCATCTGATCTTTACTACTACTAGGTTCATGTTGATAATGAAGCACTATTGGCAATACCTACAACATGTTTTGCAGTATGTATTATTATTGCACCTCAGGTGTTTGCAATGTCTGAGAACACTACTCCATGAACAGAAACACTGCTTTTTTTTCAGTAAACAAATAAAAATTGAAAAGTCCTGCTATTTTATTAATTTTTTTTTTTCTTCAGGATACTTTACCTTTTGAAATAATTCTGTGTAAGGTCAAATACTAAAATTAGGGTATGGCTCAAGATGAATTATGAAAAAAATAAATTATGGTAAATAAATGTTGGGGGAAATATATTGTTAGCATACAAACATATGTGACATCTTTTCTGAAATTAAATCTAAAATGCTTACCTTAACTCTATCTGAGTATCCTAAACAATTAGATAGCAGCTGAAAATTGTATACTCAAAGTACACAGTTTAAGAGTTTTTGGCTTACCTTTTTCTACTCTTCATCATTTTCTGTCCATGTCATAAACATTACAAGAAGAATTTAGCATAATTTTTCTTTAGGTCCCCTAAATAAGAAGTTATGAATTTGAAAGTTACTTCTTTGCAAACATGGAGATAAAATGTGTGTAAAGACAAAAATTGCAGAAAGAAGAAGACAAACATTTGTGTTTCTCTGAAAGACTGTAGCAGAGAGAAACGTCAATCTTTGACAGAATAGAGGTTTTCATAAAACAAAACAGTTGTGTAAATACTAGCATGATATAATGCAGTTACTGGCAATATCGAATTGTCCAGAAAAGTACCAACATTATGGACCACCACTAGAACAGCTGTATTAATAAAATGCCAACATATTCTGTCCTCTTGGCTTCTGCTATTCTACAAAACCTAGAACTTAAAATATTTAAACAAAGAAAGACGATGAATTTCCCAATTGAAAGAACCTTACTAATACTTAGAATTCACATTAAGAAATGTTTTTGCATATATAGACTGTCTTTGTAGCAGGTTAGTATAAACTCCTGAGAAGACCTTTCTCTTCCTTTAGCAGTCTTACAGTTTCACACAAGTGGGTTCTCTCATTAGATATGCTCCAAGCTTCAGGCCTGCCACATAGCTGGTCCATTAACAAGCAGTTTGTTGTTAAATATTTCATTGTTATGAGCTCATATTTAAACCTAAAGAGCAATCTATGAATGAATGGAGTGTTAAAGATTTTATTGCCCATAAACCAACCTGAAAGTAACTTTTCAGGAAGCTGCAGAAGAATTCTGGAAAAGGATGACATTCTTTGCATTTTATTGCTTCTTTGCGAATACTTTCTGTTTACTGTCTCCCTACAGTAATGCACAGGATGATTGTTAAGTCTATCGTACAAATAAATTGATAGGAAATTCTAAAGCTTGTTAGCCAACTGTCTCCATTTCTTTTTGTGGCAGTGCCTTTAAAAAATATGAGTATAGCATCACCGAGAAGACCTGGAAGGAAAGAAATTTTGCACAGGTAATATTATCTACAAAAGCCATTGTGGTAATGCACTTTTACCCAGGAATTAACACAGCTGTACAGGTGGGTGTGTTGTCCTGGGAGCAGAAGCTAGAAAAGAGATCATGTAGTTTATTCATTTTATGTTATTCGTCAGCCTGGAGTGCTGTTGTCAGGCTGGTATATCTTAGAGGAAGTAGCTGCACTTCCATCACTTAAACACCTTACCTTTTGGCAAAACATGGGACAAAATAAGCCTAGCTGCCTTTAGCAGAGTGAACTTAATATATGAATTGCTGCAGATAATAATTTAGTATGGCTTTATTCTGTCCTATATCTGATTGCTATTCAGCTTTTGTAAAGCTGAGACCTCTTTTTACATTCATATGTTTCAACTTTTTATGTTGGACTTGAAAAGCAAATCTATCAAACTACTAAATAATTGATGTTGATAAATATATTATCTGCAATGAGAAGGAAAGCTCAGTCAGATAGATATAGTGTTCCAAGATAAAGAGAGCAAGGTTCTACCATATTTTGAACTGCATATTGCAACTTTTGGATTTTTGTCTTTGGAGACGAGTATTTTATGATCTTTTAAATACATGAAGTGGTCTAGATAAGATTCCTCTTTTTCACTTGAGTGGTTGCAGTAGAAGTACATCCAAAAAATTCTATTTAAAAATGCAGTATAATTTCACAAGAACTGAAAGCTTTTGAAGAATCAGAGAGTAGCAACTCAGTCAGGGCTTACATACACTTCACAGTCACTGTGTTGTAGTTCAAATCACAGAGTAGTGATGCAGTGACATGAAAATTGAATTTATTGTTGAGGCACATACACTCTTCTTCCTCACTCCCCCTCCCCAGCCCCAGGACATTTACACATTAGATTCAGAGTTGCCATGACAGGAACAAGGTAGGGTATCTCCTTCCAGCACTTTCTTATGTTTCTGAGATCTGGACACAATAATAGTGCCTGAACTATTTTCTGAACTGTGAGTTTAACTGAGGAATATACCGAAAGGATTAAACAGTAGTTGAAGGTAAAAAATATTGGCAAGAAGTTCAAATAGGAGTCAAGGACAATAGCAATACTTCAGAAAGAGGTGTACTGATGTCATCTAAGAACTATAGCTAAACAGAAACTGGTTAGAAAAGCCCATAAATAAAATAGGAAATGAATAGGCCAAAGCTTACATATTACAGATTAGGCCTAATTGTTGAATGAAATAATGTAAAATGATTAGTTTCTTTTTATTTATTTATTTATTTATTTATTTATTTATTTATTTAAAAAGTGAGCTCAGGAGTAATGTAGAAAATGATTTTATGTTTCATTTGAAATGCTATTCTTTTTGCTTTCCTGTCTACATTCTTTGTTTCTGTAAGCTTTTTGACTGATAGAGACCAATAGTTCAGTACAACATCAGTATGATGAGATGAAATTTTCTATCCAGCTCTGTCTGGTCTGACATTATACCTCAGCTATAAGCATTGCCAAAAGATCTATAAAAATGCCTCATCCTTTCCAGAAGCTTACTTAGACTAACTGAGGCCTATGCATTATCATGGACCAGTGCACAGACTTTCTTATCTCTCAGCTGTGTGCACCACAAACTCTTACATTGCTTGTTTTGGTGATAGCTGCAGCTGTTGGGAATCTCTTTTGCTGATATATAGGATTTTAAAGGATTCTATTATCTTGTCGAAATGAAACTGTAGTTGATATGAATAGCTTTGATGTGTAACAAGGAACTGAAAGTAGAAGGACTTCATCATCTTGCCAAATACATGTACTCTGATGAGGCTGCTCTTGTGGTTATGATACGCATGAAGGTAAGGAGGGTTAATGCGTAGGTAGGATGGTGCCAACACTGGAAAGGTGTTAGTTCCCTTAAGATGAGAGAAAGAAAAACTATCTATCAAGACCCTGTCTCTCACATTAAAAAGCAGTGCACCTGGCTTATGACTTCTTTGATCTGGGCAAGTCAAGAAGTGACTATTTTAATCACTGACGTAAGGTATGAAAATGCTTATAGCTTGTTACTTTCTGCTGTAGTTGTGTACAAGGTATGCTCACTAGCAAAGACTTCTAAAGTCCTCGTGTTTGTCTTCTGTCGTCACATTGATTCCTTAAAACAAAAGTTCTTGTTGCAATGAAAAGGGGGGACTCTGACCACCCAGTAACATGCAATTTTCAGATTCAGGAAGACAGTCAGGATCCAGAGCAAAAGCTGTTCCTAAAATTGACAGCTCAAAATATCATCCTGACTGAATGTTTTCCTGTCTTCTACAGTGAAAACTGTCAGAAAGTGCTGAATTTTTTTCCAACTTTTATTTTCTGATGTCTTAAAGTTTGTGTCAAAATCAGGAATATCCCTGCCACTTTCTTAGTTATCACTAAAATTTCAACAAGTCTTCTTATGACGAAGCATGGTCTTGGCCAAGTAAGTGATTCAAACTGAATGTAATGAGTTTGAAAAAAGTTCTTTGTATCTGTCCTGAAAACCTACTGCATTTTAATTTAATCATCTTTGATTGAATTTTGTTTCATTTACATTTTTTCAATTTTTTGGCATGGATTTTCTAATCTTGCAATCAAAGCCATGAAAGATAGTTAATTTTGTGATTGACAAGTTTGTGCTAATATGCTGGATCTTCCAGGCCCGATAGTTCCATTGAAGTTAATGGAATGTGTCCTTTATAAAAATAAATAAAAAATACTTATACGGAAGAAGAGATTCTCTGAATATTACTGTACAGCTGAAATTCTGGTTTTCGCATTTGATACTAAAATATGCCTTAGAAAGAGCTCTTTTCCTTTTTTTTTTTTTTTATATCTCAAAGTTAGGTACTGCAGTGAGGGAACAAATGCATTGGTTTATTTACAACACTGAGTACTAAACTGATACACCCCCAAGCAACTACTGAAGACCTGTAGGAGGCTGCCCAAGACAATCACATGTCTTTGATCATGTGAAGAGTGACCACATAGTACTGTCATACTAGTCAGGTGTGTAAGTAGAGCTACCAAAGTATAGTGTTAAAGACATCCTGTCCTGTTGGCATTCAGAACTCAGCGATACTAGCAGAAACATTTATTATTCTGAATATATGTGCAACCACAGTGGAGTTTTTCGATTACACAGAGGTTTCTGACTTGTTTATCATCTGTTATATATGAATAAGAAAAAGCCATAGGAATGATAACTTAGGTTTTGCTACTACCAGTAAGGGCTCATAGCTACATTAACCTGCTATGAATTCCAGCTGCTGCTCTGTCATCTTTTTGTGTTGTCAAAACCAGTGAAAGCACTACATGAATGCCTGAGTGAATAATTCCTCTGAAGACCTTCTGAGAGATCCAGACAGACAAGACCATGGCAGTCTCCCCCGGCCTCTCATGTGATGGTGGCCTCTTCTTTGTAAGCAACAGAGAAAGGAGATAAAATACTCATTCTTTTCTGTCGTGAGAACAAGAGAATTCTTGTCCCAAAGTGACCCTAAGTGACAGTGTGGCATTACAGAGCTCAGAAACATTGGGGGTGTATATGATTTCCATTGAGGGAAGCACAGAGAAAAGAAGCTCCAGAATGACATCCAAATGGGGTCTGCTGGTCTAGTTCTGTGCATGAAATAGATTATAGCTCTGAAAGGAAAAAATGAGTTATTTACAGAAAAATGCTAAGAATTGCTTTCTTAATGATGCTGAATTATATACTAGGATTCCTATAAACACATACAAATCTCACCGTGCCTCCACTTCACTGTGCTATCGCTGGCACCTGCCAGGGTTATCTTTCATGAAAGAAATCTTTTGAAAAATAATATAAAACAGGGAAGACAATAAAAGAGTCTGTGGACAGACAGCAGTCCTATTGACCTGGACCTACATGATTTTACAATGAAAAACAAGAGCTTGGAATCACAAGGGACCTGTTTGATAAATTTAAACATATAGCTGAAGAGCTATTGATCATAAGATAGATGGATAAGAAAAATAAGGGCAGATATCTAAATGTGAGGAGCTCTTAATTCAAATACATAGAAATGACCATCACTGAAGAGTATCAGTGAGAGCAGAAAGATTCTAACTGGTAGACACCAGTGACTTTTGGCTGTCTGAAACCCATAGAAAATTCTGGACTGAAGTGTCTTGGCTTTTTGCTAACATTTAGAAATTTTGAGATTTAATGGAGATTCAATATACTTGTTTTAAATATTCATCAAAACCAACAAGTCTCATTGAAAGACCACATATTAAGCGTATGATGTAAATGAGCCTGTAAGCTCTAAAGAAATTCACTATAGATATTCCTTTTGTAAAAGATCCAGAAGATAAAACCCCAAAACAAGGCATATTAGTGTCTTGAAAGAAAAAAAGGTCTCAGAAAGACAAATCATGCACTTCTCCTCCACTTTCAGTGTAAAGAAATAAATAAAACGGAACAAAACCATGTTTTATTATAAATAAATTATGGATGAGGAAGATAAGATATGTCAAAACCAATGCTATACTCTGTAACACTTCCAGAGGTACTGTGAGGAAACCTTTCAGGAAAGCATTTTCAAAACCTCAGAAATGCAATTTGCAAGAACTGATGGGCTAAGGTAACATTCATGAAGATTAAGATACGGAGACACCTGTGTTTTCAACTGATTATACCTAGGCAACTTAGTTTTTAAATTCCTACTTGCAGAAGATTATGATAATAATTGATGGGACAAACCAAAAAACAACTGGAGGTTGAGATAGAAGGGTAACAGTAAATAGTAAGGCAGAACTTAGACAAATAAAGAAAAGCAAAGAGCACTGCAAGAATAATGGATAAAAAGGACCTTTTAATGCAAATGAATGGTGTGGTTTAACCACAGCCAGCAAGTAAATACCACATATCTGCTTGCTCACTCTCTCTCTCCTCCCGTCCACTCCCTGTCTCATGTGGGACGGGGAAGAGAATTAGAAGGTAAAACCTGTGGTTGAGATAAGAACAGTTCAATAATGTAAATGAAGTAAAATATAATAATAATAATAATAATAATGAGGAGGAGGAGGAAGAATAAAAATCGGGATGCCAAAGTGATGCACAATACAATTGCTCACCACCTGCTGATGCTTTATCCAATGCATAGCCTATCCCCAAACAGCAACTGATGCCTTCTGGCTAACTTCACTCAGTTTATATACTGAGCATGACGTTCTGTGGTACAGAATACCCCTTTGGTCAGCTGTCTTGGCTGTACTCCCTCCTGGCTTCTTGTGCCCCTCTTCACTGGCAGAACATGAGAAATGAAAAAGTTCTTGTTTTAGAGTAAGCACTACTTAACAACAGGTAAATCATCAGTGTATTATCAGCATTATTCTCACACTAAATTCAAAACACAACACTGTTGCAGCAGTTAGGAAGAAAAGTAACTCTATTCCAGCCAAAAAAAGGACACGAATATAAAAGATTAATCATTCAGCTGAGTCACTATCACATAGAATCATAGAAGGATTTGGTTTGGAAGGGCTGTTCAAGATCACCTACTTCCAATCCTACTGCCATGGGCAGGGACACTTTCCACCAGACTTGGTTGCTTAAAGCCCCTTTCAACCTGGCCTTGAACACTTCCAGGAGTGGGACATTCACAGCTTTTCTGTGAAACTTTGGTTCAGTGCCTCAACATCCTCACAGTAAATAATTTCCTCCTAATATCTAACCTAAATCTCCTTTCTGTTTAAAGCCTTAGTATAGCCTTATCATATTTCTACCTCCCCTTGCATAATGTCTCTTTCCAGCTTTCATGTAGGCCTTCTTCAGGTACCAGTTTTCCTGAAGCCTTCTTTTCTTCAGGCTGAACAGACCTCTGATCATCTTCATGGCCCTCCTTTGGACTCACTTCAGCAGGTCCACATGTTGGGAACCCCAGATCTGAACACAGTACTCCAGGTGGGATCTCATAAAAAAGAGGGATAATCAACTCATTTGACCTGTTGGTCACGCTCCTTTTGATGCAGCCAGGCATACAGTTAGCTTTCTGGGCTGCAAGTGCACAGTGCCAGCTCATGTTCAGTTTCTCATTGACCAACACAACCCAGTCCTTCTTCTCGGGGCTGCTATCAATCTATTCTCAGGGCACACAAAATAAAGAATGCAAAAAAAGAATGTTGAGAAAGTAACTACTTGTTCCATTGATGAATGATGAGAAATTGCAAAGTCAAAAATAAAAAAATCTTACTGTCTCTACAGACTTGTAATGGATCAAAATCCTTGTAAGTCTTTAGATTTCATAAGTAGCATAAAACAGAAAATAAGAATAATACAATCCTGCAATTGTCATATATAATATTCTGCAATCTTACATAAGTGAAAGTGAAGGAACAGAGGAATAGTGGAACAGCAGAGTTGTGTCAATTATGAAAGAAGAATATATAAAGAAATGTGAATATGTCCCAGACATTTAAGCGTGAATGCATAAAAAAAAAAAAAACCACCCTAGACAGCTTGCAAAGTCTTCAGTTTACCAGTATGTTAGTGTGGAGAAATAATCAGAGAGAACACAATGGTACTGACATTAGAAGTCTCCTCTGATGAGAAAAAGCAGGGCAAGCTGAGTTTGGAACATAGGAGCTGCCATAGTAAATTAAATCAGTAGTTTATTTGTTCTGTTATCCTGTCTTTCACAGGGAACTGTTATCAGTGCTTCAGAGAATGAAGAAAAATATTAAAATGCATACAATTCTGGAATCACCATCTCATTGGTGAAGTTTTTTCTCTCTCTCTACTGATTAGAGGTTGTCTTGTTATCTAGGAATTTAATCTTATGAGAACTTTCAAGAAAACACTTTAAATATAACAGCAAATACTGAACTTTACTCACATCCGTACTTTTAGTTTAAAGTGTGTACAAAAGTGCCTGTCAAAATAAAAATAGCTGCAGAGCTGGAAGGGAGAGATTGTATCCCAGACATTAAAGTATTTTAACATGCTTTTAAGGCTGGCTGAAAAGCTGTAATAACACCGCCATTCTTCAGCCTGTTCATTTCTATGTGTAAGTTCTATGTTGGACCAGAGATATTCTCAGTTCAGCTAAAGTTATGTAAAATAAACAAATCTTCCTATTTGATGCTCAGTGAACAACAATTTCAGAAATGCAATTCTAAAATACACCCCAGACCTTTAAGTGAGTCTTAACAATTTGTTATGGTGATTGCCAGCCTTAAGAACACATTGACTTTTTGTAGAGCCGCTCTGCCATTATGTCTCCAGTTTATTTGTTCTGGGCCTTAGGGACTTACTCCCACAAAAGCTTTAAGCAGGTGTATTGAAGCTCCAAGTTGTCAGTCATTCGAAATTCACTTGCTTGTATTTCTAGTCCTCTTCCATCCTGTATATAAGATGGTTCTATGCTTGCTATATTCTCAGCCAAACAGAACTTATTTTCCATCCCATATGCCTTGACATTTTAACACAGAATGATTCAGAGAGCCCAAGAGGATGTTGAAGGAACTGTTAATGGCATCAATATACCTGGCTCAGCACAATGGTGACCCATCCTCACCAACTGGCCTGAGATGAAGGGTTAAGTAGCCTTGTAGAAGAGCTTCAGTAAAGCAGAAACTTATTTATTTCAGGACTTGGATATTGTCCTTGCCTGGGCTAAGAAGCCATCCCCTTGGCTGTTCAGAAAAAACTCATCCTCAAATACTCTGAGAGTGTAACAGGGATCAAACCAGCATTTTCTGGCACAGAACATGATTGTAAAGTGCAAAACCACTAATGTGTATCCTCCTACTGGTTTTGACTTACTTAAATGTATATCCTGCAATAGATTTCAGATAGTATATTAGACACAAAACATTATCTATGCAGACTGTGTGAACATCAAGGAAATAGACAATCTTAAGGAGGGAATGTCACAAGGATTTTGTTTCTGCACTACCTGACTGGCTTTCTGTCACCACATGCAGGTGATTATTCTTTGGAAAAACCTTTGTATTTGCTCTGTAGGAAAACCACAGTGGATTCAGAAGAATTTGCTGAACGGATCTTGTTATGGATGCTAGTCCTTGAGAATTTCTTAAAAATGTCTTGAGAATCATGCAAAGAAAAGAAAGGTCTGAACAGTATGGTTTTTGTTTAAATCATGCAGCAGACCATGGAAAATATGAAGAGAAAACAGCAAATGTAGGAAAAAGATTCTTAATGCTGTCTATTCCAGTAGCCATCTGCTAATTGCAGATGCCAAATGAAGACTATAAAACTCAAAGAATTATAGAGCTATGCCTTTAGTACTCTCCTAAATACACAATTATCAGCATAGAAATCTTCTTAACCAAAAGGTGTATTTAAATCACAATATTTTAATAACCATTACTGTAACTGAGAATAGATTTTACCTACTCTATATCTTGGCTTCTACTCCTTTGTATGTTGAGTGAAAACCTGCTTCCTCTGTTACTATAAATTGTATTAGGTACCCTTATGTCCTGGGTTCAGCAGCAGCAGTCAGTTTTTCTTCTTAGTAGTTGGTGCAGCGCTGTGGTTTTGACTTTCGGCCTGGGAATAATACTGATAAAGCCGATGTTTTCAGTTGCTGGTCAGAATGTTTACCCTGACCAAGGACTTTGTGAGTCTCATGCTCTGCCAGGGAGGAGGAGAAGCCGGGAGGAAGCAGAGACAGGACACCTGACCCAAACTAGCCAAAGAGGTATTCCATACCACAGCACGTCATGCCCAGGATGTAGAACGGAGAGTTCCCAGAAGGGCTGGATCACTGCAGGGTGGGGGCGAGGTACCGGTCAGTGAGTGGTTGTATTCTCTTCCCTTGTTATTTCCTTTATCATTATTATTATTGGTGGTAGCAGTAGTGGTTTGTGTTATACCTTAGTTATTAAACTGCTCTTATCTCAACCCATGGGAGTTGCATTCTTTCGATTCTCCTCCCCGTCCCTCCAGGAGCGGAGGGAAGAAAGGTGGGGGGGGAAGTAGACTGCGTGGTTCTAATTTATGTCCTGGGCTTAAACCACGACACCTTGCTTTTATTAAGAAGAACAGTGAGTACTTCTTTGTTTGCCTTCTATATATTTTTATGATTATATAGATATTTAATATACTCTCTTTTCCACTATTTATTTCCAAGCTAGAGAATTCGAGTCTATACAGCTTCTTCTCAAGAAGAATCTGTTTAATACCTCTGATTTACTGTTTTATTATTATATGTATCTTTTCCAACTTTACTAATTTTTTGGGGTGTCCTGGGTTCAGCATCCCTCTGGGGGGGGCGGGGAGTAGAAACTCCATGGCTGACTTGCCGACTGGCTTAAACCACGACATGGGGAAGATTACAATTTAAAAAAATGAAGATATGTTTAGTGGTATGAAAGAGTTTTCATGGTGTTTTGATTTGCCATGTTGATTGTTGTGAAACCTTAAGCTTGGCATTTTCCGCAAGATCTTGACAATGAGTTTCTAGATTCTCTTTCCAAATCAAAACAGTTATCTTAGACCTTATTGTAATTAAATGACAATTAAGATTTTTTTTCCCTCATGTATACTGTGAAACCCCATCATGAAAGAAAACATTCCTCTCTTAGAAGCCTTTTTTTGGAAGTCCTTTTATTGTTCCTTACAGTCCCTGGCCGTGGCTTGACATGCAATGCTTGCAGTGCTTTAGTTGCTCTTGGAGGTTGTGGTACGCACAGAGTTGCTGTGACAGAACTGCAGATGAGAGAAGATCCTGAGGGAGAGTTACTGTTTTACTGAAGATTACTGTAACCCTCAACAGTCTCTAAACAGAATACAGGAAGTGCAAAAATGTCTCCCATTTTCTTCATATGTGTTTGCAATAAATTTAACTCTGACAGAACCGAAGACTTACAACTTTCAGGCAAATAAAAATTAGAATAAGAAAGTGTCCTCCACTGAAAATATTTGTGGGTCCAACTGATTAGATGCCTCTAAATAAAAAAAAAAAAAAAAAATTAGTACATTGATAATATTCCTTTTTACTTGTCTGAGTTGCCTTATTCTTCGTTTTAGATTTTCTGTAATTTTTTTGGACAGAGTTATCAGACTAAGAGAAAGCTCACATACTTCTTATATGGGTGCATTTTAAACATTACTAATGTAAATATTAAGATGTATGATTCATGGAATCTATGCATTACGGAAATTACATAAATGTAAAATAAAAAATCCAGTAAAGGCAATCTAGCCAGCAGAGGAATCATAAATAACTCCTCCTATTTTTACTCACTTTTTATCTTCCCTCACTGAATACAATACAGGGCAGCATGTAAAAGGGAAGACTTGCCATACAGGTGTTTCTGTTTATAATAAATTTCATACAGAAAGTCCCTAAGTCCCTTAGTTTAAATTTCTGACAGTTCAGATTCTTCACGTTTTTATATTGGTCATGGATTGGAACAGGAGTATATGTCACAGTTCAGAGCTCTCTCATATCCCAGCAAATCATGAAAGCTGTGCATTGACCTTGGTTATTCTGGAGGAGAAACCTGTGAAACAAGATATTTATTCACTCTTTCATAGAAAAATGTGTATGTGTTAGGGTACTTTATGTCACAGCTAGCCTTCCTTTCCCTTTTGCAGTTCAACATTTTTATTCTAACCTTTTCATTACACACAGTCAATTTAGTCTATATGCTAATTTTTAAAGGAACTGACAAAAACATGCTTGAAAAACAGTTTAGTCTATAACTATGGGGAAATTGGCATCCTAGTTTTTTAATCTATTGTATAGCTTATTAATAAAAATGTACTTTTAAAATTCCAATGTTGTATAACAAGTTCCATTGAAAATCTAGGAAAAAAATAAAGTAAGTCCTAATTTCTCTCCTGTCCACCATCCAACTTTCTCTCCCACCATCCCTGTTCTCCCACTGTTCCCCCCTTCTGCAAGATTGTTCACTGGTACGTTATTTGCATAAACCCATCTGCTGGACAAAGCAACCATAGAAGAAGATGTCTGCTGTGAGAAAAAGACAGGCAGAAGAGATTTCATCTCAAAAGAACCAGTCATGGTGCCATGGAATGAAAAATGATAATTCTGGGAAAAAAAAAAATAAATAAATTTTACTTTCATGTTATTTTGTAAAAATCTAAATATTTTAGAAACATATTCTAAGGATGTATTAGCTTTTTTCTGTCATTGTTTTTTCCTGAAGGAAGTAAAAAAAAAAAAAAAAAAAAAAAGGAATGAGTTAAAAAAAAAGAAAGAATAACATAATTATTGACAATTTCCCAGAAAAATATGATTTTTTTTCAGGAAATAATATTTTGGGTTTCCAGTGGAGAATATGCTCTATACTTGAAAAAGGGTCACCATTTTATATGTGCATGCCTAGCAGTGTGGTTTGGGAGACTGCCTGAGCTATGTCAAGCTAAATCAATTTGTATTAGATTAAACAGTTAAACATTTGAATTAAATTGCTGGATTTTGCTTGAAGTGAATAAAGCAGGATTGAGAGAAACAGCCCCTCCAGCAGATCAAATCTAAATTCTGATCATTAATGGAAAACTAATGGCTGTGACCTCTACTGCAAGCATGGCTGGACCCTCTCCATGGTCCAGTCATGCTTGCAGAAGAGGTATAATGTTACCTCCATTTATAAATACTGCATTTTAGGGTTTTTTTTGTGTGTGTGAACTTTTTAGGAACAAAATACACACATTCAGGAAAAAGAATCACTAAATGGTGCCTATTACATTAGAATAGCTGAATTTAGGTTGTTCTAAATGGGCGTCTATTCAATTTATATACACCACTACACACTGAGCTATTTCAAGCCTGTTTAGAATGAAATTAAAGATTTAAGAAACATCTACTATTCTTCCAATGCATTGCTTGTTCTCATTTCCTTTGTGAAGGTTCTTTTTTTTTTTTTTTTTTTATTGTCTATTAGAAGCTTCAGGAAATATTTATACTGGATTGTGAATAAAAAACCTCAAACAAGCTAACTGTGGGCTTGGTTTTCAACTAGTGCAAATCATGCTATCTTCACTAGAATGGAAAGAAACATGAACATGAATTCCTTACATGATTTGAATACCTCTGGGTAATAGAAAAACTTATTTCACCCTTCTCCCTTTAACCCACTTGCTTAAAAAATCCAATCATTTCTGTATTTTTGTCTGAAAAATATATTTTCAAAAATTAATGGAAAATTTAGATGAATAGCTAACAGCCTGTGAAAAGGATGTCTGTGAAACAACACCTGCTGTTAGTCAGCATATAATAAAGAGCAATTTCATTTAAAAAACCCCAACAACAAACTTATTGCATATTTTCATTAAATGGCTGCCATCTGTGGAACAGGGACCTTTATCTTTCCTCAAGATCTGTTGTGCTAATAGTTTTAGGGTCCAGTAGTAAGACATTTCATCTGACTTAAAGTGGCACATGATTTTAGCTAATTTCACAGTAAGGTGAAGGTAGAATTAGAGGAGGCACCTGGTCACGGTCATTGCAAATGAGAGATGGAGAGGACTTTCTTCCTCTAGTACCTTTACAGGCTGCCTTGCTAAGAAGACAGCCTAGGAAGTTTATCTTTTGTTGTTAAGAAAGCTGAAACAGGAAAGGTGACTGTGAATGAAAGGTACGATTACTCATCTCTAATCTCCCCGGTTTGTAATTCAGTGCATTTAAAAATGTGATGAGTATAGCTGCCTCTTTACACTGTGCAGACTGGTTTTGCTTTCTGCCAGTCCAAACAATGATTACCACAAACACTGTAAAAAAACACCCAAACAAAACTCTCAGTATTAGTGTACCAGGCACTTACATGGGGGCAGGGAGACAGCTCATCTTCCTCTTAAGAAATGTCCTTCTGTATTTATTTTCCACTGTGTGTACTGCCTTCTTTCCTCCTTTACTAAGCAATTGCAGGGAATCCTTCTCTCTTTTTTCCAGGGAAACCCACAATCTTCACCCAGCTCTGAACTCAAAACTCATTGCTCTGAAGATTCTGCCTTCTCTGTTCAGAGACTGGGATTTAAGAGTATCCAAAGTGTGTCCATGGGAGGAGAAAACAAAATGGACATCAGGGAATGGAGAAAATATCCAACATCTCTTACAGCTTCTTTCTCCCTCATTGTTGCTACTTCTTTTTGTCCTGAGGGCTTTTGAACCCCTGTTGTGAGCCCTTCCCTTCTGCCCTACACACTTGTATAATCATAGATCACATTTATGGCCCTGTTCAGCAAGAATTAGTGCAATATGTGAAATGTAGCTATTTTATTTTTTATTGTTGAAGGTGGGAAAAAGAATTGCACTGCTGAAATTGGTGATAAATAATTATGATACTTTTAATTAAAAGAAAAAATAACAAAGACAGACACGGGGTAATAAGACATTATTTTCTGCCATTTTAATGGAATTTTAAATGAAAATGTAAATAAAAATTTAACAATTTAAACTCAAGCATGATATCACTTAATAGGAATAATCCATCTTTATATTAAGAAATATATTGTAAAAGAACACAGTGTAATTTTCAGATATTTTTATTTTATAATATTGAAACACAGTACTAGACTAGAGCCATAACAATGATTTTAATGGAATTACAAAAGAAAAGTGGAAAATGCGTAGGTTCATTATTCGAATCAGACATATTTACACACTTGTTCAAGTTTCAGCAGGTTTACTGGTGAGCTCTATCACCTTTGACATCTCCTTTGAATATAGATTGCACCTGTTGTCTGGGCTTGTTTTTGTTTAATGCTTATTTCAAGAGTATGGCCAACTGTACTGCTGAATCAGGCCCAAGGTTTTCAGCAGCATGCAGGAAAGCACGCTCACTAACAACAGAACTCCTTTCCAACAACATCCACAGAGACGGCAAGGAACTGTTCTGTTGAAGGGTGGCTTTTACAATTTGTTATTTGCACCTGAAAGGCAAATAAGCATACAGGACTTACAAAAAGTGGTCTGAGTTGGATGACTTTACCCTTAATTCAGCATAATTCTTATGCTTTGAGAAGCATTGAGAGCTTTACCTTTGTAATCAGGGTTGTCATATTGACATACAATACCTCTTTTTGCTTTGTTTGACTGACACCCATTGCCCTTATAACAGACTTTTGTTAATCCAGATTTTCGTAATCTGTAGTGTGTAGTATGTATGCAAAAGCAGGGGAAAAGTGAAATACAGGACTGCATATAGAAAAGCTTGAGAACCAGCACATCTTAGATTACACAGGTCATTTATAAACTCTCTGAAGATTATAAATAATATTTCTTCTCTGGATCATATGTGTTTCTTAAACAACAGTAGATCAAAGTGGATAAAGAATTGGCTGGATGGCTGCGCACAGAGAGTTGTGGTCAACGGTTCAGCGTTCAACTGGAGACCGGTAACAAATGGAGTCCCTCACAGGTCAGTGTTGGGGCTGATCCTGTTTAACATCTGTGTCAGTGAAATGGGCAGCTGGATTGAGTGCGCCCTCAGCAAGTTTGCCGATGACACCAAGCTGTGTGGTTCAGTTGATATGCTGGAGAGAAGGAATGCCACCCAGAGGGACCTTGACATGCTTGTCAGGTGAGACCATGCCAACCTCATGAAGTTCAACCAAACCAAGTGCAAGGTCCTGCACCTGGATTGAGGCAATCCCAGGCACAGCTACAGGTTGGGCAGAGAAGAGATTCAGAGCAGCCCTGCGGAGAAGGACTTGGGGGTGTTGGTTTATGAGAAACTTAACATGAGCCAGCTTCAGTGTGCACTCTAAGCCCAGAAAGCCAATTGTATCCTGGGCTGCATCAAGAGGAGCGTGACCAGCAGGTCGAAGGAGGTGATCCTGCTCCTCTACTCTGCTGTTGTGAGACCTTACTTTGAGTACTGTGTACAGTTCTGGTGTCCTAAACATAAGGACATGGAGCTGCTGGACCAAGTCCAGAGGAGGGCCATGAGGATGATCAGGAGGCTGGAGGACCTCTTGAATGAAGACAGGCTGAGAAAGTTGGGGCTGTTCAGCGTGGAGAAGAGAAGACTGAGTGGAGACCTCATAGCAGCCTTCCAGCAACTGAAGAGGGCCTATAAGGATGCTGGAGAGGGACTCTTCATCAGGGAGCGTAGTGATAAAACAAGGGGGAATGGATTCAGACTTATAAAGGGGAGATTTAGGTTAGATATAAGGAAGAAGTTCTTCACCGTGAGGGTGATGAGGCACTGGAACAGGTTGCCCAAGGAAGTTGTGAGTGCTCTATCCCTGGCAGTGTTCAAGGCCAGGTTGGACAGAGCCTTGAGCAACTTGGTCCAGTGTGAGGTATCTCTGCCCACAGCAGGGGAATTAGAACTGGATGATCTTAAGCTCCTTTCCAACACAAACCATTCTGTGATTCTATCAATCTTGATTTTTAGAATAGAACCCAGAGCCTGCTTTTTGTAAAAACTGGCAAGTCATGGGTGTAAGTTTTGTGCATATGTCTCTGGGGCAAGAGTATGAAATTTTGCAATGTCAGTTAGTCTGTTGATTTCACAGAATCACAATATGGTTGGGGTTGGAAGTGACCTCTGGAGATCATCCAGACCAGACCCCCCTGCTAAAACAGGTTCACCCTGAGCTGACTGCACAGGATCACAACCAGCTGGGTTTTGAATGTCTCCAGAGAGGGAGACTCTACAACCTCTGCAGAAAGCTTGTTCCAGTGCTTTGGAACCCTCAAAGTAAAGAAGTTTCTTCTCATATTCAGACAGAGCTTCCTGTGTTTCAGTTTGTGGCTGTTGCCCCATATCCTGTTGACGGGCAGTGCTGGGATTCAGATAAAGACTGCCCACATGTGCAGAGGACGTTCTCCTTTAGTAATGCTGTGTGAAGACAAACATGCCAAGAGGCACTCCCCCCACCCCTCCCCAAAAGTATTAATTTACATGAACATAAAGAAAAAGAAAAGAAGTATATAAAGATATTTAAATAAACAGGCACATTTATGTACTTTTTGTCCCTTTCAATTTAAAAATACTGGAAAAAAATAATTCCTTTCCTTTTTCAAACTGAATGAGAAAAAACATTCAAATCCAATGCAATGTTTCTCAGTTTCAAAATACTGGAAACTTACATAACCATGAATGTTTGTCAAATGAGAAAGAACAGGTTGGCACAGAGAAGAAAAATGCTCTCCATAACAAATTTGAAAGCTGAGAAACCTGGATAGCTTAGATGAGATTCAAACAGGCATCAAAACATCAAGTTTCTCTTTTGAACTGAACTCTGCTAGCTCATTTTCAGAAGCGCTTGTGACATCTACAAGACTGTAGTGAAAGACTGAATGACAAGGAAGAAGAGGTACAGCTGAAATGCTGTTTTTAAGCAAGGAAGAGCTGCAAAATACAGTTCCTGAGGGCAGCAACAACAAAAACCTCACAGATTTTATTCTCTACCTTGTTTGTTCTCTACCTTCCTTTCAGGGAGTTGTCACAAGATAAACTGCTCCCACTGATGTCAGCTGAAAAGTCACTTAATCGCTTTATCTTTTGGTAAACTTTGCATTTTGCTTGAGCCAGAATGAGCATTAGATCAACCAGACTTACCTGATCATTAAGAGCAGAGCATGTAGGCACATTCCTAAGATCACCATTGTTTTTCAAGTTGTCTCGATTTACTAAAATCAGTAAGTATCGGTACCAAAATCAGTACTAAATATCAGGCGGAAGTACCCACCACTTAAGCTCAGCGATAGAACTATTGAATTCCACTGTGTAGAAAGTGTACTACATTATTTTTTCCATTTTCATTGGAATAAATTTCTCTCAAGAAGACTGTGTCTCCTGTGTCAAACTTCTTAAAAAACCCTAAACATCTATTGCAGAAGAACTTACGTAAACATTCTGCTTTGACAATTTTAAAAATTATATTACTCCAGTTTGATTGTAGAAGGAGATTTAAAACACGAGAGTCTTTAAAAATCCACAATCAAAGTGAAACACTCAGTAATTGAAACAAAGTATCTTGAATTATTCTAACATTCTTTCCTCACTTCATGAAAATGTGAGATTTTTCTTTTTATCTTGTGCTAAAGATGTGAGAAGTATTAAACAGGAGATGGGCAAATAACAGAAATCTCGAAAATTATAACAAGATGGAAAATCAGATTTCTGTTCAGCTGTACAGAAAGAATTAAATTAATCCAAAAATAACGGCAGATTACATGTGATGATAAAAGCGTGATACACTGTTTCAGTATCCCTAGCAAATTCTTGCTATCCAGAAGATCAGCCTGGTGCATAAAATAATGCAGACAGACTGTGATGTGCTTTTCTGCTCACTGGATCTATGAACAGAGATCTATAGTTCATGGAATATGCCTTGAAAAGATAAAGGACAGTGTCTTTTTTATGTCATGGAAGGAGCTGAATAAGGTAAAATAGTATTCATAGAGCCACAGAATTACAGTACTACAAAAGTATTGAGGTTGTAAGGGAACTTCAGAAGTCATCCTGTTCAATCCTCCTGCTCAAGCAAGGCCACCTAGAGCCAGTTGCCCAGGACTATGTCAAGATGGTATTTTTAGTATCTCCAAGCATGGAGACTCCACAGCCTCCCTGGAAAACCTATGCCAGTGCTCATTTACTCTCACAGTGAAAAAGTATTTCCTGATGTTCAGAGAGATCCTTCTGTGTTTCAATTTGTGCCCATTGCCTCTGGTCCTATTACTGATCACCACTGAGAAGAGCCTAGCCCCATCCTCTTTGCAGCCTCCTTTCAGGTATTTATATACACCGATGAGACACCCCCTGATCCATGTCTCCATGGTATTGTGAGCCCCGAACTGGACACAGAAGTACAGGTGTGCTGAGGGCAAGGATCTCCTGCCTCAACCAGCAAGCAATACTTTGCCTAATGCAATTTAGGATACTATTTGCCACCTTTTCTGCAGGGCTACATTCCTGGCTCATGTTCAACTTGGTGCTCACCAGGATCTCCAGGTTTTTTCCTGCCAAGCTGTTTTGCAGCTGGGTGGCCACCAACATATATTGATGCCTGGTGTTGTTATTCCCTAGGTGTGTGGAGATCTGTTGAAAACTTAGTAAGCCGATGCCATTACCAATATTTGACATGAAAGAAGATGTCATAATGATTTTATTCTTCCATTCTCAGAATATTTTCTGAGAATTTATTTTCTGTTAAATTTTGACTTAACTCTGCGACGTATATCAGGTTCAAGAGGAAAATATCAGTCAAAAACCAGCTCTACTGTTCAGACAAAAAGCACTCACCAGCTGTAATTCTTTAACTTACCAGACAGGCATTGTGACAACGAAACTCCTCACTCCTGTTGAGAACTGTTCTTTCCTCTTGGGTTGATGATGATGACTCACATCCATGCTGATCATCTTATTCTGCGCTGCTTCCAATGGGCCTGCAGGTGGAGACACTTACGTGGCTGGACTGCTTTGTACCTTATTAGGACACCTGCTGTCCTGGGGTCTGGCCAAGGTCATGCAGAGCTAACCCTAGTTTACTAACATGTAAGCACAGACTGAAATTTGGTTTGATTTGTGAACAGGTGATTTAACAGCAACATGTGAGAGTTCTGGAAAATCTGGGAATTAATCCAGATTGCTAAGGTAACTGCGTTATTTTTCTCAGTTTTAATGTTGCTTTACTACTGCACTTCAAAGTGATGTTATGTCCTTATGCTCATCTTCCTCCTTACACATTAGAGTTTTGTTGTATTTTGTTTTCCTTGCATTTTTATTTGCATGTTAAGGAGAATAAATCACAACATATTTTAAATAATACAAAAATCCATTTTTCTCACTCTGAACAAAAGTAAATGTGGTTGAAAAACCTTTGTGATATTTTGCCTTTCAAAAGAAAAAAATCTTTACAAGTGGCTTTTCACTGCTATCTTATTTTTCAAAAACAGATATTGGAAATGCTCAGCTCTCAAACAAATTTTCTTCCTCTTCACTGCTTTGAGGAGCTGAAACAGAAAAAAAAAAAAAAAAAAAAAGAAAGGAGTTCTCATGCTGTTTGGAGAAATAAAACTCATATCGGAGGAAGAGCTATGCACAGCTCAAAATGTTATCTTGCAGAGTAAGATGTCTACAGTACAGGCAACAGTCACAGTAAAAATCACACAGCCATAAAAATAATAAACTGATGACTGCTAGAACAAATCTCTATTACATGCTTCACACTTCTGATTAACAGAGAATTCTGAAATCTGTCTTGGACCATCAGAAACCACTTAGCACATCAGTTGTTTTGATACAAACCACCAACAAAGAACATGTTATAAAATCTCAGGTTACCAATTGTCAGAGCATGATTTTAAACCCCCGTCCTACTATTAGCTGTAAGTATAGACCATATTTCACTTAGATCTAGGGATCAAGAAAATAAAAGCTTGAGGGCTGTTTCCCTGAATCAAATTTCCTTGTGTTTTTCCGTTATGGTAGTACAGTTATTTGCACTTTCTACAAAATGCATGTAAAATGCCATCACATCTGAGTTCTTCTCTCCCCATGCCTCAGCATCCTTTTCCTCTGATTTTGTGTCTGTGTGTAAAACTCATGTAGCACCCTTCCTGAGAGAGCTGTGCTCCCCATTTTTCCCCATGATTCAATATTTGGAGAGTTGTGGGGCAACAAAGATTCCCTACTGATGGCATGGATTAAGAAAAAGTTTAAAAGGGTTACTAAGGAGACGCATGAATTGTAAACACAAAGCAAAGACATGAAGGAATGTTGCTCAGCTAGCAAAAGAGGGTGTTTCACCTCAAATACAGTAATGAAATTAAAGTAGTACATCCCTGCCTTAGTGGTTTTATACATTGAAAAACAGGACTGCAAACAGGAGCCTTCACCTTCTCAATTCCACATTAGTTACCCAGATATTTGTTTACACCTCTTACATTTGCAAAGCTTCAGCCAGTCCTGTTGTCATGTTATGTGACATGATATGTTAACATGTCATGTCATATGCCATGTTATGAGTTAACTCGAGATATATTGACAGCTGCTACAGAATGAGATTAGGAAATATCATTAGGATGTGATGAAAACAAAAATGAATGTATAATCGGGACAAAACTATCTTCTTCTTTAGGTTGGAAGCTTTTTACAAGGATGTACAGAGAGAAGGAAAATTGTAGATAAGTTTGGAAGCAGGAAGACAGTGTGTGTTCAGTCTCTGTTGTCCTGTGCCTGAGGTTTGTTCTTTAGAAGAGCTGGAACTGCTTATTGATTAACTGGGGTCAGGGAATAGGTGATAAATGGAGGCTGTGTTCTTGCAGTGTTAATCATTCATCTTTTGTGGAAGCTATGGGCAATCATAAAAAATGAGTGGGAAATTTGGGACTTATTCTGTTGCTTGCAAAGAAAGGTAAATGTGCACACCAAGCCATTGCTTACCTGTTGTCAGGACTCCCTTCTGAGATCAGATGTTCTCTGTGGGTCTGTGCAGGTTTCCTCAGGATAGGTGTCAGGAACCATTGATTATGGTATCTTTCATCACACCATTAGCTGCTACAGGGACAAGTGGCCAGAGAGAACCTGCCAGGCCACTGGGACTGCTGCTGCTCACACTGGTCAATGTAACCTTCACTGTAAAAATGTTTTCTTCCTTCCTCTGGCAACTCCACCTGGGAGGATGTGCAGGGATATTTGTGGAGTGGTGAGGCACAGGAAGGTTCAGAGCCACAGCACCCTGTAGGTCTGGCAGGAGCCAGCACAAGAATCTCAGCTTGTGAACAGCTCCTGGGGGAAGAATGGACAGGTCTTGTTCAAAGATTTCTTTAGAGCAGCTTTTGTCATCACAGGAGCCATCCTTGAGCTTAGCCAGCTAAACTAGAAGCTGGAAGGTGCTTGGGGCTGTGATACATACTTACAGCCTAAATTTATTCATAAATAGTTGCACTTGTAGGTTTTTAAGTCAGTACTGTTTTTTTGGCTTGCTCAGCCCTTCTTTTTTTTCCTGGTATTTAGCTACCCCATCAGCTATATTTGTACAGTAGTAATATTCCCAGTTGCCTCATTTTTACTAGACTGCACAGTATATATTTTTTTTCAGTCTCCTTTTACACAAAAGGCTGTCCATTTCTTGAATTTTCCTAGTAGCTGCTCTGTGTAGCTATACACTATAGCTGTACACTATAAGTGTAATAGCTACACTTCTAATAGTTCTGGTGTCAGTGACAAAGATTGGACATGGTACTCCATCCTCAAGACTGTCCTCATTACACTGGAAATACATCCCTGAGTTTTAGAATTTGAAAATAAATAGCTGTCTTTGCTGAGTGAGGATCACACTAAACAGACTGGTATAGGTCAGACTCAAAATCCAACTACTTTTATAGAATAGAAGAAGAAAACTAGCTGGCACTGTGTCATCGAACAACAGGTTTGTTGACTTGGTGTTCTTGTAGGATATTTATATGATTCAATTATACATACAGAAACAATCAGAAAGATTTTCATGGTTTGTGGTAGGTAAGAAAGTTTCACCTGTTTTTCATCCAACCATCTCAAAGATGTAAGCATATCTGCTTTTATTAGCACAGTATCAGGTTTGCTGGATGGTGTTTAGCTTTACTTGGTCTGATGGGACCATCTGGAAATCAGTTTGGAAGGAACTTCTCCTAATGATGTGTTATTACCAGTGGGATAAACAAGTAGATTCCACCCATATCCTGTGTAAGCAGTCATTTTCTCTATTATTCAATTGAGCCCAGTGAATTAAATAATATTTTTATTTTCCCCCAAAGCATTACAGGTGCTTTTCACATCCATTTTCTTCAGGCTTATAATTATTATTTTCAGTATCTCTATCTTAAACATTTTCTAATAAAATATAAACATCAGTGTAATAGTGCATTGCAATGTGTGCGATGAACATCACCATACTTTTAGTACTGCTATATGTATACAAATTAGGCAGCAATTTCTGAAAAAACACAGCAAGTCAAACAAACACTTCATTATAAGTCCGATAATCAAAGGAGAAAATAGAGAACTAAAACATCAGCACAAGTTAACATGCTGTTAATACAGAGAGAAACCAATAATTCAGATCAAGGCTTAACCATGTTTCAAAGGGAAAAGCAGGCAAAACTGAGTACAAAGGAAAGTCAGAAATGTCTTGTACTATTTCATCTCTGGCCTCAACACAGAGATGGAAAACAAAACAAAACAAAAAAAAAAAAAAGAAAAAATGAAAAGAAAAACAGATGATATAGAGCAAGTTTGAAATAGGAAGAAAGGTTAAACTAGGCAGAAGCAAGTGCGGAGGAGTTACAGTGGAATGAAGGAAAATTATGACACTTTCTGAAAGGAAAACAGAAGTATAATCTAAAGTAAGTTTTCCTTCAGAATGAAAATGGTAACTTTGCAGATAATTGATATTTAATTTACTCCATACCAGTAAATAAGTTTTATTTGAACAAAATCAGTGGTTTTGTTCATTATGGACCTTCAGGTTCTCTACTTTTTCATCTGTACCAGGCTAAATCAGTGGTGCAGAGTCATGAGCTATACTCCTGGGAAAGAATGTATATATTAGTGATTTGTAGTTCTGCTAAATGACATGGAAAGGGAGAGAGAATGGATTGAAGAGTTGTATCAATTTTGAAACTATTTCATACGGTGCAGTGTTTCTCTTTTTCATCCTGTTTGTACCATTTTTATTACTGAGCTGCAAACTACTCTTTGGGCTACTCAAGGACAGCAGCACTTACACTTGCACAGCTAAGTCCCTAGGAGGTGTTTTTTCTCTTTTATGTCTTGGTTATTTGTAGTATATTTTTTTTCTGCAGAGACTTCTGAAGATTTGGGTTATGTTAAGTCAGATCCAGAAAGTAGAATAGGAACGAGTAAAGGAAGTATTATATATATGTTTTAAATATGTGTTCACAGTGAGTTCCTTTACACAACATATGCTTTGCCTCCAATTTCCAGCACTAAACACTGCCAACCTATGCATTTGTTTGACGTATAGAATAGTTACAGGAGGATGTCTTTATAAAAGCAAGACTTGCCACTGCTCTTAAGAAACGAAGTGTACCACCAGGACCACTTACATATTGAACAACTAGCTTTTAGCAAGACAGGGACTTTGACAAAACTTGTTCATTATGTCTACTGCAGGAACATACTGCTTGTCACCATGGCAAGCAATGTGCAAATTGAATAAGCTCCCTCCAAATACTGCCTCTTTAAAGAGCTGTCTTTGTATTTGAAAGTGACATTCCCTCCTCACCTTTTCCTCATCTTCCTTCCACTGAAATAGTGAGAATATTTATGAGAAAGAAATGTTAGTTTCCATATCTTCCCCTGGAAAAAAGTATAGAAGTAGTCTGAGAATGGTGACACTGAAGTTGCATGTGATTTGAGGAGAAATTGCAATTATGTTTGACTACAGAGTCCTCAAAATCCTATTGAATAGTCAACTGCCAGAGGAGATAGAGTGAGATCTGCTGACATCTCAAATGTTCTCCATGTATATATACTTACAAGTCTAATTCTAAGTATATACAGCTGTTCTTAATCCTTGCAAACACAGGAAGTAGGTATTGAACTAATATCTCTAAGGTATGGTTAAAATAATGTTATATCATTGCTTTAGGTTTAGACATTCACAAAACTGGGAATAACCATTAGACTGTCAGGCTTTCTCTATAACTTATTTCACATTTTATGAAGCACTGTCTTATTCTGAATAAACACCTTTTTGTTGAATTAGAAGTTAAAGAGAGTTTGGTTGAAGTTAAAAGAAAATCCACCACATATCTTCTTGTAACAGTTCATCACTCCACTGAAAAATATTTCCTTTTTATTTTTAGTTTTAGATACTATGTCTTTGTTGTGGTTTAAGCCCAGCCAGCAACCCAGAAACCACGCAGCCGTTCGCTCACTCCCCCCCTTTCCTCCCCCTGCTCCCGGAGGGATGGGGAGGAGAATCAAAAGAATGCGACTCCCATGGGTTGAGATAAGAACAGTCCCGTAACTAAGGTATAACACAAAACCACTACTGCTACCACCAATAATGATAATAATAAGGGAAATAACAAGGGAAGAGAATACAACCGATCACCACTTGCCGATTGATACCCAGCCCGACCCGAGCAGTGATCTAGCCCTTCTGGGTAACTGCCCCTGGTTTATATAGTGGGCATGGTGTGCTGTGGTATGGAATACTTCTTTGTTTAGTTTGGGTCAGGTGTCCTGTCTCTGTTTCCTCCCAGCTTCCCCTCCTCCCTGGCAGAGCATGAGACTCACAAAGGCCTTGGTCAGAGTAAACATTACTGAGCAGCAACTAGAAACATCGGTGTTATCAGTGCTGTTCCCAGGCCGAAAGTCAAAACCACAGCACTGCACTAGCTAAGAAGGAGAAAAATGACTGCTACTGCTGAACCCAGGACAGTATCCACCCCTTATTTCATACCATTCACGTCATGCTCATAGCCCACATTTTCAATATACCATCACTCTTATCTCGTATATACATATATATATACATCCATACAGAGAGAGACAGAGAGAGATCAATCATTCCTTAGTGCATGGACCAATCCCTATAAAGCTGCTGAGTCCATTCGGTCCATGATGTCGGGCTCCATCTCTTGTAACAGTCTTTCAGGGCAGGAGAGGCTGCTTGCAGTGTTGGATCATTGCCTGCTGCTGATACCTCAGAACTTGTCTGGTTTCATCAAAGTTCATTCTCTGTTGGGATGATGGTTGGAGGGAAAGTCAGGGCCAGTCACTGGTGACCTGAAGACGTCTAGTTGGTGGGCTATAAAAGTGCTACGTAGCAGGCAACAACATACAATTGAGTTCATTAGCTGTTTTCCCTTAAAATCAAATCCCCTTGAGGTACACATCAGACTTCCCTGTCTTCCCGCATTACCCACCAACTATATCTGGATCCCTGAGCAAAAGCAATCCCTCGAGTGGGTTGCCTTTATCTGAAGCAGGAATAACCCAGACTGTCTTCCCCAGCAGATTCTTTATGTGCACCACAGGAACTTTGTCCCCTTCTACAATATGTAAAAGTTCTGACTGGGCTGGGTCAGCCCTGTTGGCAGATCCTCTGGTGTTGACCAACCAGGTGGCCTTTGGTAAGTGTGTATCCCAATGCTTGAAAGTCCCAGCACCCATTGCTCTCAGTGTAGTTTTTAACAGTTTGTACCGTTCAATTTTCCCAAAGGCTGGTGCATGGTAGGGGATGTGATATACCCACTCAATGCCATGCTCTTTGGCCCAGGTGTCTATATTGCTTTTCCAGAAATGAGTCCCATTGTCTGACTCAGTTCTCTCTGGGGTGCCATGTCGCCACAAAATCTGTTTCTCAAGGCCCAGGATAGTGTTCCGGGCAGTGGCATGGGGCACATTGTACGTTTCCAAACATCTGGTGGTTGCTTCCACCATGGTAAGCACATGGCGCTTGCCTTGGTGGGTTGGTGGGAGTTTGATATAATCAATCTGCCAGGCCTCCCCATATTTGTACTTCAGCCATCGTCCTCCATACCAAAGGGGCTTTAACTGCTTGGCTTGCTTAATTGCAGCACGTTTCACACTCATGAATAACCTGGGCAATAGTGTCCATTGTTAAATCCACCCCTCCATCATGAGCCCATCTATATGTTGCATCTCTGCCCTGATGACGTGTCATGGGCCCACCAAGCCAAAAATAATTCACCTTTATGTTGCCAATCTAAGTCCATCTGAGCCACTTCAATCTTAGCAGCTTTATCCACTTGTTGGTTGTTCTGGTGTTCCTCAGTGGCCCGACTCTTGGGTACATGGGCGTCTACATGGCGTACCTTCACCACCAGGTTCTGCACCCGGGCAGCGATATCTTGCCACAGTGCAGCAGCCCAGATGGGTTTAATTCTGCGTTGCCAGTTGCTCTGGTTCTGTTTCTGCAACCACCCCCACAGGGCATTTGCCACCATCCATGAGTCAGTATAGAGATAAAGTACTGGCTACTTTTCTCGTTCAGCAATGTCCAGGGCCAGCTGGATGGCTTTCACCTTGGCAAACTGACTCAATTCACCCTCTCCTTCAGCAGTTTCTGCAACTTGTCGTTGAGGACTCCATACGGCTGCCTTCCATCTCCGATGCTTTCCCACAATATGGCAGGACCCATCAGTAAACGGCATACTGCTTTTCATTTTCTGACAGTTCATTATATGGTGGGGCCTCTTCAGCACGCATCACCTCCTCCTCTGGTGACATTCCAAAATCTTTGCCCTCTGACCAGTTCATGATGACTTCTAGAATTCCTGGATGACTGAGTTTTCCTATTCAAGTTCATTGTGTAATTAGTGCAGGCCATTTACTCCATGTCGCATTGGTTGCATGATGTGTAGAGGAGACCCTGCCTTTGAACATCCAGCCCAGCATGGGCAACCGGGGTGCCAGGAGGAGCTGTGCTTCAGTGTCAATCACCTCCAAAGCAGCTTGAACCCCTTGATAGGCTACCAGTATCTCTTTCCCAGTTGGGGTATAGCTGGCCTCAGATCCTCTGTATCCCCGACTCCAAAAGCCAAGGTGTTGTCCTCGAGTCTCCCCTGGAGCTTTCTGCCAGAGGCTCCAGGTAGGACCATTCTCCCCAGCTGCAGTGTACAGTAAATTTTTTACATCTAGCCTGATCTGGACTCGTCCAAGGGCTACTGCATGAACTATCACACATTTAATTTGCTCAAAGGCTTGTTGTTGCTCAGGGCCCCATTTAAAATCATTCTTCTTCCGGGTCACACGATAGAGAGGGCTTACAATTGAACTGTAATTTGGGATGTGCATTCTCCAGAACCCCACAGCACCCAAGAAAGCTTGTGTTTCTTTCTTATTAGTTGGTGGAGACATTGCTGTTATCTTGTTGATCACATCTGTGGGGATTTGGCGACGTCCATCTTGCCATTTTATTCCCAAAAATTGAATCTCCTGTGCAGGTCCCTTGACCTTACTCCGTTTTATGGCAAAACCAGCTTTCAGCAGGATTTAGATTATTTTCCTTCCTTTCTCAGAAACTTCTGCTGCTGTATCACTCCACACGATAATGTCATCAATGTATTGCAGGTGTTCTGGAGCTTGCCCCTGTTCCAGTGTGGTCTGGATCAGTCCATGGCAGATGGTAGGGCCGTGTTTCCACCCCTGGGGTGGTCGGCTCCAAGTGTACTGGACGCCCCTCCAAGTAAAAGCAAACTGTGTCCTGCACTCTGCTGCCAAAGGAATTGAGAAGAATGCATTTGCAATATCAGTCGTGGCATACCACTTGGCTGCTTTTGACTCCAGTTCATACTGAAGTTCTAGCATGTCCGGTACGGCAGCACTCAATGGTGGTGTGACTTCATTCAGGCCACGATAGTCTGCTGCTAGTCTCCACTCTCAGATTTTCGCACTGGCCATATGGGGCTATTAAAGGGTGAGCGAGTCCTACTGATCACTCCTTGGCTCTCCAGTTTACAGATCAGCTTATGGATGGGAATCAGGGAGTCTCGGTTGATGCAATATTGCCGTCGGTGCACTGTTGTGGTCGTGATTAACACTTGTTCTTCGACCTTCAGCAACCCCACAACAGAAGGATCCTCTGAGAAACCAGGCAAGGTGGACAGCTGCTCAATTTCCTCACTCTCCAAAGCAGCAATACCAAAAGCCCATCGATACCCTTTTGGGTTTTTGAAGTACCCTCTCCTGAGGTAGTCTATGCCAAGGGCGCATGGAGCCTCTGGACCAGTCACAATGGGTGCTTTTGCCATTTCCTCCCAGTCAGGCTGATCTCAGCCTCCAGTACAGTCAACTCTTGGGATCCTCCTGTCACTCCAGAAATATAGATGGGTTGCACCCCTTGACAGCTTGATGGCATCAGGGTACACAGTGCACTGGTATCTACTAGAACCTTATACTTCTGTGGAACTGGTGTGCCAGGCCATCTGATCCACACAGTCCAAAAAATCCGATTGTCCCCTTCCTCCACCTGGCTGGAGGCAGGGCCCCCTCTAATAGTGATCACAATATTGGTCACTTACGACAGGGATTAGTGTTCTTTATCATAGGAGCTGGAATAAAATCAGCTCTTCTGCTCCATCTGGGAACCTTCTCACCAGAGACTGAAGCCGCGGCTTTCATGGGATTATCAGCCGTGACCTTTGTTCTCCTCTTCAATTCACACACCCATTCCTCCAGAGCTGAGGTAGGTTTTCCATCCCACTCTGTCATGTCTTCTCCATGATCCTGCAGGTAAGACCAGAGGGTGGCCCGTGGCATATACCTTCTATATCTTCTCTCTCGAGCAGTAGGACGCCTTTTGTTAATAGCTGAGACGTGGGTTGGTACACATGGGGAACTGGATAAATCAGATAGATGATCTCTCAATTGTTTGAACTCCTGAGACAGTTTTTCCACAGCTGAAATGATGGAAAGGGTGAGATTGTCTTCGAACTCTTGGAGCTGACTAATCATTTTCATCCACTGTTGGTGGTGTTTTATCATACCAGGTTATTGCTGCCAATGAGTGGGCATATGATGACAGTGCATTCTGTGTAAATTTCTGCCACATGGGTCATGTACATTCGACTTCATCTGGGTCTATGGGTATATCCCCGTTATTCGGCTTGATGTGATAGATCATCTCTACGATGGCTGATTCCTTCAGAGACTGGATGCATTTCTCTAGAGTAGTCCACTTGGCCAAACGACTCATAACATCGTCCTTGTATGGAAACTTTCCTTCACAGCAGCCAAGAGCCACCTCCAAAGGCTAAAGGACTGTTTCTCTTTTGCAATTGCTTTCTCAGTTCCCCCTTCCCTGGCAAATGATCCCAGCTGCTTGTCTTCCGTACCTTCTAGTTCATGACCATCGGCCCCATTGTCCCAGCATCAGAGCAACCAGGTGATGATGTGCTCCCCTGGTTGACGGGTGAAATCTTTCAGCATATTCCGTGGCTTGGTTGAGGTCCGAGGTCGAGAAGTCACCTCTTATTCCTCTTCTTCCTCTGATTCACGTACTAATAACTCCTGATCAGATGCTGGCCTGGGTGGTGAGTACATTGTTTCTTCATCTTGCTTCATCTTTCTTGCCTCTTTTTTGCTTTTCCCCTTTTGTACAGGGACAATCGACATTGGCTTAACCCGGTCCTCTGGTTTAGCAGCAGTTATTATCACTGTGGTCGGAGTGGCTGCAGTATCTCTTGTCGGGGTTTGGTAGCTACTGTACTTGTCACTGGGGCTGGTGTAGCTGCTGTGCTTGGAGCTGGAGTAGCTGCGCTGTCTGCTGTCGTCAGAGTTTGAGTAGTTGCTGTACTTGTCGCTGGGGCTGGTGTAGCTGCAGTACTTGGAGTTGGAGTAGCTGCGTCATCTGTTGCAGTCAGAGTTTGAGTAGCTGCTGTACTTGTCACTAGGTTTGGTGTAGCTGCTGTATTTGGAGTTGGAGTAGCTGCTATATTTGGAGTTAGAGTAGCTGCATTGTCAGTTGCTTTGCCATCAGATCCAGAGACATTTTTCTCCCTTTGAAGGTGCTGAACGATGTTGAATAGGGCTCTGTAAGCATAGGCCAAGCCCCAGCATGTTGCCATGATTTGTTCCTCTCTGGTATGACTGGGATGACAACACACCTCATTTAAATGTTTCATTAATTTTTCTGGATTTTGCACTTGTTCAGTGGTGAAATTCCAAAGCACTAGAGGGGCCCAGTGGCCTGGATACTTGCCCATACTATCCCACAAACCCTGTCACTCATGACTGTCCAGTCTCGGGGAAAATTTCTTGGTCCTTCTATATTGTCGTCTAATCCTAGACAAGGCCCAAACACGACTCTGCTTAACTTTCGAGATCAGACAAAATGGTCGTGGGTAAAACACACTCTGTATGCGTGCCAACATGCTGATCCCCATTACAATCAGCAGGCAGGTCTCAAGGGTACTCAAAGGCCATTCAAAACCTTCAGAACTCTCAAATGATACTGTAAACTGTTTGGTGGAGGAGCTGGGAAGGTAAGGGAATGTCTCCTTCACAGGCTGACCACCTGAGGAGCAGAAAAAAGATGTGTAATTGCTAAACACTTCTATTATATACCTCCCAAAGTGTAGAGGTGGTGACCACATTGGGAACACAAGCCAGATCAGTTTCATGATGAATGATTCTATTGTATTACATGTCATTACCATAAAGTAAAATGAAACAAGAACCTTAGCCCAGGGCCCCCAGATGATAAACACTAACACAGCAAATACCGGCTGTAAGTAAGGTACGACATGCTGAAACTGTGAGATCAAGAGCAACAACTTTGAGAGCCAATAAATCAGCATTGTGACAAGTGACTGTTAATCCGAAATAATGAATGCTTGTGACAAATATAATTAGGCACACTCCAGTCAGATCTGTTGTTATCTCAACCCTTCATGCCCCACGTTGGGCACCAAAAAGAACTGTCATGGTTTAAGTCCAGCCAGCAACACAGAATCATGCACCTGTTCGCTCACTCCCCCCCTTTCCTCCCCCTGCTCCTGGAGGGATGGGGAGGAGAATCAAAAGAATGTAACTCCCATGGGCTGAGATAAGAACAGTCCAGTAACTAAAGTATAACACAAACCCACTACTGCTACCACCAATAATGATAATGATAATGATAATGATAAGGGAAATAACAAAGGAAGAGGATACAACCGATCACCGCTTGCCGACCGATACCCAGCCCGACCCGAGCAGTGATCTAGCCCTTCCGGGTAACTGCCCCTGGTTTATATAGTGGGCATGGTGTGCTGTGGTATGGAATACTTCTTTGTTTAGTTTGGGTCAGGTGTCCTGTCTCTGCTTCCTCCCAGCTTCCCCTCCTCCCTGGCAGAGCATGAGACTCACAAAGGCCTTGGTCAGAGTAAACATTACTGAGCAGCAACTAGAAACATCGGTGTTATCAGTGCTGTTCCCAGGCTGAAAGTCAAAACCACAGCACTGCACCAGCTACTAAGAATGAGAGGAATGACTGCTACTGCTGAACCCAGGACAGTCTTATTTAGATAAATCACTTTAGCAAGAGTTAGGCATAGCTCTCTACTTGCAATATCTGTTAAATATTAAGGTTTAAAAAAGAGCAAGTAATACAACATTAAAAAAAAAAAAAGAGTCTTTAAATATTATTTTCTTTCATGAATCCATCCAGCACCTATTGTTTTTGGTCTTCATGATATCTGAAAATTGTCCTAGAACAATATAAGCCTGTTAGAGGAAACTCTGAGTTTACCACCACATCTGATAGGTATTTTAAATCTGCTGCTAACTTTTCATCTATGATTAATGAGTCTGTTATTTCAAATTCAATGTGTAGTTCGCACAATGTACAAGTTACTTCAGCACGAACCAGAATTTGTCTAATAAAACATAAAAGTGAGCTTCAGCTTTACAGTTTTAACTATGTTTAGTTTGGGGTTTTTTTACCCTATTGATTTGGATTCTTCCTGGCTTTCGAACTTTCTTCTTTTTCCTCCTTTCTTTCTTTCTTTCTTGTAACAAGGTCTTTTACTATCTTTCAAGGCAGATTAGGTCTTTAAGCTCATTTTCTTTGATATCCTTATGGGAGTCCTCTTGATTGTTAAAAAAGAAGTTCCGTATAGATTTCCAGTACATAAGACAGTCTAACAAGAGTTCTCCATTCTTTAGTTCTATGAATATCAGATTTCATTAAATTATTTTGAAACATAAAATACAAAATCTTTAACTTTGGCAGGTTTTAATCTTTCCAGAAAAACAGTCTACAAAAAATTTTCTTGCCATAAATATGGAAACACGTTCGCTAGGATTTAGGTGGGAGCTATTCATGAATTCCATAGAATGATAGAATCATTAAGTAACTCAAGTTGGAAGCGACCTATAAGGATCATTAAGAACAAGAACATTAAAAAACCAAACAAAAATAAAGGCTCATACATCTGACAAACTTTTACAGGAGTGGATACTGTAGCCCTTGCCTAAGCCACCAGTTCAGACACTTGCTCTTGCTCAGTCAGTCTTTCACTGTAGAAATACCTTGAAACTCAGACTTGGTTAAATAAAAGCTAAACACATAGGTAATAAAAGTTGCTTGTTGACTAACTTTGCAAGAATCACAGCCAGTAGACTTAAATGAAATTATCTCCTTTTCAGTACTAGGGAAGATGTACCATATTTACTGCATCCAGTTTCAGGCACACGGCGCCGAAGGACTGTGGATGGAAGTGGACTGAAACCTTGGTCACATGGCTTGTGTGAGACTGAGGGAGCTGGGATTCCTCAGTGTAGTGACAGCAGCTAAGGGGGACAGTTTAAGAACTGCATACACCTATTCAAAGGGTTTGGTGCCAAAGATGGTAAAACTGACACTGTCCCACATGACACCCTTGTCTCTAAATTAGAGAGACATCAATTTGATGGGTGGACCACTCGGTGGATAAAGAACTGGCTGGATGGCCGCACGCAAAGAGTTGTGGACAGTGGCTCGATGTCCGGCTGGAGACCGGTAACGAGTGGTGTCCCTCAGGGATCGGTGTTCAACTGATCTTGTTCAACATCTTTGTCGGTGACATGGACAGCGGGATTGAGTGCGCCCTCAGCAAGTTTGCCGATGACACCAAGCTGTGTGGTTCGGTTGATACGCCGGAGGGAAGGGATGCCATCCAGAGGAACCTCGACATGCTTGTGAGGTGGGCTGATGCCAACCTGATGAAGTTTAACCATGCCAAGTGCAAGGTCCTGCACCTGGGTCGGAGCAATCCCAGGCACAGCTACAGGTTGGGCAGAGAAGAGATTCAGAGCAGCCCTGCAGAGAAGGACTTGGGGGTGTTGGTCGATGAGAAAATGAACATGGGCCGGCAGTGTGCGCTCACAGCCCAGAAAGCCAACCGTATCCTGGGCTGCATCAAAAGGAGCGTGACCAGCAGGTCGAAGGAAGTGATCCTGCCCCTCTACTCTGCTCTTGTCAGACCTCACTTGGAGTATTGTGTGCAGTTCTGGTGCCCTCAACATAAAAAGGACATGGAACTGTTGGAACAAGTCCAGAGGAGGGCCACGAGTATGATCAGGGGACTGGAGCACCTTCCGTATGAAGACAGGCTGAGAAAGTTGGGGCTGTTCAGCCTGGAGAAGAGAAGGCAGCGTGGAGACCTCCTAGCAGCCTTCCAGTATCTGAAGGGGGCCTACAAGGATGCTGGGGAGGGACTATTCATTAGGGACTGTAGTGACAGGACAAGTGGTAACGGGTTCAAGCTTAAACAGGTGAAGTTTAGATTGGATATAAGGAAGAAACTCTTTACTGAGAGGGTGGTGAGGCACTGGAATCGGTTGCCCAGGGAGGTTGTGAATGTTCCATCCTTGGCAGTGTTCAAGGCCAGGTTGGATGAGGCCTTGGGTGACATGGTTTAGTGTGGGGTGTCCCTGCCCATGGCAGGGGGGTTGGAACTAGATGATCTCAAGGTCCTTTCCAACCCTAACTATTCTATGATTCTATGATTCTATAAGTAGCAGCCACAAGCTTGTCCAGTTTCTATCTGGATGTTATGAGAAGCTTTGTCAGTGGGAGGGTGGTGTGGTACTGGGGCAGGTTTCCCAGGGTTGTGGTGCATTTGCTGCCTTTTAGAGTGTTCAAAGACTGAGCTAGACAATACCGTGTCAGAGCTGATCTAGTGCTAGCAGCACTTCTGCTTTGGGAAGGCGGCTGGTCTAGGTGACCACCAAAGGTGCCATCTGAGATGGTCAAGAGACCCCTTTTGTGTTTGTCTCAAAACTACTAAAAAGAAGGAACTGACAGTGTGTTATTTGGGCAAACGGCAGGGGTTTGCAGAGCAGGGGATCTTACTTCCTGAAGGTGCGGGATGTTTTCCTGTGTTGTCTGCCCTGTGGCAGTGAAGATCAGCTGTCATGGCAACAAACTTCACGGAGACAGAGCGACAGACACTGTGTAGCCTGTCAGGCACAACATGAACTGGGTCTGAGGCGCACCAGATACCCCTACATATGAGTTTCCACCTGTGGGAGAGTTCTAAGAGAACCTGACCTATAAAAAGTTGAAACTTCTTCAGCTGCATGGTGCGCACCCCTCCACCCTGGACCCCAGTGGAGTCACTGACTACAAAGGACCACAAGGACACCAAGAACTACAACTGAAAGGACTACAGCTGCAAGAATTTCCACGTGCTGATGAAGAAGACGTTGGTGGATCCACAGGGTGGTGATCATAATTCTCTGGGTTTTTTTATTTCTTTCTTTCCTTTCTCCTTTTCTCACAGTATCACAGTATCACAGTATGCTAGAGATTGGAAGGGACCTCAAAAGATCATCTAGTCCAATCCCCCTGCCGGAGCAGGAACACCTAGATGAGGTTACACAGGAATGTGTCCAGGCGGATTTTGAATGTCTCCAGAGAAGGAGACTCCACAACCCCCCTGGGCAGCCTGTTCCAATGTTCCATCACCCTCACTGACAAGAAGTTTCTTCTCAAGTTTAAGTGGAACCTCTTGTGTTCCATTTTGTACCCATTACCCCTTGTCCTATCATTGTTTGCCACTGAGAAGAGCCTGGCTCCATCCTCGTGACACTCCCCCTTTATATATTTATATACACTAATAAGGTCACCCCTCAGTCTCCTCTTCTCCAAGCTAAAGAGACCCAGCTCCCTCAGCCTTTCCTCATAAGGGAGATGCTCCACTCCCTTAATCATCTTTGTCGCCCTGCGCTGGACTCTCTCCAGCAGGTCCCTGTCCTTCTTGAACTGAGGGGCCCAGAACTGGACACAATATTCCAGATGCGGTCTCACCAGGGCAGAGTAGAGGGGAAGGAGGACCTCTCTTGACCTACTGACCACCCCCCTTCTAATACACCCCAGGATGCCATTGGCCTTCTTGGCCACAAGGGCACAGTGTTGGCTCATGGTCATCCTGCCGTCCACTAGGACTCCCAGGTCCCTTTCCCCTACACTGCTCTCTAACAGGTCTTTCCCCAACCTATATTGGAACCTGGGGTTGTTCCTGCCCAGATGCAGGACTCTACACTTTCCCTTGTTATATTTCATCAAATTATTCCCTGCCCAACTCTCCAGCCTGTCCAGGTCTCGCTGGATGGCAGCACAGCCTTCTGGCGTGTCAGCCACTCCTCCCAGCTTAGTGTCATCAGCAAACTTGCTGATAGTACACTCAATTCCCTCATCTAAATCATTGATGAGTATATTAAATACTACTGGTCCCAATAGTGACCCTTGAGGCACTCCACTAGATACAGGCCTCCAACTAGACTCCGCCCCATAGAATACAACTCTCTGGCTGCTGTCCTTCAGCCAGTTTGCAGTCCACCTCACTACCTGATCATCCAGACCACACTTCCTCAATTTAGCTATGAGGATGCTGTGGGAGACTGTGTCAAATGCTTTGCTGAAGTCAAGGCAGGCCACATCCACCGCTCTGCCATCATCCATCTATCGTGTTATTTCCTCATAAAAGGCTAAGAGGTTGGTCAAGCATGACTTCCCCTTGGTAAAGCCATGTTGACTGCCCCTCATAACCCTCTTATCCTTGATATGCCTTAAGATGGCACCAAGGGTAAGGTGTTCCATCACTTTCCCAGGGATGGAGGTGAGGCTGACCGGTCTATAGTTACCCGGGTCCTCCTTCTTGCCCTTTTTGAAGATTGGAGTGACATTTGCTTTCCTCCAGTCCTCAGGCACCTCTCCTGTTTCCCAAGACTTGGTAAAGATGATGGAGAGTGGTCTAGCAATGACTTCCGCCACTTCCCTCAGCACCCGCGGGTGCACCCCATCTGGACCCATGGATTTATGGATGTCCAGATTGCTCAACTGGCCCCTAACCCATTCCTCATCGACTAAGGCAAACTGCTCCATTGACCTGACTTCATCTGAGGTCTCAGGAGTACAGGGCTCTTCAGGACTGCCTCTGGCAGAGTAGACAGAAACAAAGAAGGCACTCAGTAACTCTGCCATCTCTGTATCTTCTGTCACCAGGGCACCCATCCCGTTCATCAGTGGGCCTACATTGCCTCTGGTGTTAGTTTTATCACCTATGTATTTGAAAAAGCTCTTTCTGCTGTCCTTGACCCCTCTGGCCAGATTTAATTCTAAGGAGGCCTTAGCCATCCTAGCTGCCTTCCTACATCCTCTAGCAGCAGCCTTATATTCCCCCCAAGTGGCCAGCCCCTCCTTCCATGACCTGTAAACTCTGTTCTTCCACTTGAGCATACCCAGCAGTTCCCTATTTAGACACGCAGGTCTCTTGGCCCTCTTCCTTGACTTCCTACGTGTTGGGATGCTCTGCTCTTGAGCTTGGAATAAGCAATTCTTGAATGTCAACCAACTATCTTGGGCCCCTTTACCTTCAAGCAGCTTTGCCCATGGGATTTCCCCTAGCAATTGCTTGAAAAGGCCAAAGTTTGCCCTGCTAAAGTCCAGGGTTGCAATTCTACTTGCTATTGTACTGGTCCTAGCACACAAGATCCTGAATTCCACCATCTCGTGGTCTCTGCAACCAAGGCAGCCCTCAACCTTTACTGCTTCGACCAGACCCTCCTTGTTAGTGAGGATGAGATCCAGCAGCGCTCCTCTCCTGGTTGGCTCATCCACCATTTGCATGAGGAAGTTATCATCCATACACTGGAGGAACCTCCTGGACTGTGGCTGGGTTGCTGAGTAGTCCTTCCAGCAAACATCAGGGAAGTTAACATCCTCCACGACAACCACGGCCTGTGACTGTGAGGCCACTCTCAGCTGCCTGTAGAAGGCCTCGTCAACTTCCTCACCCTGATCTGGTGGCCTGTAACAGACACCCACAACAGTATCGCCCCTGCCAGCCTGCCCCTTAATTCTCACCCACAGACTCTCAATTCGCTCGTCCCCTGTCCCTGGACAGAACTCAGTACATTGCAGCTGCTCTCGCACATAAAGAGCAACCCCACCACCCCGCCTGGCTGGCCTGTCTTTCCTGAAAAGGACATAGCCCTCCATGAGTATATTCCAGTCATGTGAGCTGTCCCACCACATCTCTGTAATTGCCACCAGATCATAATCTCCTGACTTAACACAGGTCTCCAACTCCTCCTGCTTATTTCCCATGCTGCACGCATTGGTGTACAGGCATTTCAAGGAGGGAGCTGAGCTCACCAATTTCACCCTAGGATTATAGGAGGCCTCCCAGTCTTCATCAATTCTAGAGTGCTGCCCCACTGGGGCAAGCCCAGTTACAACCCCATCCCCCTTCGAATCTAGTTTAAAGCTCTCCAAATGAGCCCTGCTAATTCATGCCCCAGCATCCTTTTGACTCGGTGAGATAAACCTTTCCCACGTGCCGTCATCTGGACTGGAGCCTTATAAAACCAGCTGTTATCAAAGAACCCAAAGCCCTGCCTGCAGCACCAGTCTTGAAGCCAATTGTTTACGGACTGAATTTTCCCATTCCGTCCCACATCATCACTGGAAGATGGAAGGAGTGAGGAGAAGATCACTTGAGCCCCAGACTCTTTCACCATCCACCCCAAGGCCCTGTAGTCTTTCTTCATCCCCCTCAGACTGTGGGAAGCAGCTTCCCCCCCACCTGTCTGGAAGACCAGCAGCGGGTAGTAGTCTGTCGGGTGCACCAGGTTGGGGAGTGCCCTGGTAATATCCCTGATCCAGGCTCCAGGCAGACTACACACTTCCCTATGATGAGGGTCAACTCTGCATATCGGGCCCTCTGTTCCTCTCAGAAGGGAATCGCCTACTACAATGACCCTTCTTTCTTTCTTATCAGAGGCAGTCTTGAGGTGCGAAGTCAACCACCTTTTCCTATGTGACCTTGTAGGCGGGCCTTGCATCACATCCTCACCTACCTCTCCTTCACGATCCAGGGCCTCAAACCTATTATGGAGGGGCACCTGGGGAAGCAGGGCAGGAAGGGAGGAGGGTTGCCCACAGCTTCGAACTGGAACTCGCTTCCAACCCTCATCGTCTTTTTGGTCCCCTACCTCTGTGCGACAGCTACAGGGCAGGGGCTGTCTCGGGCCATCCCCCTCTGTCTGAGAGGACAGGGGATCCATCCCCTTTTGGGGGGTATCTCCCTGGAACCGTTCCTGCTGACATGCCAGGGAGTTACTCCACCAGTCGATCTCCCTTTCACACTCCCTGATAGTCCTCAGCGTCTCGACCTCCTCCTTAAGTTCTGCCACCAATCTAAGCAGATCTTCTACCTGCTCACACCTCACGCAGGTGGAATGCTGGCCTCCCTCCCTCGGCAGCAGCAGGCTCTGGCACTCCCTGCAGCCAGAAACCTGAACAGCCATGGTTTGGGGCAGGGTCTCTGTCTGAGTTGCTACAGTCTCCTTACTGCAAGCTCTCCTTCTGGAGGTGACCATATTGGTCAGCAGTCTGGGACACCAGCAACAGGGATCACAACACAACCTGCTTGTTCCTCCCTGCGCCTGGTGGGCGGTCCCTGCCCTCCCAAAGGCTCTTTCAAGGCAAGGGGCAGGGGTGTGGTCGCCGTCACCGTGGGAACGCCCCCTGCCACGTCAGCCGCTCTCTCACAAGGGCTGCTGGGGCTTCGGGGATCGGGAGATGTCGGGAATCGCGATGCCTCTGCGCTATCCCCTCTGATTTTCCTAATCTCTGCTGAACCTCGCGGTCGCTGAAGCGTGCCAGCTGCGGCTCTAGCTGGGCTGGCTCTGATCAGCTGACTGATGATATACTTCATATCTTTTATAAGAACCTGCCAAGATTTTTGCTCCTCCTTAACACAGTTTTAGAGAATTTTGTAATAAAATTTATTGTTGTTTGATTTTTCAGCCTCTGGAGGGCTTGTGGTTTTTCCTGTGAACTGTGCAGAGTATTGGAAGAGATCACAATCCCTCACACCCGCTGACAGGGGTGAGACACCTTCCAAACAGCACTCCTGTAACTTTGTCACTATATGATTTTGCTGAAAGTCAAAACAGGACAGGTCATATTAACTTAAATCTCATGGACTGAGTATTCTTTAGAAAACTGAAATATACAGATTTAGTCTTCTCAAGGAAAAGAAGAAATTTAATTTTGAATCTCAAAACTTTGCATGAAAAGGAGGAGCTTTACCTGATGGGATTTGTGAAAGACACTTTCTAATTCACCTCCTTACTTTGCCTAAAATTTCTGAAAAGATAGATATTGCTCAGCTAAGAACAAAATTATATACTTCTCTTTTGAAATTAATGGTAAGAGAGGGAAAGGAGGAAGACATTTTTTGCCAAGATGTACTTACAGGAATGACAATTGTAGCTGAATTCAAATCAAGTATTTCCTCTTTACTTTTAAAGTTCAGCAGAGAAGAAAAAGGTAACTTAATTTTGAGAAATTTTAATGAAACACCGAAGAATCTGATTATGCAAAAAAACTTTTCTCCTAAATATTTCTAATTTTGAATTCTTTTCTTAAACATTGTTAAAGAGATACTAGACTAGACAGAAAACTTTCACAGAGCTTTTTTTCCTGAGGTACTCTCATCTTCACCAGGAGCAGGTGTAAATGGCTGTCGTGGTTTAAGCCCAGCCGGTAATTCAGAACCACGCAGCCGCTCTCTCACACCCCACCCCTTCCTCTCCTCCCCCTGCTCCCAGAGGAATGGGGAGGAGAATCAAAAGAATGCAACTCCCATGGGTTGAGATAGGAACAGTCCAGTAACTAAGGTATAACACAAACCACTACTGCTACCATCAATAATAATAATAATAAGGGAAATAACAAGGGAAGAGAATACAACTGCTCACCACCCACCTACTGATACCCAGCCCGACCGAGCTGTGATCTAACCCTTCCAGGTAACTGCCCTCAGTTTATATACTGGACGTGATGTGCTGTGGTAGGGAATACCTCTTTGGCTAGTTTGGGTTAGGTGTCCTGTTTCTGCTTCCTCCCGGCTTCCCCTCCTCCCTGGCAGAGCATGAGACTCACAAAGTCCTTAGCGTAAACATTACTTAGCAGCAACTAGAAACACTGGTGTTATCAGCACTGTTCCCAGGCCGAAAGTCAAAACCATAGCACTGCACCAACTACTAAAAAGGAGGAAAAATGACTTCTACTGCTGAACCCAGGACAATGGCTTTTGGAAGAAGTCTCATGATTTTGCATAAACAGCAGCTGCTATGGCTGGATGTTCTGCAAATAACCATGAAAGTTAGTCATTTCAGTACTATATTGTACTTTATTTTGTACTCTCTGTTTAGAAAACACAGAAGGGCTGTGGAAGTCACACAAACTGCAGCAAACACCAAACCTCATTTCAACTCTGTAGGGCTTGGAGGATACAGAAAAACAGTGAAGTTCTAAGCCTCTGATGTCACACACCCTAGCTCAAAGCTTTTCTTTACTGGATGATTTTTTCTAATGACTGTAAGGCGGTTGTGCCATGCAATGCCACCCTATATCTTTATCTCTGAGTGTCTGGCAACTGTGAGGAGAGCTTATCCCAGACTCTGTTCCTGGCCCCAACCATAGTATCATTCTTGTCATAGCATGCTCATTGCCTATGTGAACTGTTCTTGTGTTTGCAGAGTACAGTAAGAAGCCAAGACTGCAGACTTTGCTACTTCAGGGAGTTATCAGAGACATCACTGAAGAGTAACATGATCCCTGAAACAAGTCCCCATTCATCTCCTATGGATCAAACCTGGATGTAGACTTCTATCTCCATCAGCCTCTTTGTCTTCTCTATAAGCCTTTGCTGATACTAGCCAAGATGCCAGCTCTCGGCAAAATCTCATTGTCTCAGAAGTTGACTGAGATCTCTTGGGTAAACATTTGGTTAGGGTGTAAGGCTGTGAAAAGGAAGGACAAAAATGTGGTTTATTAGGGGTTTTCTTTGATTTTTTTTTGTTTTTGTGGGGTTTTATTTGTTTGTTTGTTTTTGGTTTTGTTTTTGTTTTTCTGTTGTTTGTTTTTTTTTTTTTTTTTTTTTTTAGTGAGCCAGCCCAGGAGGTTATCACATGGGATATTTCTGGCTTGGTCAAATTAATGAGCTTTGGGTTTGGGTCAGGTATGAATTTCTGAACTATAGTTTAAATTTAGGCAGGCAAAATGGCAGAATCATGAGTGAAACCTGATTTTGAGAGCAGTCCTTCAAGCCTAATGATAATCTAATATTCAGCTTCCCCAGGTACACTCATTAGCAGAAAAGCAAAATGGTTTTGATGTTAGATACATTTGGGTATCTTTTTGATAGCCAAAAAATTCTTACTATAATAAATATTGTTTAAAATATACTTTTGTTGTTTATTGCTAGTGAGGCCATGATTATGACCTTTTTTCCAGTTCTTCTAATAATACAAATTACTCAATTAAATCATCAAATATGAAATATAATTGGCCCAAAGTAACTCTGTATAACTCTATAATTCAAGTAATACAAAAGACTGCTTAATTATTTCAGAACTGTTTATGAGCTCTTAAATCCACATTCTTCATGGATACATATTCCTTCTGATGCTAGAGTACCTACATGCACAGCTCATAAAAGCTCTCAATGCCAGCCCTTGCAATTGAATAAGTTACTAAAATATCTCCACTTTCTCATAAAATTTGGCTTACAAAGACTATGATGATAAAAGCTACTAGGCTGTTGAGTAAACCAGCTTTTGCAGATAGCAAGACAGAAGCCAGCTAAGTGGAAGTGCTTATCCCAACACTGCATAGGGGATATAAATGGCATATGGGATGGCTGGACTACTAAAGCTTGACTAGCAGACAGCAGATTTGGCCATGGGTCATGGATGACATACACTGGGGTTGGATACAGAGGCCATTTGTCCAGGAAGAGGCTGCAAGGAGGTGACTTAAGCAGATACACAGCTTTTTTTTTGGCAGCAAAAGGATCCCCATATTCTTAAACAGTCACTAACTTACAGAAGCCATGTCCTGGAAAAAGAGCCTTCCTCTGCAACCCTGTGGGTCCCTGTGCCACTAGACTGTCCTCTGTGCTGGTCATGAATGGCTGACAGGTTTTGACTCCTAGCAGACTACTGATGAGTAACCTAAGAGAGAAACCCTCTGTCGATGAATGCAAACTTACCAACCAGATGAGGCTTGGGGTAGATCTTGGACATCTTCCATATCTTTGACTTGTGGCTTCTTCCAGGTAAAGCAAACCATATGACAGGTTCTTATATTTACTTTCTGTCTGTCTTTCACCTGGTTTTCTTTTTTGCCACCTTTCCCCTTTTATGATTTCTTTGGTTTTGGCTAAAACTTCTGCTCTCCAATCACTGTAATTAAATTTCTGTTTTGTTACAGATCCCAGAGGTTTTCAATTTATTTAAATATCTAGCAAGAAGTAGGTTTACATTGTGTAAGGAGTCAGCTCTCATTTATAACCTGCAGCCACTTTCCCTGTTATTTATAATGAAAGGACAATGCTATTTAAAAGATACATAAGAGTTCTTGCAGTTTCCTGGTAAAAAGGAGTCCTCTATGTATTTATAGCATTTTCTACCTGCAGTAACATTCTTTTAGAATTGCACCCAACTAAAACAATGCAGGCCCTATATACATGTTCTTTGTTTAAATTAATCTGTATTTATTTATTAAATTAATTCTAGTACTGTTTTATATTGAATTCATTTAATACATTGTAACGCCAAAGTTCTTGGAGAGTATGTAAAATGATTTGATATGGTATTGATTACTTCCTGCACAAATATCTATTATCAGAATCTTTTTAGACTTAAGAACAGAGCAGGCAGAGATACTTATGCTTGTTAGTCTTATGAAAGACATGAATTTTATATATGCATTCAATTCCAGACTGTCAGTGACACTTGACTGAGCAGATAGGCATAGATACTGGCATGAACACTGAACAACAGATACAGGAAAAATTTGACCACGATTCATCTCATTGGTATCTATCAATCTACAAGCAGTGCAATCCACATGATATTTTCTTTGAAAGAACATAAACAATCCTGGATCTCATGGAGGAAACACACATTCAAGACATAGGTCAAGGAACGTCTTACCAGCCTGAGATTTATTTTCATCTGAACTTTCATTTGTGTCAGCAAACTGTGTATCAAGACTGCTTCAGTCAGAAATTCCAAAGGAAGCCCAGATTTTGGCTTTGTAATACTAAAAAGCAATCTTATTCAAGTACAAAAAATAAATCTTTCCAAAACAATGAGGGTAAACCTAGTAGTGAAGAGTTTGGTTTTAGTCTTTTGAAATTACTTAAATTATCATCATTATTTTTTTGTCTTTGACATTTTTATTAGTGTTAACAGGACTATCTCATGCTGATGTCTGGAAAACACTGAGCACTGAGGTTTGGCAACGTAAACCTCTGCCTGGAAACAGTGTGAAGGCCTTGTCATTGACATCTGTTGGACTTTGTGTACAGGTAATATTCTCAGCTGGTCTAAAGCACAGGATTTTAGTATTTACACAAGTCTGCCACCTGGAGCAGATGTGCTGGTACTTAAAAAGGGACTGGGAATAGAACTGCAGAGGATGCCAAGAACGCAGTGGAGAGCATGCAGTGCTAATGCCAGCTTAATGCCTCTGAAGTGACTGGCAAAAACCTGTAGTGTTCAACTTTTTCCATATAGAGCCATCCATTTATTGTTTGCTTGTTTGTTTATTTTCCCTTTTAAGCAGGTATGCTTAAAGAACTTAAGAAGTTCTTGGTGTATAAGGAGTAAGACCACCATTGTTCACTTTAGAGTAATACTACACCAAGAATTGGTTTGAAATGCAGTGATAAGGAAAATCCTCTGAGGTCACTGAAATGATCTCCACTGATGTCAGGTTAATTTGAGCAATAATTAGAAAAAATACTATCTTATTGCTATCAGATGACATTCCTCTGGGATCGCTAAACAAGATTGGCAGTATTTCAATTCCACACAAAGGCCAAGTGAAAATGGAACTATCTTTCAGACTAAGATGCTGCACCAAGAAAGTGAGGATATTACAACATATTCAGGCCATTATTTCTGGGGCCTTTTGATATGGATCTGTGAGCTAATCTTACAACACTCAGACTTAATATGAGAATCATTAAGATGATGGGCTCAAATATTAAGTGATATCAAAGCAAGAAGTGAGATGAAAACTCAAAATAATGATCACTCAGAGGACATGTACACTCAATCAAACATCTCAGCTATTAATGTTTTGTGCAAGTAATCATGTGCTTACAGCTATAAATATATGGCAGTTTACTGTGTATTCAGAATTTCTGTAGTCCAACCATAAGGGCAGGGCAACTAAGATGATTAAGGAAGTGGAGCATCTCCCTTATGAGGAAAGACTGAGGGAGCTGGTCTCTGTAGTTTGGAGAAGAGGAGACTGAGGGGTGACCTTATTAGTGTATATAAATATATTAAGGGGGAGTGTCACGAGGATGGAGCCAGGCTCTTCTCAGTGGCAAACAATGATAGGACAAGCGGTAATGGGTACAAACTGGAACACAAGAGGTTCCACTTAAACTTGAGAAGAAACTTCTTCTCAGTGAGGGTGACGGGACATTGGAACAGGCTGCCCAGGGGGGTTGTGGAGTCTCCTTCTCTGGAGACATTCAAAACCCGCCTGGACACATTCCTGTGTAACCTTATCTAGGTATTCCTGCTCCGGCAGGGGGATTGGACTAGATGATCTTTTGAGGTCCCTTCCAATCTCTAACATGCTGTGATACTGTGATATTGTGATGAGGATTCCTCAAAAAATATTTTAAAGTAAAAAATTCACAACAAAACTACAGTAACAAACTTCCAAGTAGAAATAAAAATTACTCAAATTATAACAATTTGCAACTCCTTTATCTGTTTCTACCTGCTTTACAAGTAACCGTGGACATGGGCACTTGTGCTAGATATAAAAAATGATTTCTGAATTAGAGTAAACTCACTGTGTGTCACAAAGCAGCCAGCTCTGTGTCACAACCTATAGGGTTACTCAGCCTGCAGGTGTACAGAAATGCTGACCATGGGTTTGTAAGATTCTGTAATACACAAGGACGTGGAGCTATATTCTTTAAATTTCTCTAATTTATTACAGATAATCACAAATATCACACAAATTACCACTAGCGAGTATAATACCATAACATTACCACTAGCAAGTATGGATAGATTACGAAAGTGAATATATATATTTTTATTACAAATTACTTTGGCAATCAATAATATGAATCAACCAATAGTATGGCAGCAGTCAATAATAGAAGCAACCATTTGCAGAGCAACAATGGGTTTTATAGCAACAATTACTATAACAGCGTTCAATTAAGTATATGTTATCACAGATCACTACAAATCTATACTTATGAAGCAACTTATCACAGTATAACAGCAGATAGTCTCATGACAGATTACTTAGATGGATATACAGTATCAGTATCAAGTGAATTAGATTTCAGAAGTGGCCAAAACATCCTAGAGGGGAGAACAAACCTGTCCCAGAGAGGAACCCAATCATCCCAGAGGTGGGAGAACAAACCAAACCAACCCCAAAAGCAGGCCCAAGGGGGATCAGTGTGACAGCAGGCACAGTCTCACTTCAGAGATGATCTGTGTCACAGAGGCTGCAGTCAGCTGGGCATGTCTGCTGAGAGTCCCAGATCTTGAAGAAAGTTCATGTGAAAAGTTCAGCCTTTGTAGGAGAGGAACAGTCCATGCAGCATGGAAAGGCTCCATTTCAAGTAAAAATTTAGCCATTTTCATATCATAGATACACAAGAGGGTACAGGACATCCCCACTTTGAGCAGCCACTAAATGACGTTAATTTTTATTTTTCAGCCAGTAGATGATGTCGACGACTGGAAAGAGGGAAATATAACCCTCATTTTCAAGAAGGGGAAAATGGGTGACCCGGGGAATTACAGACCAGTCAGTCTCACCTCTGTGCCTGGCAAACTCTTGGAGCAGATTCTCCTGGAAGGCATGCTAAGGCACATGACAAACAAGGAGGTGGTTGGTGACAGCAAGCATGGCTTCACTAAGGGGAAATCCTGCCTGACCAATTTGCTGGCCTTCTATGATGGGGCTACGGAACTGATGGACAGGGGCAGAGCAGTTGATGTCATCTACCTGGACTTGTGTAAAGCGTTTGACGCTGTCCCACACAACATCCTTGTCTCTAAATTGGAGAGACATCAATTTGATGGGTGGACCACTCGATGGATAAAGAACTGGCTGGATGGCCGCATGCAGAGTTGTGGACAGTGGCTCGATGTCCGGCTGGAGACCGGTAACGAGTGGTGTCCCTCAGGGATTGGTGTTGGGACTGATCTTGTTCAACATCTTTGTCGGTGACATGGACAGCGGGATTGAGTGCGCCCTCAGCAAGTTTGCCGATGACACCAAGCTGTGTGGTTCGGTTGATAACGCCGGAGGGAAGGGATGCCATCCAGAGGGACCTCAACATGCTTGTGAGGTGGGCTGATGCCAACCTGATGAAGTTTAACCATGCCAAGTGCAAGGTCCTGCACCTGGGTCGGAGCAATCCCAGGCACAGCTACAGGTTGGGCAGAGAAGAGATTCAGAGCAGCCCTGCAGAGAAGGACTTGGGGGTGTTGGTCGATGAGAAAATGAACATGGGCCGGCAGTGTGCGCTCACAGCCCAGAAAGCCAACCGTATCCTGGGCTGCATCAAAAGGAGCGTGACCAGCAGGTCGAAGGAAGTGATCCTGCCCCTCTACTCTGCTCTTGTCAGACCTCACTTGGAGTATTGTGTGCAGTTCTGGTGCCCTCAACATAAAAAGGACATGGAACTGTTGGAACAAGTCCAGAGGAGGGCCACGAGTATGATCAGGGGACTGGAGCACCTTCCGTATGAAGACAGGCTGAGAAAGTTGGGGCTGTTCAGCCTGGAGAAGAGAAGGCAGCGTGGAGACCTCCTAGCAGCCTTCCAGTATCTGAAGGGGGCCTACAAGGATGCTGGGGATGGACTCTTCATCAGCGACTGTAGTGACAGGACAAGTGGTAACGGGGTCAAACTTAAACAGGGGAAGTTTAGATTGGATAGAAGGAAGAAATTCTTTACTGAGAGGGTGGTGAGGCACTGGAATGGGTTGCCCAGAGAGGCTGTGAATGCTTCATCCTTGGCAGTGTTCAAGGCCAGGTTGGATGAGGCCTTGGGTGCCATGGTTTAGTGTGGGGTGTCCCTGCCCATGGCAGGGGGGTTGGAACTAGATGATTTTAAGGTCCTTTCCAACCCTAACTATTCCATGATGCTATGATTCTATGATATTTTCTGTTCTTTTAGACCCATTTTAATTTCCCAGACTGTTTCCACTTTTCAGACAAGAAGTAGCTATTACGGTCTCTTGGTTTTGCACTTATCGATGGTACCTGAGAATGTCTCCAGTTTCTAGGCACCCCAGCTGTACTTCAGAGAGGCCAGTTGCACTTTTCAAGGGTGTTTCTGGTTCTCAGGCTCATGGCTCCCAGAGTGGCAATCAATTTCACTGTCAGTGTTTTTTCAGAGGACATTTATTCCGTTCAGTAATTTCCCCCTTCTAACCAGGCCACCTTTATGGCTGCTCACATCACTTTGTAAAGGTGATTTTCTAAATGTGTGTCTGAACAGACACAGTGAAGGAAGCTCCATGTTAAAATTATTGTTACGGACATTTATTTTGTGGCAAACTTTGTCAACTACAAAGCATGTCTTAGAACTACAATCTTAATAGCACAGTGGGCACTGTTGAGTCTTCTTTAACTCCAGGTTTATGATGCAATTATGGAATATTTCCACAAATCATAATAATTTAATCATTTGGTAAATATTAAGAAGTACACATTATTCCCATGCTGACTGTAGACCCTTAGAGCTATAAAGTTGGTAAAGTACATTACTTCAGTTTCTTATATTGAATAATAATGTCTTGGAGGTTAACTAAAAGATTTTGAGACAGGACCTTGGAGAGTTAAAGGCTTAATATCCTTTGTCTTTAGTAAGAATAACCTACTTACCTGACTGGGAACTTTTAAATATCCCAGTGTATATTCCTGCTGCACACTGAGGCAACTGTGTGACCTTTGCCAGGGTCAGAATGAGGTCTAAGACTTATTTGCTGAAAAACAATGCCCAATTTTGGTCTTAGGAAAGTATCTTTCTAATACTTTGTGTCCTCACCCTTTGTTTTTTTTTGTCTTTGTAAAATGAAGTCAGTACTGATTACCAGAAGAAAATTTGGAAGTATGTGTAACTGGAAGTCTCTCTGGGTGATTCTTGGAGAAATAAGTACTGATGCTTTATTATCACTTTCACATTATGTTTTTTCAGAGGGGTAGAAATGTTTTTTTAGAACCTAGGTTGAAGAAATTTTGGTGGGCTTAGGATGCATCATTTTTAGTTGTATTAGTAACGTCTTGTTTGACTTTGGAGATAATCACAGACCATGATAGTTTCACAATGTGAATCACAGTACTGGTAAGTGTCACTAGGAAGTTACTACCTGAATGACACAGTTAAGGGTGGACAGAATAAGAGTCAGAAAAAGAACTATGAAATACTTGCTTTATTCTACCACACTTTGTCTCCACCTTTATTTTTTTAATAAATAGACTGTATTCAAAACTACATGTTCTAAATGTGATTGTTATTAATATGACTTTGCAGATGTGATTTTTTGTACTGTTGGTGACTTCAATATGGCAAATAAATCCTTGGAATATGAAAAAAAAAAAAAGAGAAACTTAGAAGGAGCAATGTGACATGAACTGATGTGGCAAAATAGCTGTAAAATTGATGTGACTTTGCAAAGTGTGTTCAGTATTGCTTTTTGGAGCTGATTTGTTCAATGTTATGCTTTGTTACAGAACATTGTTTCAAGAGACTGCATGTACTATGTTTAGTCTTTAAGCCAATGCATTGAATTCTGAATCTAAATCCCTAGCCATTTAGGTACGATCCTAAGCAGTCATTATACAAAAGTATTTGTAGAATAACTGAAAATCAATGAGGCAAAACAGCTTTGTAGGAGGATCAGAGTAAAAATTGTGAAGGAGCCATGATGTGTCTGTAGATATAAAATATATTTTTTAGATATATATGCGCACATTTACAGTTACACATACACAAAAATATATACACACAGTAATGTTACTGTAAAAAAGGAATATATTAAGAATTCTACTTACTACTCTGAATTTTCATCACAGACAGGGAAAGGCAGTCCTTTCAAAAGATGTTCAATTAATGAATCTGCTTTTTACAGGGTGGATGAAAGGGCACAGTGGAAATTTTGCTTAAATTTGTCAACATGAATGATGGAAATAAAATCCTTTAAAATATTTTTAGCATATTGGAAAGTAGCTTAGTGAATAACATAATGAATATTAAGTACTCAGTTTAATTACTCTGTTAAAGTAATAATTGTGAGCTGTTTATAAAGTTATCCTGCTTGGCAGTCTAGCTATTGAAGATGCTGCTCTGCAGCCATTTAACAGACATGTGATTCTGGTTTTGAATGAAAAAAAAAAAATCAAATCAAAGCAGAAAATGCTGGGGAGCCTTGTCCTAAAATGACAAAACCTGGCACTGGGTGAATCTGGCAAATTCTCAATCACTAAACTGCTTTTCTACTTTTTATTTTTCAATTCAGCAATGCCCAGACAAGAGCATGAGATATATGAGCAAATGTGTTTTCCTGTGGTACAATTGGCAGGATAAGTTGCACTATGCAAACTAGTACTTGTGTATAAAACGTGTTTAAAAGTCTCCTGGACAGCGTATTTGCTGCTGGATAAGAAAGTACAGAGGTAAGGTGAAATAGTGCTGACATATACATATATGTACACACACTCTGTGAATCAGTGGATCTCAAAGTAGTTAATAATTAGGTCATATTTTCATTTTCTAGATGGAAAAAACCAAAAATATCTTTTGTGATGTTTTTGCTAGTGTATTAAAATAGTCCCAGGAAAAATGAGGGACACTTCTTCGTCGAAACATGAATAGACCAGAGTGGACTACATAAATAATTTCTGAGGTTACTATGTACTTGATCCAAAGCCCATTGAACTCAGTGGGAGACCTTCTGTCAACTCAGATGAAGCTAAAAATATTTTTCCTAGTATCTTCAAAATAGAAGCTACAAACTTAATTAACAACAAAGGAGGAAAGTTGTAGTTACTTCAGTTCTTTCCAAAAGCCCACCTAATTATTTCTAGATAACAAATACACATTTTCATGTACTTTTTCTGTTATACTAAAGTTGTGGGCACAAACATAACACTATTCAAAAGCTTATGTTAATTACACCTTAAAAAAGAGATAATAACATGCACCTATATGTTAGGTCAATGTTAACTAGCTCTTAACATGACTATTCACATCTATTTACGGTATTCAGACAAAACCCAACAATCCGTGGTCCCCTTTATTTTTAACAGCAGTTCATTGTTAATCTTATTTTGGTTTTACTTTATCTAGAATAACATTAAATAATCATTGCTGCCTTCATTTTTATGCTCATTCAGGGTTAGTTTGAGTTAAAGGTAGCAATGTAAGGTAAAAACTGAAATTATAAAGACCACTTTTTGGATGCTATTCCCATTAGCTGCCATAGGAACAGGGTTAATTATCAACATTGAATTTCAGGAGAATTTCTAAGGAAAAATAACTTTCCTCATTGCTACACCATTTGACATACTGGAGTATAGTCTTTTCCCCAGCTTGTTTCCTATTCTTTGACCAGGTCTGTACAATGAAGGGGTAATTTTCAGGCTTGGTACAATCCAAAGAGTGATGTTTTTGGCCCATCACGCAAAAGAGAGGGGTTGCTTTGCTACAGTCTTGTGGTTTTGGCACAACATCATGCAGAGCAGAGGAACATGGGACAACAGCCACTGCCTTTCAGCTGCCTAGGAAATCATCCTGGGACTGCTGGAAAAGCTGCGTTTTGTGTGCTGGGAGGCAGCAGGGCAGCCCGCTTGTGGGTCTTGCATCTTCAGCTGGGCACCCTGAGTGCCCCTGCAAGAAGAGATGGGGAGTGGCAGAGGCTTCAGGCACTAAGTTTGTGGTACAAAAGGAAACTGGGTATATTATTTGCATGCCTGAGTGTGTGAAGGAGAGAGATGATGGCTGGGGAATAGAAGACCCTGTTTTTTCTCTTCTTGTTCTGGAGATACAGTGGTGCTCAAGGAGAGAGGAGCGCACAAGTCTGCAACTGTGTGTCCGGAGAGATGCTGACAAAATCTGAGAAGGAGTAGGACTTATACCACTTCCCTTAATATGTCTAAATATTAGACAACTTATCTAAGCTAATAATTTAGGATGTCCCTGTGGTCAGTGATGAGGCATGAGGCTCAGCTCATCCTTGGATGCATATCTAAACCATATAGGATAAACATGCCCATTTTCTGAAAAAAAAAAAAAACAAAAACCCAAAAAAACCCCACAAAAAACCCAACAAAAAACCAACCCATACAAGAAAACCCAAAAAACCAAAAAAACACCCAGAAACAAAACAAAAACAAACCAACCCAATAACAACAAAAAAAGAGTGATTGAGAGTGACACACCATATGTTTTGAGGCAGGAGGCCTAGCTAGGTTTTGGCACAGAGATGAATTATTTTCCTTGGTGTACACCGATGTCATAAGTCTCCCCAGTGTCTGCAGTGCACCCATCTTAGCACACCACCATCTGTACAGATTAATCTGTAACTGCAAAGAAGAGTCTGAGTTACACTCTTAGGTCCCTCTGCAAGTTATATGCAAAGTAGAATACCAAATAAATTTTGGGCAGAGAGCCAAACCATATTTTGCCAGGACAAAGCTGACCAGAAACTAAAATTAAGGAAACAATAAGAGCACGAGAGTACTTTTCAGCCTTAGTTCTCTAAGATTTCAATTCCTTCTTCAGAGCTGGATGAAGGAGTCTTCTCCTTCAGAGAGAAGGATAAGACATGAAACCTTCCTGGGAGAGAAGAAGTTTATCCCGAAGAAAAAAAGTCTTTACATTCTGTAGAAACTGTTTTACTGCATTTAACAGAGAACATTGATCTGGGAAGCAAGATTTCACATCTCTGTTTGACATTGCTGTACATTATACACATTCACAAAAAGGTAACTCTTAATTATACATAGAGTCCAGGTAGCAGAGGCTGGGGCTAAAGACATGTTTCTTCCTTTTTTTTTTTAAGTCCAATGAAACTTGGATTCTTCCCTGCAGCTTGTATCCCCACACCATGGGTAAGCAATTTAGTGAAAGATGTGCAGATATGGAAAAAAAGAATACTGGTTGTTCCTCTCAACCTTAAAAGAAATCCAGGAGCAGCCCTAGCTTTTACAAAAAAGCTGACATTGTGCCTAGGTGGTGTGTTGCAGAATATCTATAAAACATGGCATGATAAATATCCTTCCATGGGGAAACCTGGGTGGAAATGCATTTACTTTCAAGTAGGCATTGAGTTGCTCAGCAATAATCTCAGCTGAAGTGATCATGCAGAAGCCCAGAGACAGAAACACGGCAGAGTAGAGAAATTTATAGCAAAAAACCCCAAACAATAGCATCCTGTTATTGATTTTTGGCATCTCCAGAGGTGGAAGGAATATGTAGGGTAGTTTTAGGATTGCAGTTATGTGTGTGAGAACCTGACTTCCATTTACATTTTTTTTTCTTTGTGATTTGTTTTTCAAGTACTGGCTTAATTTTAAATGTGAAATAAAAATTAAAATCATTAAAGTCATGTGTCACACTTGAATTTATTAGTTCCTGAAAATTCGTAGGATCAGCAAAAATAATTAATCTGATAATGAACTAGATAGGTATTTAGTTGTCAGAAAATAAATAATGGTTTGGCATATTAATGTGATAATATAGAGATACAGTTAATGTTTCTTCCTTTTGAACCCTATCAGCTGTTAATACAATATAATCAACTTAAGTAAGGCAGAGGTAAATAACATCTTCTAGGCAATAGATAATGCTGCCCTGTTTTAAATGCAATAAGGTAAGTGAAAAGATTTCAAAAACACTTGCATAAAACTGCAGATAAATACACTAGTGAAGCAAATAACATACCATATAGGAAAAGAAATGGAACAATGTACAGTGCTGTTTGTGTGACGCATTATGGTGGAAATAAACAAGAATTAATCATAGAATCATAGAATCATAGAATCATAGAATCATAGAATAGTTAGGGTGGGAAAGGACCTTAAGATCATCTAGTTCCAACCCCCCTGCCATGGACAGGGACACCCCACACTAAACCATGGCACCCAAGGCCTCATCCAACCTGGCCTTGAACACTGCCAAGGATGAAGCATTCACAACCTCCCTGGGCAACCCATTCCAGTGCCTCACCACCCTCTCAGTAAAGAATTTCTTCCTTCTATCCAATCTAAACTTCCCCTGTTTAAGTTTGAACCCGTTACCACTTGTCTTGTCACTACAGTCGCTGATGAAGAGTCCATCCCCAGCATCCTTGTAGGCCCCCTTCAGATACTGGAAGGCTGCTAGGAGGTCTCCACGCAGCCTTCTCTTCTCCAGGCTCAACAGCCCCAACTTTCTCAGTCTGTCTTCATACGGAAGGTGCTCCAGTCCCCTGATCATCCTCGTGGCCCTCCTCTGGACTTGTTCCAACAGTTCCGTGTCCTTTTTATGTTGAGGACACCAGAACTGCACACAATACTCCAAGTGAGGTCTCATAAGAGCAGAGTAGAGGGGCAGGATCACCTCCTTCAACCTGCTGGTCACGCTCCTTTTGATGCAGCCCAGGATACGGTTGGCTTTCTGGGCTGCGAGCACACACTGCCGGCCCATGTTCATTTTTTCATCGACCAACACCCCCAAGTCCTTCTCCGCAGGACTGCTCTGAATCTCTTCTTTGCCCAACTTGTAGCTGTGCCTGGGATTGCTCCGACCCAGGTGTAGGACCTTGCACTTGGCATGGTTAAACTTCATCAGGTTGGCATCAGCCCACCTCACAAGCACATCGAGGTTCCTCTGGATGGCATCCCTTCCCTCCGGCGTTATCAACCGAACCACACAGCTTGGTGTCATCGGCAAACTTGCTGAGGGCGCACTCAATCCCACTGTCCATGTCACCGACAAAGATGTTGAACAAGATCAGTCCCAACACCGATCCCTGAGGGACACCACTCGTTACCGGTCTCCAGCCGGACATCGAGCCATTGACCACAACTCTTTGTGTTCAGCCATCCAGCCAGTTCTTTATCCACCGAGTGGTCCACCCATCAAATTGACGTTTCTCCAATTTAGAGACAAGGATGTTGTGTGGGATAATTAATGAACTTCTATACTGCTGAAGATAGCAATTTCCAGAATTACAGGTAAAGTTAGCTCAGAATTTAAATAAAACATATTTATAAATTATAATAATAGATTTTTTTTTTTTTTCAGTATTCCGGTTCAGTCTTTCTAATGAATCATTAAATTTGGGTGATCTACAGCCTTTCCATAGAGTCATGTTTTTTCATTTATTTTTCTCCCAGAAAAGAACTGTTAAATAAGTTTTCTTTTAAAAATGGGTACAAAATGCTGTTAACCCTACAGCAGCCAAGTCTGGAGTGACAGTAATGGATTTACATTACAAGCCAGTACATGTTTAAAAGCTTGATGTACCTGCAGTGTGGAAGGTGCAAAGAATTAACCTGATTCATCCTCTTCCCTTACTCTTATATGAACAATCACAAAGGGTAAGAAAAGGCCCAATTTTGCCCCGTACTAGTTGAAACATGAAGTTTCAGTGTTTCTAAGGAAGGTAGACAGAGAAGTATAAAATATACAGAATAGTTAACTTGCATACTTCTGAACTGTTGTGTCTTTGATTCATGTTTTCTCAAGCCACTGTCTAGTCATTTTTCTTTAAATTGTATTGCCTTTCTTTTGTTAGAGGAAATAACCTGGATGACGTTTATCATTGAGACAGTTGCAAGTATTTTCCTGAAAAAAGTATTTACAAGTGACTAAGAATGTTTTGCAAAACTTTAATTTCAGCATTATTGCCTAATAACTCAGGAGCAAATATTATTCCTTAACAGGTGGAAACAATATTAGTAATAATAATAATAATAATGATAATAATAATAAAGTCTAAACCATTTAATTTAATTCTGCTTTAGGTGTCAGTTTGACAAAGTATCATTTGTTATAGCAGAAAACTGTTCCATTTCCTTTAACAGTTTGAATGACATATTTTCTTCTATATAGGGTACTGTATTTGATACAGTTCGTGACAGTGTTACTAAATAATGGTTTAATAATAAGATCACTTAGCTATTAAACTAGTACACCTAATGCTAACAAGCCTGTTCATTCCTGCTTGTGGTTATGAACTGATGTTCACCCCAGTGCTCTTCCAGCTATCTGTCCCTTTTCCACTTTTCCATGTTAATTCTTTGCTTTGTTGTGGCTCTTAAATGCTATATTTAGGTTGGTGTACATTTGGGTTATACAGAGTTTGAAGGAATAACAGCAGTTTTATCTCAACACAGTTATTAGTAGGGGCTGTGAGATTTAAGAAGCTAAAATGGTATTTTTTTCCATTGGGTGCTTCCAATAAACCAGTTTCTAAATACAGTTAAGTGTGATTTATACTGGAAATATTGTAAAAATGTAAAAAAAAAATAATTGAAATTTGTGTTCTCTGTACAAGTATATTATTATAACGGCCATATATAATATATTTTTCCACAACTGTTTGTTGTCTAGAACATGACCAATAAATCACTGGTTTTGATAACAAGAAATGTACTGTTGATAGATATTAGCAGTGCAAAATTTCAGCATTTAGGGAAAACATAATGGCATGCAATGCCTTTCCTCTCGAACATAATGATTTAAAATCCTGTGTACAGGTTCACAGGTAGAATGGACAAGTGTGGTTATAAAGTGATGACTGCTTAGTGCCCCTCTTGAAATGGGTTCAGCCCAGGTACAGCATTCACATCTCAATTAACTGGTACTAGCAGAAATGAGATAGAATGGTTTTTTAAAAAAAGACAAATAGGTCATTTTGAATATCCAGAGCTATTTCAGAATTTAATGAGGACTGCTTTCACACACTCCAGTGGGTAAGGAAAGATGACAGTTTGTATGGGACTGCTTCTGTAACAATGCTGTTGGACATGCTTTCATCTCCCTTTCCCATTACACTGTAAGAAGTTTCTCAACCTGAGGAATACAGGATGTACTCCAAGTCTAAGAACTGCAAATGTGTAATAAGTCTGAGATGTTTGCAAAGGCTTTTGCCCCGGAGTTGGTCTTTAAGGAGAAATCTATCTTCTTAGACACTAAGCAGCAGACTGACAGACAACTGAGGTTGTTTTGACTCATAACAGGTTGAACTGACTAGGAAGAAAACTTTCAGATCTAACCCTGACCTTAACACTAACCCAAACTGTGCCCTCCTTTGCAGAGCTGAGGAAGAGGGTGTCCTTGGCAGGGGTGAGCTGGTGTCGAGGAAACAGAAGCCAGAGATAGGGTCTGCAAGTAGTGTAAGTGATTATGAGTCAGGTAGATGCAGCTGGGATGCCTAAGGTGAGGTGGGTTATGTCTCTGCTAAACAGCATGGGTAAAAGCTACATTTGTGGTTTCTGTGAAACTAACCAAATTTCACATCAGTGGGGCTTTTGCTTCATGTGTATAGGGCACACAGAACAGCCCCTTCCTTCAGTCACTCTTGTTCTGAGATTCACAGACACCTGCCGACATCGTATAAATGTTATCTCTGCCTCAACTTGGATTTTGTGTAGTGTGCAGTGCTACTGTTTGTAAGGAGGAAACAGGAAAAGGAGCATTACCCATTTCCATCCCTTCCACATTTCTAGTAGGAAACTGTGCCAGATAGCACTGCCGAACTCGAGAGAGCTAGCCGCTTTTTGTGGCACCAATACCAGTGCCATGCACTAGGAGACCGGATAGTACATGGCAACACAGAGGAGAACACAGAGGAGATGTCCAGCATTGACATCAATTGACTCTATGAACTTTGCAAGCATGATGTTACCTCCAAATCATCCTCTAAACAGTGCTGTGCAATTAATTTAAAAACTGAAGGAATGACATCAAGCCTGACATGCAACTATAATATATTCAACCTAAAACATGTTTAATAGTACCAACCTTCCCTACCCCAGTGTTCTTACTCATTGCCCATGAAAAACAAACTTATCTGTCCCTGGTCACTTAGCAATGCCTCAGTTCAGATTCAGACATAGCACTAAAATTCATCTGAGAGAATCTTAAATTAGTTTGAGCAGGTTTCTGTCTCACCCCAAATACTTTGCTTTAAAATTTTGTTTAATGTAGTTGGTAATACACACTAGTTTCTAAAGTAAATGCCAAAAGAAGATACTTGATGTGTTATGCACAGAAATACTTGCATACTTCTTTTCTACAAAAGTCATGTCTTAAAAATATGGCATCAGTTCTTGCTTCAGGTTTATGCTCTTGTTTAAGGACATTTGTAGATATGCGATTAACAGTATTAAAAAAAAAAAAAATGTTTTCAGGAAAACCAATGGAAATAAAGATGTTTTACCTGGTGTGTGATTTGGTGTATGACAGAATTAACATAGCATCAAAACTATTGCTGCTGGTCACATGCTGTTCAGCAGGTCAGCTGTGTTAACTCTCTGCAGAGTTCACACATTCACACCTTCTTTTACGCTTTATCAACAGTTCCCCATTTCATGTGAATGTTCTTTCTCTGCTCCTTTGATTCTTCCCTCTTTTCTTACGTTGCACTTGCATGTGTCTTCCCTTTCATTACCCTTTTGTCTTTTCACTTGCCTTTGAGTATTGTTTCTAGGCTGTGTTCATTTTTGCCTTTTTTTTTCTTTAATGTGGCCTTAAAACATTCCATACCCTGCAGATATATGTTTTGACTTATGTGAGAGATCATCCTCCTAGTTTCCATCCTCTGGTGCAAAAGAATTGTTTGCAAAAGAATTGCAAAAGGATTTGCTCTCCATCCATGCATAATGTTAGAATGCAAGTGATTCCTATGTGAAAAATGGATCCCAAATCCACCTTATTTCTGATTTTCATTCCCTGAAGTAGAAAAAAAAACAACCCAAGAGCATAGCAATATAGTCTTTAAAGTACATTTTCATTATTGTTCATTCCCTACTTGTGACTTTTTCTTTCATAATGTTCTTACTCTCTTCTCTTTCCATTGTTATCCTTCATCTTTCAAAACCCCAATGCCTACAATATTTAGTGATAAAACTATTTCTGTCAGGGATGAGCAAGTTTAGTACCTATATTTAATCCAAACAATCTTTTATATTGGTCAGATTATTTTTTCATATTCATCAAAGGAAAAATCGTTGTTTTCAAAATCAGAAAAGCAGCTCAATGAATCAAATTTTCAGAAGAATGCTATATGTAATACCTACTTGTCACAGGCAAATTTCCTCCTTTTAGACCTTTTCTAACAATCTGATTGTTCACCAAGATCACTATATGCTCCTTACTTTCCTCATCTTTTCTAAAACTCAGTGTCTAAACCAGAACATTATGCTCTCGAAAAGGCCTCATTTCAGATTCAAGAGAATCTCATCAGGTTTCTCAAATTAATTTGAATGCAGATTCCTTTATTCGTGTAAACAATAATTCTTTCATGCAGTAATCACTTGGGCAGTTAATATTCACTCAACAGATGATCAGTTCTTCCTCTAAGACACTAGTGCTTGACCAGTTAACTGTCACTTTGTGGTCATGATTCCTTATTTATGAGAACCATGTTAAAACGATCTTCTTAGTAATTTCATTTTTAGAGCTGCAATAACTTGTGATTGAAAATTTCATACAGATGCTGCAAATCTGGCACACTTCATATATGTTCTCTTTTGATTTGTTTTAACCACAAGTCTCACATCCACTCATTAGGATTTTAATGAAAATGTGGAAGATGGACTCCTTGGTGTTACACGGAGATCCTGGTCCCCACTTGTTGTGGCTGCGTAGCTAGGTGAACCTTAAGCTTCTCATTTGCACTCCATGACTTCCCACCAATGTAAATGGAAGCTTGAGGAGATATGTAAGGGCTCAGATAACATTGCTGGAGAGAGTTATGATATTCCTGCAACACATGGTGCAACTGGCAAGCAGCAGGGAATTTTCAAAATCCTATATCTTACAAATAGATTAGAGGATGAGAAACAGACACAAAAAACCCCAAGGAATTGTCAAGGCTATTTTCCTATGCTGAGATATTTTTGGCTACGTTAATGTCCATATTATTCCACCTGTGATCCACTTCCCTTTGTAGTGTTAATCTTGTCTGGAGTGCTTTTGGATTAGGGGAGATGAGGATGAGAGAAGAACAAAATCAAACAGGATTTAAGAAAAAGGACAAAGAAATTCCTGAAGACAGAGGTTGCTTAGGCAGTTAGTTTAGAAAAAGAAAGAGACTTTCAATAGGTGAAGTTCAAGCAATGGCACTGCTGGCTGTCAGCACTGCTGTCAGCCTTTGTCCTGCTGCACTTTCAGCGACCTACTGAAGGCCTAGAGCTCTATTAACTTACCAGCGTACTGCTGTGCTGAGCTCTAACCAAGTCCCTCTCATGGTACATGTCGTCATAAAGTCATGGTTGTGTATTACTACAAGTGCTCAGGAGGGATAGTTAATCTCACTACTTTAACTGCTCAAGAGGCACTAATGGAAAATTGATAAGAAGCTTAATATTATTAAACACCTGTGAGAAACCATTTAGGGCAGAAGAGAGTTCTGCATCACTGAGGCCATAATCCTGCATTCACAATTTGTGATGCTTTTAGGAGGAAAGCCAAAGCAATTAAAGGTCATATTTTAATAACTGTTGTATACTTGATTTCACCTCATAGCAATCCCAGAGAAGTCCATAACAAACAGGTAATCATGAAATAATTATGAAAGTTTATGGTGAAATGGACAAGTCATATGGCCTGCTTGACAACTGTATTTTGTACATTCAAATTTAGCTTTTGCTGAATCAGAAACTTAATTAAAGGTATCTGATGGCTAAAACAAAGGAAGAGAAATTGAGGATTCTTCTGTTCCAATGCAAACTAAGTCACTGGTTAATTGTGCTGTCTTTGGTAAATCATTTCAGGTGTGGAGACCAGCTTCAGAGAAAGCTGCAAAGAGTTGAAGGAAAACAGGCAGCTGTTGACAGTCTTCACTTTTATTCTGAATGACTGGCATTAGCCAGGTCATGTCTATGAGCTGCAAGGTTCTGTGATGATGAAGAATTATACCCATATTAATATGGTCACTGAAGAGGCAGAGTTTTATACGGAGTTTTTACAGAGTGAGTTTTTATGCACAAGGGAAGTGTGCAAAGTTGGCATAGTGAAACACTGCAACATCCCAGTGAGGTCTGGATCAAAGCTAGCTTGAAGTGTAGGCAGAGCTGTTAATAATACAGTACGTCATGTTAAGCCTCTGGTTTTTAGTAAGTAAATCTTTTAACAGGTCTGGTCTTGTGTGCCACTTCCTGGTAATCCATTAATGACAATTTATCATGAACCATTTACTTGAAGGAAGGTAAATGTTGTCACATAATTTGCAATTTTAAAGAGAAACACCTATTTAAGATTTTTAAATGTTATTCAGCTTGTCTAAACATAGCCTTTTTCTTCAGACTTCATCCCCTTGCTTGTGTCAAATTGTAACTAGCAATAAGACCAGCAGGCACTGCCAAACTGAAGGTTTCTTGGTAAAAAAGGAGAGGGAAGTGCTAACAAATTTTGTCTATGAGGTTTCCCAGATTTTGGGGACTCCTTTAGTTCAGGCCACTGACTTATAACATTTGTTATTGCAAAGTCCCACTTTTCTTTGTATGTTTCACTGCCAGCAAGGAATGAGTATGTAGAGAGTTGGGGTATTTTTGCATTTTCTGTGTTTTTGCTTCGTTGGACACAGAACAGCTGAAGCATGGGATGACTGTAAATTGAGAGAAATTAGTAAATGTTCAGTCAATAAAGCTTAATAATTATTAGATTTTTAATAATAGGTATGAAATAGTAAATCAGGTGTTTTAGCAGTTGTTATTTACCAAACAAATTAAAGATTTAATGCATCTGTGTACCACACAGCTGGAATATGTTGACGGTGGGCATGTTATCTACCAGGAGAAATCTTCAGAAAAGCAAGAAAGGTATTGTCTTCCCATGACCAACACATTTATTCATATTTTTCTGAAAATGTTATTGTGTTAAAGATGGTGGCATCAGGCTGGGGAGCTCTTGTTTCCTCTGTTTCTGTGGGTGAACTGTGGCAGCAAGGCGATGCTGTGTTTGTGTTTGCAACCACACAGTATGTTGAGCCAAGAAGAGCAACAGGTCTTTAGTGCAAGGAAGGGAAAGCAAAGAAACACTGGCACAAGCTGTGACAGTCAAATATTCTTGGTTCTACAGAGTATTGTGTTTTGATGAATCACTTCCTGATTTTGCTTAGACATCTCTACTGGAGCTTTATTGATAAATGGATTGCAGCTGAGTACTCAGACTATGCAGAATTACAGGAGAGGTTTTCTGGGGGAGAAATTTCTGCAGGTTTCGGCTCAGGGTTTACTAACTCTAAATTTATGGAAAATAAGTAGAAAACACATGGGTTTTGACATACTTTGTAATCACAACAGTGAAAACATCCTTAAATAATAGTTGCTTTACAGACTACAGATTTTCTGAAATTTCCTGTTGCTGATCACAAGAGATTTTTTTTTAAAGGATGTGCTGTAGCTACAAAAGACCTGTCCTCTGCTGTAACAAAGGAACTGATATTAACTGCAGTGTTCGTCTCAATGTATGTTGCTTTTACTCTACAAAAAGAAGTAATGAACAAAATAGTTTTATCAAGTAAGATCTTTTTCCTCATAAATTCTGATTCTCAAGAGAATTATCAATTTCCTGTAACCTCTGCTCAATGCTTTTTGAAACACAGAAAAATATCACTATAAAAATTAGCAATATTTGCTGCAGGCTGCCACTGTATCTCTTTCCCTTCTGATACATTCCTGTTGTACAGAAAGTTCTGTAGTGACATACAAAAGCTAGCATTTAGGCAACTCTTCTATAAGAGTTTTAACTGCTATCTTGAGGGGAAAAGGGCACATTGTGGATTCCATAAAGTAAGTACTGTCATTACATGTTTTATGTACTGTTTTCATGACAAGCTATATATAGTCTGTCACTGAGAGCACAGATACCATGAATCCAGCTGACACAGCAAACTTTCAAAGCTGGGAGAGAGCTAAGGCTTATCACTCTTAACTCCACTTTCCACATATTCATGACTCATTAGAGAATTTCTTTTGCAGACATAGAAGGGTATGAAGTATTAATAACCACTGAATTTGAAGTTTGATTTTGGCCTTCATGTAGTTGTGCACATCTAGCTTTAGAAAGTGAGATTTGGACGTGAGATGAGTTTAATTCAGTACCTATGTGCCCTGGCAGTCTTGCGGCTTGTGCATACGTGTTTGTAAACTACTGTAGATAACTCTGGTATCAGATAAACCTTAAATGAAATTCATTATTTTATCAAAGCAAAAGGAAGCTTTTCATGTTCTTTTGGTCTAAATCTGTTTGTGCTGGCACAGTTATGATGCTATGTGTTAAATCTGCTTCCATAGTGTATGTGCTGAAGGTATTTGGGTTATAGATGTACTCACATGGCTGCCATAACAGTGCATCTGTTCGGGTGATGAAAGGTTTGCTTGCATCCTAAGGCTTTGGTACATCATATAGCTTACAGTTTGAAAAAAAAACAAAACTGAAAAGGCCCAGCCACCCAACCCCTAAAATAATCTGCATGCCACGAACCGCTCAGCACTTGTCCAGGAAATTTCGTCAGAATTCTGCAATTTTGATCTCTGCCCTCTGTCAGTTTTTGTGACTTTACAAGATTTGGCATCTTGACTTGTTCTTTTTTTTTTTTTTTTTACTATTACTTCTTAATATTCCAAACCTTTTATTATCCACCTCTCAAAGCTGAATGTATAGATAGTCTGGCATGATAAAGGCCAGCAGAAAAGTTAATCTAAAAGATAATCATGCCATAAACTTATGCTCTACTTTTTTATTATTTTATTATTTATTTTTTTCTGTAACTTCTGAATCATGTATTTTTCTGAGATGTTCACAAACAAGAGTCTGAAAATGCTGACAGGCAGGAAGCAGGTTTAGGATTAGACTGCTGTGTGCTGGAGGATGAGCATATGGATTTTATCAATAGTTTTGTTGTTACTTGTTTGGTCTTCACAGAGCTTTCTAAAAGACTGCAGTGATGCAGATGCCAAAATTGAGTCTGTTGAAATTGGATTTTTCCTTCTCTATCTGTGGAAATGTAATTTAATAGGACAATACAAAGAAAATCCTGTTCTTTAAAAGTGCTTTCATTCTGGTTTGCCATTTTTTCTTCCACAAAATACTCTGCTTTTCTGATCAATGTTGGGTCAAATGAAGACAAGAACAGCAACAACCCTGAAATGTGCCTTTGGCATCACAGGAACTTAAGCACTGCAGACTGTACTGCTTGCCTGAAGTACTAAATTCCAGAATGAAAGCATAAAGTAGAATGGGAATGATATGCAAATTGGAAAAATCAGTAGCAGTTATGCTTACACAGTACTAAACTGCCTTGTTTGTATTCTACAGCAATAAGTTTAGCTGAAAACAAATTTTTGTGTGTGTTTCTCTGAATAAAACATTTCCTCTCAACACAAGTGGCTAACTTAGAATGGAAAGTCTGGCGAATCAGTGTTGGCTCAGATTTGGGAAGCACGGAGTAAATTAAAAGCACAAGTTCTCGTGGGCTACGAGCATGTCTTAAAGCAGGTGGTTCTTTGACGCTGAATGTGTGAATATATGTCAATTCATATATGTGACTATATGTGGTAAAGAATTTTTAGAAAAATTGCAAAATATAAGTAAGTGTGATGATGTAAAGTTTTAGGCTTTGTATCATTAAATTTACCATGACATGGTCAAAATCTAAAAATGACTGAACCTGTTTTGGCCTGAATCATTACTGTCTTTTGATACATTTATTGAACTATGCATCCAAGGAAATAAAGTACACTTAAACAAGTGTTTAAGAACAATTAAATTAGTAGCAGAGCTGGGTTAAAGTTTCAAGTGTATAAATTTTATCGATTTGTGTTAGGAGCTGGAGAAACAATGTATTGCTCATGGCATCAGAAACAAACAGTAGTCTGAAATACCAGTAATTTTGTCTTATATAGATATCTACACTCTTTTGTGGAAAAGGTTGGCAAAAAATACAGAAAAGAAAGACCTGAATGGCTGGTACCCTGTGGAACAAGTATGATTTCAGTGCCAGAGCTCTAGTGAAGTAAGTGATCTGGAAAGAATCAAGGGTAGTATAAGGACAGAGAGGGGCACATATGAAAAAGAATAATGGAAATTCAAAGACTCAGATTAAGTAATCTTTGGAAAAAAACACATTTGTGATGCCTGTGAAAAATAATTGATCTGGAGAAGGAGAAAAGGCTTTGCAAGGTTGTATTAAGTTTGAGTCAAGTTTTGTTTATTCTGACACCAGCTTTCCAAACTTGACTGTGTACATTATAGACTTCCCATGGTTTCCTCTTTCCCCAGAAATTTCATCTGTAGTCAGAATGTATAGTCACAAAAAGTCCTGTGGTTTTTTTTTTGAGGGGTGTGTTTTGTCTTTGTCTGGGTTTTGTTTGTTTGTTTGCTTGTTTGTTTTTTGATACCTCTAGTCAAATTTGTTTTAGAAGTACAGAATGATAGACGGTTCATTTCCAGTATTTATCTCATAACTAATGCATTAGAACTACATGATGATTTCACTGAGGATTCCACAGGGCATGAAGAATTGTAACCTGTAAAACTAAGATGCTGTATTCAGTATGCTATGCTCTGGAAGCCAAAATGATTAATAAAGCAATGACTTTAAAGCAGAAACAAGTAAGAATAAGTAAAACTCACCAGATTATTGAGGATGGCTCTAAAGTACAGCTGTAACAGCCAAATTTTGAAATTGATATATCTATAATTCCAGTGACTGGGTGAGCTTGACTGAGTAAAGATGCTCATGCTTTAAACTATATGACGTAAGTCTGTTTGGTGTTTTTTAAATGATAATAGAAAATAAATCTATTGAAATACCTGCATTTTTATTAACAAACAACTCTTCTGGGAAAGTTGATTCCTGACAAATTGTATGGCAAAGAAGAAACCTAAAAGCTGTCATTAATAGTGAATAGTAGTAAGAAATTTTTAAAGTTTAAAATATTTAAAAATCTCGAATTGCATCTTTTATCAAAAGATATGTTATTCACTTTTTTCCCTTTAGTGATTAGTGGCTTTGATATAAAATTTTTCATTTTCTCAAATATAGATCTCTAATTCACCTGAAACTTGGTTGAGACAGTATACCCTAAATTTTGGCTTTACATCGATGTGACATTTTTAATTAAACCAGTAATAGTATTGATTAGTCATGTGGCATAATGTCTGTTTTCATATTCTTGTTTGCCTTTGATTAAAACTTAATATTGACAGAAAATGTCACATTCATTATAAATGCCTAGGAATTGTATACACAAAACTGCCTGTAAACTTTTTTTTAGAAAAGAAAAAATATGTAGAACTATTGGAAAAACAAAATAATTATACACAAAGAAAGAAAAAAACAAGCATCGTTGATTACAGAACTCCCCACTGCCGCCTTCACATGCCGCAGGCTCTTTGTTATTCTGTAAAAGCCCAGGGATCTTAGGAGACTGCTTACATAATTACACTTTTAATTATGACTTAATTAGTTTAAATAAATGGTGATATTTCCATATGTCCATGGTTGTACTTCAGTTGTTTGTTAACTCATAGAGTGCTAGTTTTGATCTATACTACAGCTTTGCACTATCTAGAGCAAGATAGTGGAATTGAATGAGTGTAACTTCTATACTGCTGTAGATTTCTTTCTTAAAATTAAAAAAAATATTTACCCAGAGGAATCAGGGGACTGCTCATGTGCTCAGCAGAGTGAAGGATGAGATCTTCATTAATTCCAGTCATGAAGGTAAAAGCCTTGGCTGGTGATTGCAAAATGAGATTTTGTAAGTTATTCTTTATCTTGTCTCATAGGATAGAAATTAGCTATGTAAACAATCTCACTCTCAGATTTTGGAGTCAAAATGTGTGACAGAGAATATATTCAGCCTCTCTCTTCTGTGTACCCCACACAATTTTTCTTTTGCTGACTATATTCTTTGATGCAATCCAGATTTAATCTATCAGTTTGGATAAGGTGGATTTGTTTAAGGAAACAGGTAGGCAGACACAAGAAACTAGATATCAGATTGCATATAGCCTCAAACTGTTACCCAGTTATGTGCTGGAAACACTTTCAGGTGACTTGCAGTAAAGTTGGCAATGATCAGTGTAAAATCTGTCACAAGATTAGTGTAAAATCTATCATTAAGCAATATATGACACCATTTGGTTAAATCACTCTCTAGCTTGTAACATCCAGACCTGGACGGATGGATGACTCAGTGACTGTGGGCTGGTGTGATTCATCCCCTTTTGACCTGCATAGTGTATTGCAGACTTCAGAATCATGACAGGAGGCATCCAGGGCTTCGTTCATCATTTTGCAAACAAGCAGCAATGCCAGGGGTAGGGCAAGTTAAAGCATTAGTTTTTCATAGAACAATGGAAATTGGAGCTAAAACATTCTTTCTGCTTATTTCAGTTCTCACCACTGAAGAAATATGAACACAAGGCCACACTGATGCCTTCCTAGACTCAATGTAAAACATCCTGTTTTGGTCTTGCTATAGTACATGCATCAGAAAGGCCAAAGCCTCCTGGCTCATGGTCTTCGTTCATACTTTCTAACAGGTCGCATTCATTCACATTAATTGATTACAAGAATTAGACTCAATATGGTTTTGAAAACACCCATGAATCTATTGCACCCTAATGCTCCCAGATGCTGGTATGTGAGTTACTTACATATGTGAGTTCAGAGCATTCCACATACTGAACTGGTATTTGCCAATCATCTCAACCATGGAATACCCATTTTACTGGAGAAAGAGCATCAGTGTCTAACCACCTTTCTTCTGGGTGTGGAAGCCTGCAAATATCAATTCTCATTTTCATCTTGTCTATCATATTTGGTGGCTGTAGGTGGTCTTCTGACCTAGGTTTGAAGGCTGATAGGCATGCAGATAGCATACATAAATACTTATTCTTGCTGACTGGTGACTCATTCAGCAGACTGCAGTGATGTGTCCTTCCAAAGCATGAGTGCTCAGATGAGTAGGAGATTCTAGCAACTACAGGCTGTGACAGCATATCTTTTCAGTAGAGGCAGCCAACAGCACAGCAAAACTGGCTGCACAGAGAATATTGAATTCAGATCAAAGTCTACCTGTGTTTATTTAGCCCACATGGACAAATCTGAAAATACCTAAAGGAGTACTTGAAGTTCCAGTAAAAATGATTCGGCTAAGAGTTTGATACTTTCTAGCACCTTGGTGCAAGACTGAAATGTTTTCTTTTTTCTTGTAGCTAAGAGTTATCACAAAATTCAGCACTCTCTGGTCCCAGAAATGTGATACTACTTTTTGACCTTGTCTTCTCTACTCTAAATACATTGCAAACTATAAATTAAAAACTAATATTACTTTTCCTCAGCACAAAACATCTTAACCATGCAAGCTGTTTTTCTATACATGCTGTTGTCCCAAGTGAATAAACAAGTGTCATGTGAGTTATTCAGTCAGGTGTAAGCATCTTCACCACAGGGGAAAGCTGCAGTCACTCTTTCTCATTCCCAAGTGTGTTTGCCAATCTGGCCTTGTCTCTATCACCATTTGACATAGAAGTGCTATCACACTCATAAACAGAGTGCTTGCAAATTATATATAAAGCAAGAGCTCTTTTGAGGATGGATTTTTGTTCTGTACCATTTCACACCTTGAATCCAGTCCTAAGACATTCTTGACTGACTGACAGCATGCAGAGAGTTGTGGCAGCATAGGAGCACAGGCGAGTAGTGAATGATGAAACATCTTGCCTGCTGAACAAAAGCAAATTTGAGGTTTAGGTTACAATTACAAATGATTGCCATGCAGAATAGGCCTTACTAGCTCTTGCTAAATAAACCAAAGATCCACTGTTATAAATTTCATCAGGCTGACAATTGTGCCTTACTGGTGACTGAAAGAAGCTAAATGCAGTTATAATGGGACCCTATAAGTCTTATTTCCAAAATATGTTTATTGCATTCTGAAATAGCTTGTACTAAACTAAACAATAAAGGACTTAATTACTTCAAAGCCTGTTGATTCATTATGAGACAATAGCTTTTTAATACAATATTTGGCTGCTGACTCATCTCAGGACTCCGCTGGCATCTTAGATATCATAATGCTGAGACTGAGACACAGCATATATCATGCAGCACTGAATCCCTGGGAAAAAATACATCCACAATTGTAAATAACAACACATTGTGTAGACAAAAATCAATATCAAGCCAAGTATCAGTTTCCTATTCACACATAATAAACCACTGAATTCACAATTACCTTTTTTTGTTGCTCACAAATTTCACTGTGATTTTTTATATCAGGATATCTTTCCAACCCTGCCATCCCTCATAAATAAAACAGCTGTGTAGGTATGTAGTTTTCACTTACCAAATTAGAGTTGAGACCCTAATATTGTTTCACCTGCTGTTATAATTAGGCCCAGGAGAAATGAAAAACAGCTGTTTACCTTCTCTATTATTGTGTCATCTTATTTGTAATAAAACTGAAAAAATCTTACAGTTGTATTGTTCCGTAGCAGAAGCTGGCAGAGTTGAGGTTCAACGCAAACTGACCCTCTTCCCTGCTGTGCCTTGACATTTCAGCACATATGGTACTATTCCACACTTACTATGATTTAAAATGTATGTGGAGAGTGCCTCTTGCTCTGCTTGAAACTAAATCCCTTTGAAATGTATGGAAGGATCCCAGAATAACAGAGTTAGTTAATTTTATCTTCAATTCTTAGGTTGTGTGTAATAAATGAATATTATGCCCCAGTGTTTCTTACATGAAGAGATATAAGATGAATAATTTTTCACTTACACCAGAGGAATGCACTATAAGAAAACCTGAATCCTAGGCTTTAATTGCTGCAGCTGTATTTTCTTGTTAGCTCTAGGCTTGGGCTTGTACTTCGGCCTAAAATCCCTGGCTATTTTCTGCACCTACCTGTTGGCTCTCACTCTGGCACTTAACTGCAGTGAGTTTTGGGAAGGACCATGCCTAATGTAAAGGAAGCTAAATCTGCTCTGACATCTTTAAGACCTGCTGCAATATAAATACATAGTAATTAAATAGACCAAGTGATGTTATGGGAAACATTTTGGTACAATATCACGAATTAGCTCTTATCATGTGTATTAATTTCTTCAATTGCCAATAACTTCTACTTTACCTCACTTATCTTCTGTCTAATGGAGAAATCACACTGAAAATTAAAAAAAGACATGCTGTGTTGGCCAAATCATATCCTCTTTCTCTACTTTAAAGTGAAATAAGTTTTCTGCTAAAACTGTAATAATTCATTAACTGACTGAGAGGTACACCAATGTTGAAATCCAACATGTTCATAATGCATAAAGCTGCCAAAATTCCTTTCTGAACCAGGCTATTTCTGGGACTATATTAATTTTCATTTAAAACAGGTACTCTTACATAAAAAAGATTTGAATATTCTAGATTTGACAGATTTTTGTGACTTCCCAGATTTGTGCATGAATACCTATACTGTCTGGTTTATATCCTGAAGTTGAACAATCCCTCAAAATACTAAAGAAATAAAGTAATAAAACCTAACTATGATAATTTACTGTAATCTGTGTGTTTGAAATTATGCAGGACACAAACTTAAAAATAGCCATAAATTAATTTACTATATCATCATTTTACACTACATTTGCAGTAAAAATCATCTTAAAATGAAGAAAACCCTGGTCAAAGTTACCTTACTCTGTTTTTACATTTTCATACATATTAAAAGGCCAAGAAGCTAATATTAATGATTCCAAATAACAAGAAGTGTAACAAATATTATTTATATGCTTCATTCTGCTAAGATAGCAACATTTTTATAATGTATTTTACTTGACCTGATTTTCTTACAGTGACTCTAAATGTTTGCAAGGTAACTGTTAATTTATCAGTAGCATTGAGGTGTAGTTCTCAAAAATGCAGAGTACAAAAATGTCTCACTAAAGCACCAAAAGCAGTTGGATTCTATGGGAATCTCTCAATCGTGCAAGTTGCTCACTGTTTTGATTTGGTAAAAAATCCATGTGGAAAGGTGTTAAGTGTGGAAGCCTGTGGCAAATGCTATTTGCTGTAGAAGAGAATAGAGAACTGTCCTGGGTTCAGCAGTAGCAGTCAGTTTTTCTCCTTCTTAGTAGCTGTTACAGCACTGTGTTTTTGACTTTCGGCCTGGGAACAGAGCTGATAACACCGATGTTTAGACTGACCAAGGACTTTGTGAGTCTCATGCTCTGCCAGGGAGGAGGATAAGCCGGGAGGAAGCAGGGACAGGACACCTGACCCAAACTAGCCAAAGAGGTATTCCATACCACAGCACGTCATGCCGGGGGATGGAACTGGGAGCTACCCGGAAGGGCACGTCCTCTTTTCTGTCGCGCTTTTTTTCCGGCGGGCGGTATCGTATTCTCTTCCCTTGTTATTTCTCTTATCATTATTATTATTGGTGGCAGCAGTAGTGATTTGTGTTATACCTTAGTTACTGGACTGTTCTTATCTCAACCCGTGGGAATTACATTCTTTCGATTCTCCTCCCCATCCCTCTGGGGGGGTGGGGGGGGGGAAGTAGACTGTGTGGTTCTAATTTACAGTCGGGGCTTAAACCACGACAAAAACCAAGTTCAACAATGTATTTAAAATTCTCACAGATGTGTGTAGGCTCATTGGGATCTTTTGCAGAAGGGCCATGACACAAGAATGTCAGATGGAGAAAGAGTCTGTAAGCAGCCTGAACTCAGGCTTATTTATGGTAGTTTAGCCATGCAGTGCTAAGCTTCAGGCCTTCTGTGGCCAGTGATGGGGTACATACAGCTGGCTCAGAAAATATAATACACTTAATCTACTTCATGGCTTGTACTCCCAGGGACAGTGGGGACAGAGTCTGAATCTAATCAAAAGCATGCTGTTGGGGTTATAGAAAGTTCCTGGGAAATAACAGAATATATATGCTGGAAAGAGAGTTAATATGACATTTACAGAACTGTACGTATAGGGAGGCTCATGAAACTCACTAAAGAAACAAGACTTTAACTGCTGTGTATAAGAAAAGGGGCACTGTGGTTAGCAAAAGGAAGACATCATACAAGCGAGAATACAGGATTAATTTCATATTGATAAAAATGAAGCAAAAATGTTAGGTTTGGTGAACACATTAAGAGGTTTTGATGAAAACTTACAATTTGTGTAAAGATCTGATAAACAAGCAGCATCACAAAACCCCCAAATGTCCAATTAAGCACCAGAAGTTAAACAGTGACATTATGTTCTTTCTTTTAAAGATCTTTTAAAATAGATTAGGCAAACATATAACTCATATATCCAAGACAAATTAGTCAGTCTTTCAAAGCTCCTTCTAGCTCTTTTAGGAAATTCACTTAGTGGTATGGTTGAGCTCTGATTTGCAAAGCCATACTCACATGAGAATATATTTTCTTTCCCCCTTCTGAACTAATAGCTGCTACTTCTTGATTTCTGGGATTTCTATTACTGTCTATCAACAAGAAATTAAATACTGTTTAAATGGAAGAGAAGTTGGACTGGAGTCCAGTCCAAAGACATATAATTCTTCTGCATATATACAGATGTAACAAATTTATTTTCTCTTGCTGTAAGATGTCATGTTTATCAATCTATGGAGATATGTTCTTTCCTTTTAACAGGGATAAGATGATTTTAGTATGACTAAATAACAGCTTTTTCTTTTTCTTCCCTCAAAAGTAAAGGTGAGGGGGAAGTATTAGGTAATTTTCATAAAATAATTAAGGAAAACTGCAGGTTATTTTTGGTCTCTAAAAGTTCCATTCATTACTTTTCAATTCATGGACACTACTTAATGTCATTCAGTGAACCAGAAAACTGTGGTAATTTCTGAACAGTTCTCAGATCTGTCCTGCACATCCAGCTACACATGCAGAGCTCAAACCGTGTCTATACACATCATTGATTTTGTAGACATTCAGGTCAGTTGAGTTTTGAAATAGCTGTATATGGTCAAGTAGCAACTATGCAGGGACTCACTTCAGTGAGTGCTCTCACTTCAGCTATGCTTTCTAGCTTATACAAGAAGCTAAGTTTCTTTGGTAAGTTTTCAGTACCATAATCTACACGCAACAACTGGAGCACTGTTATTTCAAATTGTTCCCATAAACAAGTGAAACTTTAATTATGTGACAAAATCAAATCCATCAAAATGGCAGTGTTCTTTACAAGGTCTGCTGATTCTCAGGTAAAAACCAGTATGTTGCATGGAAGAGAATGAACAGACTTGCACCACCAACTTTCCAGGATTTAAAAACACCAACAAGGAATAAGTAAGCCTAACATCCTTGGTGAGGGAGAGGATTAGGTTGGGGAAAGTCAGCTGTTTACATACAGTGAACTAGTACGAAAGATTCCAGAAGATGTACCATGGAAGAAATGCTGAAGTAAGAATCAAAAAATGAACTTGCTTTATTTCATTTCTTTAGTATGAGTGCTGCTTTGCTGTCTGGAGTAGAATGAAATGCCTGAAGGGATATCTGTTAGTGCTTAAAGAACAGCTTCTCCACTATTTCAAGACTCCACTCACCAATTTCATTTTGTTATTTTAAAATCACAATGTATGTATCCCACCCTACAGACACCCTGACTGATTATAAAAATCAATCCTTAGTTATTGTAAAAAAAAAAAAAAAAATAAAAAAAAAAATAAATAAAAAATCTAACACAGAAAACTGCATATATGAAAGAAAAACAACCACAAAATTATTTTTGTACTCACAATAAATCTTGTGCAACCTCTACCCTTCTACTCTCTTTACCAGCTCAGCCACATGAACTTTTAGGGCAGTTTGCACTAAAAGCCCAAGACGTTTGGCTGCATGTTACAATTCTAAAACTCAGAAATCTCATGGAGAAAGATCTGTCAGAATCTTTTTTTTCTAGATCACTGTACAATTTCCCATGTTCTTCTATTGACAGCAATACAGCAGTGTTTGTTACATGGATAAGGCACAAACAAACCTTAAATGTGCCTAGCTAAATAAAGTATTATAACTTCAGTCTTAAGCACAAATTTTATTTTAGGTCAACAAGTATCCAGGATAGAACAGAAATACATTTCTGTAACAGAATCTTCCCTTTGGTTGATGTCCTTCATTTCTTCCAGTTTCAGCGCACTTCATGTTGTGGGAGACCTCATTCCAGCGAAAGCATGTCAGGGATCTAGCCTAGACATGTCAGACACAAGCCAGTCTTCAGTGAGGAAAATTCTTCCTACCCCTGCTAATCAAATAAAGCAGACATGATCACTACTGATGACTAATTGTCAAACAGGATTCCACGATTGCAAACTGTGGTTTCCACACAGGACTGGACACAATTATCAGGGTAGGTGTGCTTTTAACCAACTTTTCCAATGAGAATCAAAAAATTCATCCTAGTTTCAGTGTCAGAGTCAATTAATAATAGTTTTGTTTATATACATCGTAACCGCCCAAGATTATAACCTGATTGCACCAGTTTGTATGGTATGCCATTGCTAACAGCTGATTAAAAAATAATAGGCAGCTCAGCCACATGCAGTAGGTAGACTTAACTTTTAGGAACCCTGTTCAGATATGCATGCACTGATGTTACGTATGTCTGTCCCAGTTATAGTTTTTGATGGATGATGGCAGTATTTTTCTGGACACTCTGCTACTAAAGACCATTTCTCTGAGCCACTGAATGAGTGGAGCCACATGGAGTCCCTAGTGTGGAGACGAGCATCCTAGCTTTCTGCTTGCAGCTGAGGATCAAACTCAGTGGGGAGAGATAGAGAGATGGTTTCTTATGTGACAGGGAGTGTTGATGTTGTGTTGGATGTACATATCCTCCTGTCCTGGGTTCAGCAGTAGCAGCCATTTTTTCCCCTTTTTAGTAGCTGGTGCAGCACTGTTTTTTGACTTTCGGCCTGGGAACAGCGCTGATAACACCAATGATTTTAGTTACTGCTCAAATGTTTACTCTGACCAAGGACTTTCTGAGCCTCATGCTCTGCCAGGGAGGAGGGGAAGCTGGGAGGAAGCAGAGACAGGACACCTGACCCAAACTAGCCAAAGAGGTATTCCATACCACAGCACGCCATGTCCAGTATATAAAATGAGAGTTACCTGGAAGGTCTAGTTCACTGCGGGGTTGGGCTAGGTATTGGTATTGATCGGCAGGTGGTATTGTATTTTCTTCCCTTGTTATTTTATTTATCATTATTATTATTGGTAGTAGCAGTAGTGATTTGTGTTGTACCTTAGTTATTAAACTGTTCTTATCTCAACCTGTGGGAGTTACATTCTTTTGATTCTCCTTCCCATCCCTCTGGGAGCAGAGGGAAGAAAGTGTGTGTGGGGGGGGAGTAGACTGCGTGGTTCTGATTTATGGCCTGGGCTTAAACCATGCCACCTCCTCCACTTTCCCCTACCATCATTTCTCTGGATCCATCCAGCCCTGCCACTTCATCAGTCTAAACCAGATGAAAGCTCCTGTTCCAACTATGGAATGAAATCTCATTTCTGTATGAAATAAAATTTAACTCCTCAGCATTTTACAATACCTGTAGTTTAAGAACCTACTTTGCATATTTTGAATAACAGCATAGCAATTTAGTGGTTTATTGTTGTTTCAGGTCATAAAGCATAATTTAAGAGTGACATTTTATTGGGAATATTAAAACTCAACAAATTTTTCACTGGGGAAAAATTGATTTAAATTTCAATTAGCCATTAACACTGCTGGTGTGAGCATTTTATTCACTGTATGTTATTTTTTAGTTCCTTGCTTATTAGCCTGAGACTGTAATCTCTCCATCCAAATATATTTGCTTATGTCAGATTTACCGTAATTTTTACCTTTTATGAGAAGAAACAGGTTTATTTCAAAGGCTATTAGGAATTCTCTTTTCCCACTCTGCAAACACAGAGAATTTTATGCTGTTTTGTAGTACTGCTAGAACAATGCTTCAGAGAGGCTTGAGGTGGCTTTGAGTCAATCATGCTAATTGTTTCTGTATTTTGCTAAGCAACTGTTATCTTCAGTTGCAATTAACATGACATCTGGCAAAGCACTGGGCTGGAACATTGATTATTCTAATGTTTCTCATTAGTAATCATTAATAACAAATGAATAATTCAACCGATTATCAATTAACCTTTGGCTAAGGTTTTGACACTATTTTTCCTCTGTAGAGACTCACAGCATGTACCGTTTAACTTGCTCTGATGTTCACTTCGTCTCTTAGAAAATCAGATTGCATTTCATTTTACTCTGAAACGGTCTAATGTGTACCCTGTGTTTCAGGAGCACAACAGTCAATGTGCTCTATTCATTAAGACTCTATTTGTATTCTATTTACATATAAACATTATGTGATTTCTCAAGCTTGAGTGCTTACTTATATAAAGATATAAAGCTGTATTTGGATATGCATGGTTACGTAGACCTGAAATAGGTGGAAGCAGGGTGACTGACAACTTGCAGCAGTTATGCATCAGCATGTAAGTGCTACCTCTCAGAACAAATGAAGATTAGGAAGGAATACATTATCTGTAACACCTTCCCTGGCAAACACTATATCTGGTGAAACACTGCTATGGCTTTGTCCTTGGTGTGTGGCTAAGGCAAACACATCTTCCTTAACAAAATGACCCAGTTCCCTATAATTTTCTATAGTCTCTTGTATATAACAATTAAGACTACAGAAATACAATGGTGGTACAAACTGCTTATTTTTCAGGAGTAAAGTGTAACCAGGGTACATCTGCAAGCGCAAAATACAGTGGAAGGGAAAAAATGTGAAAGCTTATTTGTGATTCATTAACTTTGTTGCCTTTTATCATAAGATAACAGCAGCAGTAGAAGAATAAGTAAATAAATGGGTTTGTCATGATAAACTCTTACTGTATTTGATAATAAAAGCAAGAAGCAGAGGTGCTTCTGATTGTTGCACCTTTCATGAATGCTATAAACACCTGTGTAACCATTCATATTTATGCTTACAGTTTCCTGCTAGACTTAGGAGCTTGTACTTCCTGGAGTAAAGAACAGTATTTCATAATCCATTTATGTCAAGCTGCTTACACAATCAGACTCCATATTTCATCTGTTTCTTGTGTTACAAAACGATCTTCAGGAATGGTGACAGCCACCTGGGAATACACATGAATGGGAGAGAGCATTCACTGTACCAGTGAACACCTGAGGCACAGCAGAGCAGCTTCAAAACAGATCTGCTTTCTGTTAGCCTCAAATCAATCTCTGTGAGCGTAACTCTGGCACAAGGCAGCAACTGCTATAAGCTATACCCTGTCCCTCTTGCCCTAAGGGACTGTAGTTCAGAGTATTCACAAAATTATCCTTCACATTGGTTTCAGGAAGGATTTATGACATAGGGCAAGCTTTTCTAATGTTGGTCCAGTACCCACCTATTATACCAAATGATTATCTCGGACCTAAATATTATGGCTTTTGAGCAGCTCGAAGAGGGAGAATAAGTATGAATCTATACTCAGAATCTAGAAGTTAAAGCTGAAAAGACAGTTACCAGAGAGAAAAAATGGCTTGTTCAGCAGCTGTAACTGGCTAAGTTTGAAATGCAGGTGATAGAAAACTGTTCCTCTTTGCTGTTCATGGATGAGGAAGAAGCTGATGGCCTGCTACTGAGTCATGATTGCAGGGAAGATGACACAGCCAGGAAGGCACTTAATTTTGCTTTGGGAAACAGTGCTGACTGTTTTATACACCAACAGACATGGCCCTAGGTGACTGAGCTTTAGGAAAAGGGACAAGTTATGAGATTTTTTAAATCTCCTACAGACTTTCAAGATTTAGGTCCTTAAAGATATTCATCAGAGGGCCTGCAAAACTGTGACTCCTTAGGATAATCAAATGCTACTAGATATGTTACATATAGGTGTGGCATTTGGGGATATGGTTTAGTGGTGGCAGTGCTAGGTTAATGGTTGGACATAACGATCTTAAAGGTCTTTTCAAACCTAAAAGATCCCATGATTCAAGTGCAAGCCAAGATAAAGAAACTGCCGATACTCTTGCCATTTCTAAAACACAAACAAAAAAGGACTTTTCCCTACCATTTTCAGATCTAGTACTCTTAAGAAACATGAAGAAAACTCCTATAATTACAATTAGAGCCAAAGTTTTTACTGTCTCAAAGAAAACCTAGAAACATGCTAAATCATGCGCAATTCTTTCAGCTGTCAAGCACCTGACGTCTGAGGCTCTTTTATGTTCTATAACACTTCTTACTGGTCAAAGGATAATATGTAAGTCCCTGCACCTACTGAGTTGAATACTTACTTAAAAAAAGACAGTAATTAGCTCTATTTTTTTTCAAGAAGGGAGATGTTTTCCTCAGAATTTTCTTATTTTGAAATATAGCTGAATTACCATACTTTTGATTAACCATTAATTTTTAACAGAAATATTGGCTAATTCTGTCAATGTGACTATGGATCTGGTCAAATATTGATAATTTTGCTGGTGCAAGAAACTCTTAAATCTTTTATGGATCAAAGGACAGAAACAAGTATATCTAAAACCAAGTTAATTCCATCCTAAAGTGGGCATATAATGAGTTGAATGCAGTCAAATGGGTCATTCTGTACAAGATTTTATTTTCTTCATTCTGTAGGAACTCTAAGATATGTCCGTCAAACAGACCTACAGTCAACTGATGTTGCTAGTATGCAAGTGGATAATAATGTTTCTAACTGGGCAAATGGTCAGTAATTTTTAGTATCTGCTTTTGAACAGATTGTGTTCAGTATTTGTCCAAATGCTATATCTGAATAGAAATTACTGTGCCTCATTTTGGAATAGTGTAAATGGCTACATATCATACAAAGCAGAAGATCTGGCACACTGCTTTTGTTCATGTGTCTCTTCTCCTCAGCGAGCTTGTAGTCATTTTGATTCATTGCTTTCAGTAAACTTTAGTATTTCAATCTTCATAGGGACTCCAGAAATACAATTCAGATTGCCTTAAGCTACGTATTTAATGTAAAGGACTTAACAGGATGCCATGCATCATTACAATGACATGAGACTCACCAGAAATGTAAAGTGATGTATTTTGCTTACAGACATGGTTAAGGAGCCTGTAACAGTCAGATGAATCACAGAAACAAGGAAGTAAGGACTGTCACCCTACCTGTCACTGCAAACGATGTTAAAAGAGAAAAAATATTGGTGACCTTTTGAAAGGAACTTGATTATTCCTTTACAGCTTTGAGGAATGTGTCAAGTGACTAAAGGCCTGTATCAGAGCAGTACAGAGAACACGATAGGGAACACTGAAACACAGTATTTATCTTTCCCTTTCTTACCCACCCCCTATATACATGCACACACACTTTCTCCTATAACTCCCCAGTGTAGCTCAGATTCCAAGAGAGACTTGTTCCTCCGCTTAGGTTCTTCCTGCTGTTCCATCTACTTTATCCCTGTTGTGTAGCGGAGTTCAGGGAAAGGGACAATTAGCACAGATCCTATCAATATAGAAATGTTAAATCTGAGTTGATGCAAAACCCCAGACTCAGCCAAAAGGACAGTAAACAGAACTTCCTGCCAGAAACTGAAATCTCAACTTTTAGCTGAAGCAAAGGTAAAGTGAAGTAAATAATTACCATGTCATGACTTAAAGTTAAGAGCAAAATGACTGGTACTTTTGTAGTTTTATGCAGGTGTTGGATGCAAGATAGTAATGATATTCCTAAACTGGACAAGGAATAAACATCTTCATACCCCATTGGAAACATTAGGGAGTGATTTTTGAATGAAGGTAATACTTAAAAGGTGTAATACCAGAAAAGTCCTGTAAGAACATAGGAAGTTCTCTCAGAAACATCTGAGAAAAGTCTCCAAGAACATTGGAACAAAGCCTTAGTATGAGTATTGCATGTTGCATAGAATTGCAGAAGTAATGTAAAACCTGATTAAGTGATTCGTTGCCTCACTGATAGGGAAGGTGAAAGCACCATTTGGAGCCTCACGTGGCCTATTGTACTGGTTCTGTAAAGACATAGTATTTTGGAAACGATATGGAAGGTTATAAAGGAGAATCACATTGTACTTAGTGATTCTTCAGCTTTGGTGACCAGATGTTTACTTTGCACCTGGGCCTTTCCACTGGAGATGGGAAGCAGGTTCAGGCTTATGTGCTTGAATCTGAAGAGAGATGCTTACACTGCTTCTGCCCATGCTCTCACTAACAGCCATACTGAACTGGGAGTCTGCTTGTAGGGTAGTAGGAAATTAATTTTTAGTCTTTGTTTTTCTGCCTTCTACTTCCAGATGGTTTTGACTTACTTTATATTCAGTGATTATACTATAAATCAGGATCTTAAACCCACCCTGTATCTTAAGTCCTGTACATCTTGGCCTGTGTTCTTTCAAAAGGGGTAGCTACTACTGTCTTTAATTCTTCCTAAAAATGTTGGCTAACATATAAATTTTATTATTGCAGTGCTTTACAGCAGCAGTAAAGAACTAAAAGGAATGCTTTCATTTCCTTTTTACCTTTGTAGCTTCAAATATTTTCGGCTTTCTTTGCCAATAGCAATGACCACAGGATTCGGTAAACTGAGTTCCCCAGTTTCAGGTTTTTGAATTTTATTCAACTGTTACATACAGTGGCAGAGACATATTAACATTGTTACTATCTTGTATTCCACCTGAATGAACACAGCATGGCTGCATGACATATTTTGTTTCTTCTGGACTCTATCAAGGGGTGTCCACATGTTCAGGGATTTTCATGCATATGAAGTTAGGGGAAGTGAAGAACTTCTTTTCTATAGGTTCTCTTCTTTAATACTCCTAGGTCTTCTGTTAACATCTAGAACAAAATTTGCATTTCTTTCAGAACACTTGACAGCTTGATATAGTTATATTTGACAAAATTACACTGTTAATGCTATAAAGGCACACACTGAAGACAGAAGTTTTAGTCTTAGAAGAGCAATGAAAAGGAACGGTGTGCCTCCCCAAGGCATAGCATCAGAAATAGCATGTGAAAATAGGGAATTCAAACTCCATTAGATCTTTTTACAGTCATGACATAGATGATTGAAGAAATTTTAAATAGCAGACCTTATATAGCCATATTTGGAAGGAGAAATCATAGCTAATTCTTACCTTCTTTTATCTAGTGCCTCCTTATACATGTAAATTCTTCACTTAGACTTGGAAGAGTAGCTCTACAGAGGACTGAATAATTGGAAGGATAACCAGTTTATGAATTGGGTCCAACTGTTCTCCCCTCTGTCATTCTTTTTCTCTACCCCATGTATTTCCAATGGGTTAAGTTTTACCACTTATAACATTTAAATTATGTCTATTTCCCGTTATGAAAGTGATCTGACAAATATTTCAACAGGCTTTAATATATGACCGTAAGTGCCCTGCAGCACAGAGTATGTGCTGTTCTTAGTACTCATTGACATTGTAATGGCATACAGGCACTGCATCATTGTGCTGTGGTGGGAACTAATGAATCTGTGCTATGCATCAACACCATATATCTTGTTCATGATGAACGTTCCTGGGCCATGCCCTGTCTCATGGAATGGCAGTCAATTACGTAGCTTTGTAAAGGGATGCGGCAGGAGAAAATAGGTCTTCCTGCCCTTTGTCAGAGTCCAACATTTTTCCTCTCACTGAACCTTCCTATACATATGAATAAAATGAGAACAGGTGGCAATACGGGATTTAAGGATATTAAACAGCAAAATTAAAATAACTTAAAAAACCTATACATTTATCCTCATTTGACAGTGGGAAAATAACAGATTTATAAGATACCTAAAGGAAGGAAGGGAAAAGGTGTGGAAGGGAAAAGTAGTATATTCCCGCTTGTCTGGAAGTGCATGTTTGATCTTGCTTTCACTCTCATCTTTATGAGAACCAAAATTCAGTGCAGATGACTTTCACTGTTTTTGTTTAAATGAGACAGATCTGCAGTGAGCTCAAAGCTTCCGAATCAAATGTATGAGTAAGAGGCTGTCCTGCGTTCAGCAGTAGCAGTCATTTTTCTCCTTCTTAGTAGCTGGTGCAGTGCTGTGGTTTTGACTTTCAGCCTGGGAACAGTGCTGATAACACCAACGTTTTTAGTTGTTGCTAAGTAATGTTTACTGTGACTAAGGACTTTCTGAGTCTCATGCTCTGCCAGGGATGAGTGGAAGGCAGAAGGAAGCAGAGACAGGACACCTGACCCAAACTAGCCAAAGAAGTATTCCATACCACAGCACATCATGTCCAGTATATAAACCAGGGGCAGTTACCCGGAAGGGCTAGATCACTGCTCAGGTCGGGCTGAGTATCAGTCAGCAGGTAGTGAGTGGTTGTATTCTCTTCCCTTGTTATTTCCCTTATCATTATTATTATTGGTGGCAGCAGTAGTGATTTGTGTTATACCTTAGTTACTGGACTATTCTTATCTCAACCTGTGGGAGTTACATTGCTTCGATCCTCCCCATCCCTCTGGGAGTAGGGGGAGGAAGAAGGTGTGTGTGGGATGGGGGTGTGAGTGGGTGGCTGTGTGGATCTGAGTTACCGACTAGGCTTAAACCATAACAGCAGCAAAAGAATGAAGTTATTACAGAAGGCAAAGGGGTCCCTCCTTGACTCTTGCCCATTAGGAAGAAAATCCACACAGATAATAATGGTAGCAATACTCCTGATTCATGTTTGGGAGCTGATTACAGAAGAATTTGTAGTTATAGCTTGAAATATCCTTGTTGAATTGATCAGGTCCATTTCCCAAGGATGGCAGCTGCAATAATGCTGATCAAGTTACTAGGATATTTATGTCAAACCTTTGTAATACCTTGTTGTTTCTTTCATAGTTTTATTAATATTTATATACTAACTTTACTTAAGCCTATCAGCCATATATTAACACCAATCAAATGCAATCATACACCAAGGATTCAGTTAACCTTGGGAAAAAAACCCCACCAACCAATCAACCAACCTAAAACAAAAAGAACCTACAACAAAAGACATATACACTCAGTGACATATTGTCAGGAATTAGGAATAAAAAGGAAGAGACAAAAAATAAAGTTTTCCTTTGAAATGAAAGATGAAGACTTCAGGATAGCAAAATTAAGACCTTTCATTAAATATCTACAATAACTAGTCAGTATTTGCTGGAAGATATTCTATTTATGATAAGAGTTTCTTGTTCTGTACGTAGGGGTAGTTATGTTGTGTAAGATAAAATCAGTAAATATTTCTTTTGCTGCATTATGTGTATCCATAATATAGAATCATAGAACCATAGAATAGTTAGGGTGGGAAAGGACCTTAAGATCACCTAGTTCCAACCCCCCTGCCATGGGCAGGGACACCTCACACTAAACCGTGCCACCCAAGGCCTCATCCAACCTGACCTTGAACACTGCCAAGGATGAAGCATTCACAGCCTCCCTGGGCAACCGATTCCAGTGCCTCACCACCCTCTCAGTAAAGAATTTCTTCCTTCTATCCAATCTAAACTTTCCCTGTTTAAGTTTGAACCCGCTACCACTTGTCCTGTCACAACAGTCGCTGATGAAGAGTCCATCCCCAGCATCCTTGTAGGCCCCCTTCAGATACTGGAAGGCTGCTAGGAGGTCTCCACGCAGCCTTCTCTTCTCCAGGCTCAACAGCCCCAACTTTCTCAGCCTATCTTCATACGGGAGGTGCTCCAGTCCCCTGATCATCCTCGTGGCCCTCCTCTGGACTTGTTCCAACAGTTCCATGTCCTTTTTTATATTGAGGGCACCAGAACTGCACACAATACTCCAAGTGAGGTCTCATAAGAGCAGAGTAGAGGGGCAGGATCACTTCCTTCGACCTGCCGGTCACGCTCCTCTTGATGCAGCCCAGGATACGGTTGGCTTTCTGGGCTGTGAGCGCAAACTGAAGCCAGCTCATGCTCATTTTCTCATTGACCAACACCCCCAAGTCCTTCTCTGCAGGACTGCTCTGAATCTCTTCTCTGCCCAACTTGTAGCTGTGCCTGGGATTGCTCCGACCCAGGTGTAGGACCTTGCACTTGGCATGGTTAAACTTCATCAGGTTGGCATCAGCCCACCTCACAAGCATGTCAAGGTCCCTCTGGATGGCAACCCTTCCCTCCAGCATATCAACACAGCTTGGTGTCATCAGCAATCTTGCTGAGGGCGCACTCAATCCCACTGTCCATGTCATGGACAAAGATGTTGAACAAGACCGATCCCAACACCAGTCCCTGAGGGACACCACTCGTTACCAGTCTCCAGCTGGACATTGAGCCATTGACCACAACTCTTTGCGTTCAGCCATCCAGCCAGTTCTTTATCCATCGAGTGGTCCACCCATCAAATTGATGTCTCTCCAATGTAGAGACAAGGATGTTGTGTGGGACAGTGTCGAACGCTTTGCACAAGTCCAGGTAGATGACATCAACTGCTCTGCCCCTGTCCATCAGTTCCGTAGCCCCATCATAGAAGGCCAGCAAATTGGTCAGGCAGGATTTGCCCTTAGTGAAGCCATGCTGGCTGTCACCAACCACCTCCTTGTTTGTCATGTGCCTTAGCATGCCTTCCAGGAGAATCTGCTCCAAGAGTTTGCCAGGCACAGAGGTGAGACTGACTGGTCTATAATTCCCCGGGTCATCCATTTTCCCCTTCTTGAACATGGGGGTTATATTCCCCTTCTTCCAGTCATCGGGGACTTCACCTGACTGCCATGATCTTTCAAATATGATGGCCAGTGGCTTAGCAACTTCATCCGCCAGCTCCATCAGGACCCACAGATGGATTTCGTCAGGTCCCATGGACTTGTGTATGTTTAGGTTTTTAAGATCGTCTCGAACCAGATCCTCTCCTACAGTGGGCCTAAGGTCTTCATTCTCACAGTCCCTGCGTCCGCCTTCCAAGACTTGGATGGTGCAGTCAGAGCCTTTGCCAGTGAAGACCGAGGCAAAGAAGTCATTAAGAACCTCAGCTTTCTCCAAATCCTGGGTAGCCAGTTCTCCCGATATCTTCTGGAGGGGGCCTATGTTGTCCCTAGTCTGTCTTTTATTCGCCATGTACAGCCCGGCACAAGCAATCCAGGAGGTTCCTCAGTTGTGTGGAAGACATTTTCTTTCTGCAATAGGAAGGAATAGAGGAGCCGATATGGAGAGGTGCCATGCTTGACCTCGTGCTCACCAACAGGGAAGGGCTCATTGGAAATGTGACGCTTCAGGGCAGCCTTGGATGCAGCCATCATTAGAGACAACGCAGGCCCCCTCCGGAAGATATCGGGAGAACTGCGATGAGTCATTTTTTCATAAATCTTTGAAAACACTATTAGTTTATCACATTGATTAATCACATGTAATATTATGCAGAAAGTGATGCATTTTTCAATTATTTGATTCTTTCAAGAGAATTATTGAAAGTTCAGAGAAACTATGTCAGTCTCAGCTTATTTGGGTATAAAAATAAGAGGAAGAGTCACAGTTGATGATGAAATGACTAGTGTTACAAATTATTAAGATGGTGAAATTAGCTACTGTGCAAACAAGATAGAGAGACAAAAATGGAGGAATTCTATTTTTTCCAGATTGTAGCACTGATATATTTTGAAAATGGCAGCTATGATTGTGTCCTGAGATGTCCATGCACACAGTGGAAAGAGCTGTTACAGCTTTTCTCTACCTGTTTGAGTAGTAGACCTGAGGCCTGTCAACAAACTCTCTTGCAGGTCAAAGCATTCCGCAGGATCTCTGCTTTAGAGAGAAGTCTCCAGAAACCAGGTAGTTTGCTTTTCTTTTGTGCTTAATATTTAGATAAGATGACTCCTTCCTCTTACAAAGCCCCTTCTGGAAGCCATAGTGACTGTAATGTAAAGAGAACATCAATGATAGACATTTTTTGTAGTAAGTTCTAGATTCCTATCTTAACTACCATCCAAATTTTGGGTATTATCATATAAAATCTTCCAGAGTTTAAATTTTTAAAGGATGAAAAAAAATACCTTATCCCAAGTGAGAGTAAAAAGAGAATCTGTTCTCTGTTAAGCAGGCAATTCCCCCCAACATTGTGAGCCCACACTGCTGGGAAAAAAGCCTGCAGTCTCTCATTGCTACACACCCTTGTTTTTTATTCAGCTGAACAGAAAAATCACATTCTAAATAAATTCTCAAACAAAATCTTGACTATTGAATTTACCTTATAACACTTTTACAAACACATCTATAGTGGCGAAGTGCCACCAGGTTTAATTTGAGTAAATCTTCAGTAATGCCTAAGGTTCATATGTGACTCCATCACAGAAATACTTTCCATGCATTAAGAACAAACACAGTAAATTGAAGACCTGAATATTTCTGAAGTGTGTTCTAAAATTTTGTGATAACATGTGTTGCTAAGGAAACCTCATAGACACATATGATCACAGAAGCACTTAGGTTGAAAAAGTCCTATCAGGTCATCAAGTCCAATGATTAACCTATCACTGCTCACTCCAATATTAAACTGTGTCCTTAAGCGCCACATCTGCATGTCTTTTAAATACCTTCAGGCATGGTGACTGCACCTCTTCCATGGAAGCCTGTTCCAATACTTGTCAACCCTTTCAGTGAAGAAATTTTTCCTAATATCCAATCTAAACCTCCCCTGACACAACTTGAGGCCATTTTCTCAAGCCAGGATGCTGTTGGCCTTCTTGGCCACCTGGGCACAAGCTGGGTCATGTTCAGCTGACTGTCTGTTAGCACCCCCAGGTCCTTTTCCGCTCAGCAGCTTTCCAGTCACTCTTCCCCAAGCCTGTAGGGTGGCATGGGATTGTTGGACTCAAGTGCAGGACCCAGTACTGAGTTGGGTTGAGCCTCATGCAACTGGCCTCAGCCCATCAATCCAGCCTGTCCAGATTCCTGTGCTGAGCCTTCCTACACTCAAGCAGATCAACACTTCTTCCCAATCTGGTGTAATCCAGATAATTAATAAAGATATTAAACATAACTCGCTCCAATACTGAGCCCTGGGGAACACCACTTGTGACTGGCTGCCAAGTAGATTGAGCCTTCAATTCACCACTACTTTTTGGGTTTGAACATCCAGCCAGTTTTTACTCAGCAAACAGTACACCCCTCCAAGCCATGAGCAGACAGTTCCTCCAGGAGAGTGGTGTGGGAAACAGTATCAAAGGCTTTACTAAAGTCTAGGTAAACAGCACCCACAGCCCTTCCATCGTCCACTAAGCGGGTCACCTTCTCATAGAAGGAGATCAGCTGAGTCAAGCAGAACCTGCCTTTCAACCCTGCCTAAACAAACCCACGCTGACTGGGCCTGATCAGCTGGTTGTTCTGTATACACAACATGATGGTGCTCAAGATGATCTGCTCCACAACCTTCCCCAGCACAGAGGTAAGAATGACAGGCCTGTTGTTCCCTAAGCCGTCCTTCTAGCCATTCTTGTGGATGGGTGTATTTGCTAACTTCCAGTCAACTGGGACCTCCCCAGTTAGCCAGGACTGCTGATACATGATGGAAAATGTCTTGGTGAACATTTCTGCCAGCTCTCTCAGCAGCCTCAGGTGGATCCCATATGGTCTCATAGACTTGTGTGTGTCTAAGTGGCGTAGCAGGTTGCTGACCACTTTCCCTTGGATTATGTGGGTTTCATTCTGCTCCCCATCCCTCTATTCCTGCTCAGTGGGGTGGATAGCCAGTCAACAGCTGGTCTTGCCATTGAAGACTGAGGCAAAGAAAGCATTAAGTACTGCAGCCTTTTCCTCAGCCTTTGCCACTATTTCCTCCCCTGGCCTCCAGTAAAGGGTGGAGACTCTCCTGAGCCCTCCTTCTGTTGCTAAGGTATTTAGAGAGGCCTTTTTATTGTCTTTCATGGCAGCAGCCAGATTATGTTCAAGTTGGGATTTGGCCTGCTGATTTTCTCCCTAAATAACCTCATGACATCCTTATGGCCCTCCTGAGTTATCTGCCTTTTCTTCCAAAGTTCATAAACTTTCCTTCTTTTTCTGAGTTCCAATCAAAGCTCTCAGTTCAGCCACTTCACTGCTGACTCCTGCTTGGCTCAAGGGGACATGCTGCTCCTGTACCTTTGAGATTTCCTTCTTGATGAATGTCTAGCCTTCCTGGACTCATCTTTTCTCTAAGCCTGGTCAGGGAGGATGAATCTCAAGTAATGTAGATTAGCACGTAAAATATAATTACCATGAAAAGCAGGAAATGGAACAAATTTAAATAAATACAATAAGACTCATCAAATGTATTTGTGATACACATTACAGACCACAACAATATACCAGTAAACAACATAAACCATCTTATTCATGAGGCATTAATAGCAAGCTGACATCACATTAATTGTATTTTAATCCAGTTTGTTTGAAATAATGGATGTAATATGCCACAGTGCAGTGTAGGGCAGATTGAATTGGCTTTGTCTTCTTTGTCCGGAATACCAAATCATTATTCTGTTGCAGGACACAAGCTTCCATTTATGGACTGCCATTTCATTTTCCAAGTAATTCATCTAAAGATGTCTCTCTAAAGAGACCCTCCCAGATGCATACTCACACTTTCAAATATTGTGCTACTGTTTCCACCGTATTGTTTTAAAATATGCGAATGGTCTTAAATAAAGTAACATATAAACCAATGTTACCTGATTTAAACATCTGGCCTAAACTAGTAGTCAAGCCCAGTGCTTGCAGCCAATAAATTTTACCTATTGACTTCAGTGTGCACTTAATAATTCCTTAAAAATTCTAAATTAGTATTGCAAGTTTCATAGAGTAGGTTTATATACTAAGAATTAAATACTGTAGTTATGTTTATATTTCAGGCTGGCTCTTGTGAAAATGTCTTTGCTGCATAAAATAGTACAATTTAATGCTATATTGCACCATGTGGGCCATATATACTTTATAGGAAATTATCCAAATCGTACCATTAAAATATACTTAAATATACATTCAATTATACATTTAAATATACAGGTTTTTTTTTTTCACATTAATTCTTATGAGACAGTAAGAAGAGACATCCAGTACTTTAGCCCCTCCTATGTCTTTTTCAGAAGTGTAATTACATGTTCAGACCTGATGGCAGAAATAACTAGATCCCTCTTTCTACATGTTTTATTTTGTTGGGTTTTTCGTATTTTTTACCAATCGCACACTCAGTACATTTTTTAAATAACTTTAAATATTTCATAAAATGTATTTTTTCTGTCACAAAGTCTTGAAGTAAGGAGAAATACATGATGCAAGTCTTCATGGCGTAAAAAATAATACTAAAATCCCCCCTCTATCAGAGCTGAAACTAGGACAGTATCATTGCTTTCTGAGCAAGCCTTAAAAAGGAGGGGTGGGGCTCTCATCATAGGTCCATTGGAATAAGCCTTTAATAAAACAGAGAAGGGATAGAAGACTCAGTGTAACTCCTCTAGAAATATTTTTGTACTATGACTAGTAAAACAGGGTTATGCTCTTCCTTTCTAAATCTCATGGGTGCATCCTTGTCACACTGTAACTAGATTGCACTCTCCACACAGCATAGCTGCCACAAGGTGAGTTTACCTTGGTGTTTGAAAACACCAAAAGTGTATGTCTGGAGTGATTACACTCTTGCTCCTTTGATCCTTTACACCCAAACAGAATAAACAGAAGGAAAAAAGCTAACAATTGCAGATCCCTGTCTGCTGTAATTGTGGACTGTTGCTGGTTTGTATTAGAGGTAGCATCAGTTAAAAAGCTATAATTTGTTCCAAGTGAGAATAAGGGTGAGAGTAAAATCCACATTTAGCCTTTTCTCAGATAGTGGAGGACTAACTATCCATTTAAATTGCTACACCACACAGTTACTGAACACCCTACACTCTACCCATTATCATGGTGTTCCTGCCAATAGAACTATAATTTTGAACTACCGTACTGTAAAAACTGATGGAATGTCTTAAGATCATAGAATCATAGAATGGTTTGGGTTGGAAGGGACATTCAAGATGATCTACTTCCAACCCTTCTGTCCTGGTCAGGGACACCCTGCTACTGGACAAGGTTACTCAAAACACCATCCAGCCTGGCCTTGAACACTTCCAGGGATGGGGCACCCACAGCTTCTATGGGAAACCTGTTCCATTGTCTCACCAGCCTCACAGTAAAGAACTTCTTCCTAACATATAATCTAAATCTCCCTTCTTTCAGTTTAAAGCCATTCCCCCTTGTGCTATTCCTACATGCCCTTGTAAAAGGTCCCTCTCTAGATTTTTGTAGGCCTCCCTAGGTACTGTAAGACTACTATAAGATATGGAGTTACTCTTCACATAAACAAACAGATACCACCTGTGCATGCACAGACACACAGAGACACATCAGAAGACTTAGGACTATTGACAGAGTGTGAGAAAGATCTCTCCAGGAAGCAGTAGAAGTGATGGAGGTAGCAGATGATAGGTAAGAAAGCAAGAAATTATTTAGATAGCATTATTAAGTATCAGTGATAATTCTTGTTGGCTCTAGCAAAATTGCAGATAGACTTCTGCTGTTAATTTTTAACTACTGTCTGGCAGTCAGATAGCTATTTTTGACAGCAGATGGGTATTTACATGCTTGAGAACACTGTATTGTCCAAGCGCAACATACTCAACCTGTCTGAAACAATCTGTTTCCCTGTCCTATGGCTCACATTTGAGATACATATTAAAATAATAGTACCCATTAAGAATTGTGTTTCATGCTACTCTGTGCTCTGTTTTTGTTGTTCACTCTCCCACACACACGCATAAGAAAAGCTTTGTTCACAAAAGTAAGCTGTATTCACACCTCTAGGTCTTCTAACTCTAGACCTTCTAAAACATTTAATACTGGGCCTTTTGCAGCCCGAGTAAATGCCTTTAAACATCCCTTTGAAGCATGGATTCTCCTCTTTCTGAGAGTTTTAACTCATTAGTACTCTGTAAGAAGGTCTGCTAAAAAGGGAGGGAAGAAAGCTCTTGGAATAGGAGGGTGATCTGGGTTCCGTGGGGAAGGCAGGGAAGGAGGAGGTGTAGTCTGGGCCAACAGAAGCTAAAGCTAGGATTCGGGAGAGAGAATTCCAGAGCCTCTTTCCCCACCTTCCTGAGGCAGGAAGCTTAGTTTTTGTTTTCACTCGGCATCCAGTAAATATGTACATCTGTGGAAGGTAGTCTCTGGATGGTATGGTCTTTGATTCTAAAAAGTCAGAACAAAAATAAATGTCACAAAGCTCAAGTAAACTATATTATATATAGCATAATTATATATAGCACAATGAAACTGAGTACAACTAGTATAATTCATGATGTCTGCAAAGTCCTAATTCAGAGCATTTTTCTATAACAGACTATACAAGACAATTACAGGGAAAAGCTGGTAGGGTCTAGCAAGAAGGCAGAAAAAAATACAACACTGAATAGCAGAAAAATTGCTAACTCAACAAATGTTTAATAGGAAAAATTTCTTACAAAACACATGTATTAGCAATTTTAGACCCTTCACATAACAAGCTTAGCTTCCCTGTGAGATGGTAATATATCCCCCTAACGCCTGTGATTAAAATGGTGGTGGCACCTGAAATTAATTAAAAAAAAAAAAGTAGAAAGATTGGAGACATACTTGTTTATAGAAAGCTTAAAAATTTGAAAAAATGAAAGAGATTGTCTATGTTTTTATGAACTTATTGCTTATTTATGGAAGATAACACTGAGAGGAACATAGTCTCCTATATAAGTAAGAAATGAGGAATTCAAAAGGGTTTGGGAGGTGGGGATTAGGAATGATACTGCTTGCAGGCAGCACAAAGCAGAGAAAGACAGGAGCTCTTACTTAGGCTTTGCTTGTTGAGAAGCTCCCAATAGCACATTCTTTTATCAGAGATGTTGCTGTTTCTTTCAACTCTGACAGATTTTTTAAAAGCTAAAATCCCCCTTAGGAAATGGAAAACAGTTTGGGAAATGAAAATAGAAAGAGAAGGAGCACTTCAGACATATTGCTGCAGCTATAAATTTGTGTTCATGATATTTATATTATTGCACAGTTCACAATTAGCCTTCTGAAATTGGCACTAGTGGGATCTCTCAAACAATTATTCTCTCAATATTACTAAAGACAAAGTAAGCTAGTCTTCAGGAAAAATACATCTGCCTATTCTTTAGCTCAGGTCTGTGCACACCCTCAAAAACAGTAGCAACCCATTTTGACAGAAGGGGAAGATGGACTATATTTCTAATACAAGCAAATCCCAGGTAAAATCTTCTAGCTCATGTGATCTGTGCATAAGATTGTCACATATGGCACAATTTCCTCAAGTTTCAGAAGCTACTGAAAAGCCTTTATATTAAAGCAGGTGCTACAGGATATTACATCTTGTCAGATTTTTTTAATTTATTCACAGAAACTAGAATTTTCCCTTGGTGTCCCAGCAAAGAGCTGTGGTATTTGTCTGCCATTTCTTGATGTGAATGGCAGATGAAAGGAAATGGCTCCCACTAGATATACATACTGTGGAATAGACAGCTTCAGGGACAGGTTAGGGGAGGCAATGTTGGAAAAAAAAATGTTATAGAATAGCTGATCAATGATAGTAAAAAGACTTCATTTTAGGTTTAGTAGCTAAACCAAAGAAAACTCTTACGGTTAAGATGTGACATTTGTTCTGCTTCTTGCACAAGTGTCACTTCTTACGTACTTTACCAGAATCATGCAGATGGGTGTGTGCAGCTGAGAGCTCAGTGGATGATGGTGGACAAGTTTGGTGAGGACCTTGTTCAGATGTGAATTTCAATGAGCTGTTAAGACCCCAGGAAAGGAAGAGAACTTACTGTGATGTCATGTCTGACATGCAGTACATAAAGTGGTGAAGCATTGTGTGCTTTGCTATTTCATAAATTTTGATGGAAGCAGAAAGGTGATGGTACTCTCATATGAAGAAACAGGCAATCTCATGAGAAGACTCTAAACCAGTCAATGCAAAGTGTGAGAACAACACAAAGTCTGCACTCCCTTTAGCTATCTCCAGAGGCTTCCTCTTTTACGAGTATTTCGTATTTTTTAATCTAATACTACCAAATCTACTATTATATTTTTCTTTAAATTCAAGTATGCCATTGTTCCATGTTGCAGATAAGCTAGTGCAATGAAGCTTGTTTTCAGTGCAGGTCGTATGAGGTTTTTATAACCCAACATAACAGACTTAATGTATATATGCATGTATTTTAGTATTTGTTTTTTTTTAGCTGGCAGTGTGGGTTGAGATGTATTTACTATGTCATACAATAAGACAGTCTTTTATAGTTTTAATATAGTATATTAAAATATCCTATGCAAATTGAGTCATTTACTTCCTACCAAATGAAATTTCTTTTCAAACTCTATTCCAGTATGATTATACAGGAAACAGGCATAAAATATAAAAGATGAAAGCTTCAAAAATTAAGAACTACTTGTTTCACAGGGTATTTGCATGTTTCAATGAACCTGAAGTGCATCTACACCAATGCATGCAGAGTGGGCAACAAACCGATGGAGCTGGAAGCAATTGTGCCGCAGGAAAACTATGACATAGTTGTCAACATGGAAAGCTGGTGGGATGACTTAGAATCATAGAATCATGGAATAGTTAGGGCTGAAAAGGACCTTAAGATCATCTAGTTCCAACCCCCCCGGCCACACACACAAGCCCGACACCTCACACTAAACCATGCCACCCAAAGCCTCATCCAACCTGACCTTGAACACTGCCAAGGATGAAGCATTCACAGCCTCCTTGGGCAACCCATTCCAGTGCCTCACCACCCTCACAGTAAAGAATTTCTTCCTTCTATCCAATCTAAACTTCCCCTGTTCATGTTTGAACCCGTTACCACTTGTCCTGTCACTACAGTCGCTGATGAAGAGTCCATCCCCAGCATCCTTGTAGGCCCCCTTCAGATACTGGAAGGCTGCTAGGAGGTCTCCACGCAGCCTTCTCTTCTCCAGGCTCAACAGCCCCAACTTTCTCAGCCTATCTTCATACGGGAGGTGCTCCAGTCCCCTGATCATCCTCGTGGCCCTCCTCTGGACTTGTTCCAACAGTTCCATGTCCTTTTTATGTTGAGGACACCAGAACTGCACACAATACTCCAAGCGAGGTCTCACGAGAGCAGAGTAGAGGGGCAGGATCACCTCTTTCGACCTGCTGGTCACGCTCCTCTTGATGCAGCCCAGGATACGGTTGGCTTTCTGGGCTGCGAGCACACACTGTCGGCTCATGTTCATTTTTTCATCGACCAACACCCCCAAGTCCTTCTCCGCAGGACTGCTCTGAATATCTTCTTTGCCCAACTTGTAGCCGTGCCTGGGATTGCTCCGACCCAGGTGTAGGACCTTGCACTTGGCATGGTTAAACTTCATCAGGTTGGCATCAGCCCACCTCACAAGCATGTCAAGGTCCCTCTGGATGGCATCCCTTCCCTCTGGCGTATCAACCGAACCACACAGCTTGGTGTCATCGGCAAACTTGCTGAGGGCGCACTCAATCCCACTGTCCATGTCACGGACAAAGATGTTGAACAAGATCAGTCCCAAACCAATCCCTGAGGGACACCACTCGTTACCAGTCTCCAGCTGGACATTGAGCCATTGACCACAACTCTTTGCGTGTAGCCATCCAGCCAGTTCTTTATCCACCGAGTGGTCCACCCATCAAATTGATGTCTCTCCAATGTAGAGACAAGGATGTTGTGTGGGACAGTGTTGAAGGCTTTGCGCAAGTCTAGGTAGATGACATCAACTGCTCTGCCCCTGTCCATCAGTTTTGTAGCCCCATCATAGAAGGCCAGCAAATTGGTCAGGCAGGATTTGCCCTTAGTGAAGCCATGCTGGCTGTCACCAACCACCTCCTTGTTTGTCATGTGCCTTAGCATGCCTTCCAGGAGAATCTGCTCCAAGAGTTTGCCAGGCACAGAGGTGAGACTGACTGGTCTGTAATTCCCTGGGTCATCCATTTTTACCCTTCTTAAAAAGGGGGGTTATATTTCCATTTTTCCAGTCATCGGGAACTTCACCTGACTGCCATGATTTTTCAAATATGATGGCCAGTGGCTTAGCAACTTCATCCGCCAGCTCCATCAGGACCCACAGATGGATTTCGTCAGGTCCCATGGACTTGTGTATGTTTAGGTTTTTAAGATCGTCTCGAACCAGATCCTCTCCTACAGTGGGCCTAAGGTCTTCATTCTCACAGTCCCTGCGTCCGCCTTCCAAGACTTGGGTGGTGCAGTCAGAGACTTTGCCAGTGAAGACTGAGGCAGAGGAGTCATTAAGAACCTCAGTCTTCTCCAAATCCAGGGTAGCCAGTTCTCCCGATATCTTCTGGAGGGGGCCTACGTTGTCCCTAGTCTGTCTTTTATTTGCTGTGTACCTATAGAATCCCTTCCTGCTATCCTTAACATCCCTAGCCAAGTTCAATTCTAACTGGGCCTTAGCTTTCCTAACCTGGTCCCTAGCTTCCCGGACAGCATCCCTGTATTCTTCCCAGGCAACCTGTCCCTGCTTCCACCTTTTATAAGCCTCTTTTTTCCTTTGAATTTTCCTCAGCAGCTCCTTATCCATTCAAGGAGGTCTCCTGGCCCTCCTGCTGCACTTCCTGCTAGTTGGGATGCAACACTCCTGAACTTGTAGCAGGTGATCCTTGAATAACAACCAAGAGTCTTGGGCCCCCGTGCCCTCTAGGGCTATATCCCATAGAACCTTACTAAGCAGGTTCCTGAAGAGGCCAAAGTCTGCTCTCTTGAAGTCCAGGGCAGTGAGCTTGCTGCACACTCTTCTCACTGTCCTGAGGATCTCGAATTCGACCATCTAGTGATGACTGCATCCAAGGCTGCCCTGGAGCGTCACATTTCCAACCAGCCCTTCCTGTTGGTGAGCATGAGGTCAAGCATGGCACCTCTCCTTGACGGCTCCTCTATTACTTGCAGAAGGAAGTTGTCTTCTACACAATCGAGGAACTTCCTGGATTGCTTGTGCCCGGCTGTACCTTCACTCCTACAGATGTCAGGGTGGTTGAAGTCCGCCATGAGAACAAGCGCCTGCGAGTGTGAGGCTTTTCCTATCTGCCTATAGAGCACTTCATCCACAGATTCCTCTTGATCAGGTGGTCTGTAACAGATCCCCACAATAATGTCCCCCATTGCTGTTCTCCCTTTAACCTTGACCCACAAACTCTGTTGACTGCTCACTCGTCCCCAGACAGAGTTCCATACTCTCCAGCCTATCCCTAACATAAATGGCAACTCCTGCTCCCCGTCTGCCAGGCCTGTCTTTTCTAAAGAGCCTGTAACCTTCCATTCCAACACTCCAGTCTTAGGAGCCATTCCACCATGTTTCTGCCATACCTGTCATATCATATCCCCATAGACGTGCACACATCTCTAATTTCTCTTGTTTATTCTCCATACTAAGGACACTTGTATAGAGGCATCTGAGCCGAGCTCCAAATGAAGCCGGCTCATTGGCTGGAGTGGCTGGAATATCTCTGCATCTCTGAGCATTTATTATAGGTGCTGGCAGCTGACTGGGTGTGTTGGGATGAAACAATGCCCACCTCCCCCAACACATCTAGTTTAAAGCATCCTTGACCAATCTGGCAAGCTTCCTACCAAAACCACTCTTCCTTTTGTTTGCCAGACCAGCTCTACCAGCCCCCAATAGACCTGGCCTACTAACCTGGGACTAAAGTTCAAGACACCCAAACCCCTGACTATGACACCACCCTTTTAACCATTTATTAACCTTACTTGCACAACTGGAGTGCTGTAATGGATGGCTATAAAATATTCAGGTGGGAAAAGTGATGAAGGAGGGACAGTAGAGTATCCCTGTATGTTAGGGAGCATTTTAATTGTTTATAACTTGTTAACAGTGATTGTGAGGTGGGCCAATGCCAGCCTCATGAAGTTCAACCAAGCCAAGTGCAAGGTCCTACACTTGGGTCGGGGCAATCTCAGGCACAGCTACAAGTTGGGCAGAGAAGAGATTCAGAGCAGCCCTGCAGAGAAGGACTTGGGGGTGTTGGTTGGCAAGAAACTGAACATAAGCCTGCTTCAGTGTGCACTTGCAGACCAGAAAGCCAACCATATGCGCGATTGCATCAAAAGAAGTGTGACCAGGAGGAAAAAGATCCTGCCCCTCTACTCTGCTCTTGTGAGATCTCGCTTGGAGTATTGTGTGCAGTTTGGTGTCCTCAACATAAAAAGGACATGGAACTGTTGGAAAAGGAATCCAGGAAGGAAGAATAATCCCTCATTTCTTCTCCTTCAGTCAAAGTTGTACGTTGAAAAACACTTCAGGACTGGCTGTAGTTGCTGTAAGTCATCTAACAAGAAGGTTAGAAACCCTGGATACTATTCTTCTTTTCTTAGTACAACCCAAAATGAAAGAAAGACATATTCTTATTTTAAAGATATTAAGTCCATTTGGCAACGTACTGTTCAAATTTAATTTCCTTCCTAAATGAATTTTAGTGATCTTAAGTAATAGTTATCTGATAATGATACCTCTCCATCTTAAATATGTATTAATATTCACACATGGCAATTTCAAAGGCTCTTCTGTATCCTTTGATAAATGCTGACTCCTGACATTGTTGAATTAAAGATGCTTCACTGGAAGTCAGCTATTTTTAAAAAGTGTTCTTTTTGATAAGCTGTTTACTCTGTTATCATATTCTTCCTCTACCTCCTAGTTAAGTCTCTTGTGACCATTGATTTACATCAATGATTTGCTGACAGTTCAGCATTCTCATCTTATCCTTATGAGTGGGAGAAGCAATGCCATGTATCTTAGATCAGATTATTCGTGAAAGAGAGAGAGATGAAATTCCTTTGGATGATGAGCAGAACAGTAAAATATTACTATACTGAAGTTCTTACAATGCTGCACCATTAGGAAACCGAGACCTACAGGACATGACAGGTGATTGAAGAGAACTGTATTAGTTCATTTGGTGTGGGTGTCTGCGTACAGCAGATTTCATTTTTTTTAATATTAAATGTATTGATTGCACAGTGCATTAATTTTAAAATACTTTACACAAAGGAAATATGTATTTTGATATGATAAGTTGTCAATGACAAGTGAACTGTTCTTAGGTGATATGTCTTATGGTGTTTGGCAGATCAAAACTAATATTTGATGTTGAATACAATTTAGTCCTTGCCTTTTCGGCAGCATAAATTAAGAATACTTAAATCTCAATTTACACTTAAATACTAGTTTGAAAATTTACAGTCTTCTTATTTCATACTTTTTTTGGGGGAGAACAAATTCTTTGCTGTGAATTTGAGCAATGATCTAACAATACATAGAAACTTTTTATGAACTGGATATGAAAAAATAGCTTTGGAGTTTTAAATTAGTTATACCTAAAGAAGTAAGTATCAGCAGGACCTTCAAATCAGCTCATTGAAATTGAAAAGAAACTGATGGACAGGGGCAGAGCAGTTGATGTCATGTACCTGGACTTGTACAAAGCCTTAAAAGAGCACACAAATTTTATTGAAATGTTTGCAATTCTAAACTAAGATCCCATTAATTAAACTTAATTTATGTTATATATCAAATTATTCTATGGAGGAAGACAATGTAAAGCATATAAAGTGCATGGAAACTCTTAAAATGCTAGGCAAAACTGAAATTACATGTCCCAGTTTTTTGCTGTTAAAGAAACTTAGGAGGAGGAAAAAAAGAAATACTTTTTTGTTTTCTTGTCTGGAAAGAGCAAAGTTCACTTTTGCTGTGGTGGTGAGCAGACCAGGGGGACTGTGAGTGGAGATCTTTCCATCTTAAATTCTGCAAATTTTACACTCTAAGAACTCCATTTCTTTTCCTATTGCTCTAAAGCAAAAGATGTTCCTGAAACACTACCCATGAGAATTAGATCTGTTTCCCTGACACCCCAGCTGAGTGACGGATTTGCTGCTAACAGGAAGGAGAGACATGAAAAAGGCTGAGTAAAGCTGGGTGTTGAAACAGCAGCAGCGGCCAGGACTGCCTGGGGATTCTGGTTAACTTAACTGCCCATGTTGCCCGTGCTGCTGATGCTCACCACCATTTCTACTCATATGTCCACAGATCTGTGTAAATACATGCTTGTGTGTGGATAGCATTAGCTACTTTTACAATATGCCCCAATTCAGAAGACTGAAGTAAGAAAAGCAAGAACTAAGCTATACATGTTTCTTCTAATGTTTGCTTGTGTGTTTTTTGTGCGTGTGCTTACCCTCTTCTCTGCACCGTCCCCCCTTCTCAGTTATTTATTATTTGTAAAAAAAAAAAAGACACTTCTATTCTTGCATTCAGCCTTTTATTCATGCATGCTTTCATAACAATTTTCCTTAGAAGAGATGTAAATTTAGTCTTTGACAAGTGGCATATCATGTTCACTGACAGCTCTGAAACAGCTTCTTCCCTAAAACCCCCATTCAGGTGATAACAGCCAAACTACTAGGCCTCCTAAAGATATTGAATTTGCTGAATGAAAAATACAGGGAAGATAGCAAAGGGTGAAGATTTACACTAAAAATAAATAAAGGTTCTCAGGTTTATGTTCAGGTCAGGAATAATCCTTTCAAGAAATTCTGTCCAATTCTTCAGCTTTTCTTAAACTTTTTAGTTATCCACGGCACAGATGTGGTGGAAGAGAGTGGACAATTTGAACTGATGTTAAAAAGGTCACCTTTCAGCAGAAGGCTATGGATTTATCTTCCTAAATAACTATTTTAGTATTTTTGTATGTGCTTAAGAAATTGGAAAGTGTAGGTTTTAAACCAGTCAATGGATAACAAAATTAAATAAACACTTTAGATGAACTCAGCTTAGAAGATTTTCTAGAGATAAACCCCAAATGAAGGGTCCTGGTGGATGGCAGGATGACCATGAGCCAACACTGTGCCCTTGTGGCCAAGAAGGCCAATGGCATCCTGGGGTGTATTAGAAGGGGGGTGGTCAGTAGGTCGAGAGAGGTCCCCCTTCCCCTCTACTCTGCCCTGGTGAGACCGCATCTGGGAATATTGTGTCCAGTTCTGGGCCCCTCAGTTCAAGAAGGACAGGGACCTGCTGGAGAGAGTCCAGCGCAGGGCAACTAAGATGATTAAGGGAGTGGAGCATCTCCCTTATGAGGAAAGGCTGAGGGAGCTGGTCTCTATAGTTTCGAGAAGAGGAGACTGCGGGGGCACCTTATTAGTGTATATAAATATATAAAGGGGGAGTGTCATGAGGATGGAGCCAGGCTCTTCTCAATGGCAAACAATGATAGGACAAGGGGTAATGGGTATAAACTGGAACACAAGAGGTTCCACTTAAACTTGAGAAGAAACTTCTTGTCAGTGAGGGTGATGGAACATTGGAACAGGCTGCCCAGGGGGGTTGTGGAGTCTCCTTCTCTGGAGACATTCAAAACCCGCCTGGACACATTCCTATGTAACCTTATCTAGGTATTCCTGCTCCGGCAGGGGGATTGGACTAGATGATCTTTTGAGGTCCCTTCCAATCTCTAACATACTGTGATACTGTGATACTGTGGTCTTGGATGGACTGAGAATATATACATTTGCTAGAAATTTGAGGCTTCATTGTTAGGAAGGGTAAGACAACAATAAAAAGGCTAGCTATCTGGCTTACTAAGGCAGAACTACTGAAACAGTACTTTCAAATATACCAGAGTATATTTAACAGTGCTTAATATTTTCAAGTTCATGATTTATTGGATGAACCATACTTGATGACATTTGTGTAGCTCAACAGCACTTCAAATAATGGAAAGAATAGCCACAGTTTTGTCTAGTAATTCAATGATAAACTCATTCTGGTGTTGAAGCAGCTTTAAGGCTGAGCAATAATGGAAGGGGGATGGGAGAACCTAGAATAGCTATGAAAAAGGCAGTGATATTAGAGATACAACATTGGATTTGACTGCAATAGCATGTAGAAATATTACCCTGGAGGACTGGAAATCTATAAAAAAAAGCAACTGCAGACATAAAACTCCTGTGTAGGTTGTATAAGTGCAAATATATTTTAAAGCTTTCTTTCATGTGAAAACATTTCTAGAAAGGTGGAAGGAAAAAGAGCAGTGTTCAACCCTTATTGGAATGTCTCTGGTGCTTGCCCATTGCAGAGGCAAATTTGGAAATGTTGCCCCTGAAGAGAATTACATATGAATGTAACATGTTCTCTGCTAAATTTAATTGACAAATCAGAACTTTGCCTTTGTGCTATATTACACAACTTGAATTCTTCCCTCTTTTCTTCTGCCCCTCCTCCCCCCCACAACAGCTTTCCTGGGTTTTAGCTATTAGAAATATCTCTCTCTCCCTCTGCCTCCCAAAAGGCAAAGACATTGCAACACCTGAGACTGTCTCTAATTAAAATTTTAAATATTCCAAAAAATCTAATTAGTTGCATAGAAGAATTGTGACACCTTTTCCTCTAGTTATCAACTGTTTCATGAAGAAAGCAATGTCAATTTTGGGGCTGGAACTTAGGAGTGGAATAACTAGACAGCAATGACAATGTAAAAAATAGCTACATTCACTAGCCTGAAAACAGTAGCAACCCAGGTAGTGCACAGCTTGTAGATAGGTTTGGTGGCAGTCAGAATTTTGTCATACAGTCCACACAGACAGACCCACATTGATCTTCTCTATGATACACTAGTTTTAATGTGCCTCTAGAACTTTTGGTTGCTGATCTCTGTAGATTGGGAGATTTTCTCCATATGCAGTTCTGAGCCAGGCATTTGGGAAGTATAATGATCCCTTAGTGTATACACTAGGAAAAAACAAAGGACATACTGTTTTCATTGAGCTCTTTAGGCAGGAACTTGTGACCCTGCATATTCTACTGATTCCTGGCAGTAAAATTTAAAGCTCTTTTTTCAGTTTTGTATAAGGAAATATAACGCCATTGTGATTCATGGCAGATTCGTAATATCAGTGACACTTCCCTTTAAGGCAAAAAATGTGTGCAGCCATGAGACAGAAAGATGACAGTCTGTTTGAGCAAAGTTAATAGCAATGGCATATATTTTGCTTAATCTGCTTTACTGAGGCAAGAAAATGACCAAAGTGAAGACTGACGTGTCCCAAAAGCTGTTATGGAGAATCAAACAGTTTACAGTGGCTATCCTGGGAACAGAAGTGACTAAGATTAACTGGACTGCCTGGTGGTCTGTTAGGACAAAGTTTATTTTTTTATTTTTTTTACCACTTGCCTGCAGGAACATGAGCAACGAAGTAAAAATATCCTGGATGTAACCATTTGAACAACTGAACCAAATTTAAAATGATGATCCCTATCCCAGATAGCCCAAGGTCATGGATAGAAAGGTAATCTGATTCTGTTGTTTTCTCCTTGTGATGCATAGGCCTTACATCTTCCTGTTGTCTCCTTAACGACTAACAGCAACTGTCTAATGTCCATCCCTGCTCCTTCCAAACATAGCATTCCTTCTCTTGCAGCTCAATGTCTCCAGTATCTGTTGCTCCTGGCCTGCTGCTCCTGCTCTCTTCTGTCACCCTACCAGCCAGTTGCCCCTCACAGAGGATTTTATACTGCTGAATTTTTATTACGCATATCTCAAGCTATGGAGTAATGTGATGCTACCTAATGAGGTATCAGATTTTTTGGTGTAATTCCACTTCCTTTGGTGAGACAATATTCCAGATTTCAATGGGTTTATAATAGAATAAACTGTGGAAAGATTATTTTAATAAAACTTTTCTGACATCAAGACCTTGGCTTATGTGATTTGAAAAATAAGTCTTGTCCATTAATAGTGTTGAGTTGTGTCAATTCTCAAATAAGCACGCTTGTAATAATAATGCTTGTATACAGTAATAATGCTTGTAGTTCAGCAGATCCAAATGAAATGAATTGGTGTGGAGTTTTCTGAGAATACTAAGCAGTAAAATAACTTCTAAATATATTATCTGTTTTTATAACTTTCTTTACTACTGTTCCTCTGAGATAAAATGCCTCTTGTTCTCAGGTTAATGAGCTTTCAAAGAAAAAGATAAGTGTGATTCTGTGGTGAGGTCTTAAGTGAAAGTCTCTGATGGAGATCTAAGAAAAGCAGGTGCTTCTAGCTCCTTCCTTTTGGGATGATTCCTTCTGTGTAAGGAATTTTTCCCTTTCCTTTTGTGTCTTTTTTTTTTGCTAGAGGGAGGTGTCTAGAAAAATGTCCTTTACAAATGCAGCTCCCTTTAAATTGTGCATATATCTTGTTAAGAGTAAGTACCCAGGACCTAAAGCACATGTGGTTTAGGTAGAAGGTAAGTGGTGTATTTTTAATGGTTTGAAGACTTGGTTTCCCCCCCACAGGAGCACTGTGGTCTGGGAGGAAAACCTGAAGCTAAAACTGACTTGCTGTTTCCTGAAGACAGGAAGAAGGAAATCTGTATGTCTCCTTACAAACTGATACAGAAGTGATGTGAAATTTTGGTAGGAATATATAGTTATTGCATATAATTGTATTGTATTGTATATTTGCTGATGGCAACATTAAAACGAAGAGTTATGTTCCTTTTCAAGGACATACACAGGTCGAGAAAGGTTGAATTGATACTTAATTATAATGTGTAAAAAATCCTCAAAAAACTGTTCAGGGAGGTGAACTGTATTCATTATATTTTAAAGTTTTGAAGCATTTAAAAAGGATTTTTAAATAAAAACTTAATTCCAAACATTATTATTATTATTATTTACTATTATTGTTATTTGTATTGCTATTATTATTACTACTATTGCTATGCTAAAACATGCATGAAAGAAAACCAGAGAAGTTATTTAAGTATGTGTTGTATATAGAAATCCTGTTTAAGCCTTCTGTTACAGCTTACCATCTTGTAACTTTTAGAAACCAGTATGGAATAAAAACAACGACAAAAAAATCAGATGAGTTTTGTCTTTACTACTTTTGAAGTTACATGAAGTAATGTCCCGTAACTTCCAATAGCTGAATTGGATTCCTTTCTTCCCTCCAAAAATATTGTTAGACTAATATATTCAAGAGACTGATAACACCTTTGCTGCACTTATGGTCCTCTTGGACTTTCCTTTGTTAGGCATTTCCAATGCCTTTCTAGCTAATTCATGATTCATGACAGAGAAAGCCTAGGCTTAAATTCTCTCCCACAATATCTCCACTGAGATCAGAGGAAGTCTTAGAGTACCTAAAAATCTGTTGCATCAGATCATACAAAATCAAATAAAGCTTCAAAATATTGTGAATCCTGATTTCCCTGCTCTAGTTTTTAAGGAAGATCCTGCTTTGCATTAGATAGGCAAATGCGACCCCAAAAGATATACTGTAATTAGCTAACACACAGTCACAGTATTTTAAAATGCAACTGTTGTATCAAATTTTTATGTGTTCTATGTTATGGTTGTTCATAAATAAAATATTATAAACCTGGATCATCAAACCAAGGTTTTCAATAAAAATCCCACAGACTAAAAGAAGGTAAGGATAACAATTAACAGCAAGAGACTGGAACATTTGCTCCAGGAAAATATGTTGTTGAAAAGTGAGCTGGAAATGCCCTCCACAAACCAATTTATTCCTTATTGACTATTTAAATCTCCATGAAGCATTTTAAATTCACTAAAAATATTAATCCATAGCAATAATATTAATGTGTAGTCACTATCTGGCATAGTATATACCCTAAAAGGTCTCATAACATCGTTATTTTCTTTTTTCTTAATGAGGATTTCATCTTGTAGTACCACATTTTGTCATTCATGGTTAGTTTTGTTATTCCACTGACTATCATATAGTTAGTTCTTGAAGGCTATCAAATGCTTTCCATAAGATGATTTTTTAATTTGTATATGCTATATTATCATTATGGATACTGACAAAATTCACTGAATCAAATCACCTGGACTATTTTTCCTTGCCATCTGCCTTAAGATTCTTAATCTGCAGACCCAAGTTTTCAAAACTGGACTTTAAAAAAGGCAATCAGTAAACCTCAACACTTTAATTTAGGAAACAGCTAAAATACTGATAGTACCTAACAGGGTTTGTGACAGCACCTTAAGACATATAAAAAGTCATATATTGCAGCTGATATAGTACACAGGGGTTTCTGTAGTATTCATAATTTTTTTTTAATTAATCTGTGCTGTTTATGATTCCGTATGTTTATACATTGTCATTGTCACTGTAGCTATAAAAGCTAGTTTTACAGTCTATGGTAAGTTAGACCAAGGAACTATATTTCAATTACACCAAAACAGAGGACACTAGCTTTTCCCAACACTTTTTCAATTTAGAAACAGTAATTTGTTTTAGTTTGAACATTGAAAGCTTCTAACAGGCAAAAATACTCAAAAAATATTTCATGGTAAGAATACATTCTGGATGTAATATCCTTTTGTTGGAATCACAAATTAGTAGTTTCTTAAAATTACCATTCAAGAAGGCATATTTAGCAAATGCTGACTTAGAGCAAAATGTTATGTGTGATATATTAAAATTAATTTCCAATTAAATTAATACTATATAATGTAAATCAAAGTAATAAATAAATATTAGATATTTTAAGTAGAGTATTACTTTTTTGCTGTAAACTTTAATTCAAGTTCATATTTTCTGGACTTGGGTCATTTGACAAAATATTTTTCTGTAAAATTTAGTGGCCACCATTCTGTTTTCCTTCTTTTCTTTCTTTTTTCTTCCTCTACTCCTGCTCCATAAGCATAATTATTCAGGTCTTTTCCCCATAGACAGAATATTTCAGTGATTACTGCAAGGACAGGGAGCCAGGAGAACTGCTACATCTCATGTGAGAGAAGCTAAATTCTGGCATATTTTAAGGAATTACACAACTGTGTTGACTTGTTTTGTCCCATTCATTGGAAAAAAATGTAAGATATTTAAAAAGATATTAATTCTGCTGACATGTGACTGTTCCATTTGTAAAGGGCATTCCTTGTAAACTATGTGAATGCCCCTTCCCCAAGAAACATTACTTCAGGAACCACAAAAATAGGAACTGTCATTAAAATGTTGATACTTACACACTCACCCGAGCAGCAGTGTTGTACATCCTCCAAGATGAGTCTTGATCCTGCAAGATGCAAGTTTATTTTATGCATGAATAGGACAGGATTTATGTAACAACCCTGTATATCTACGAAAGGCAGATTTTCTACATACAGGTTACCTTACTAACAATGCACTTGAAGCAAGAGAAACGGAGAATGTACAGAAAACCAAAATATGTGCCAGACTAAACCCAAAAGATATAAACACTGTGAAGTAGTAGATGAAAGATGACTTTTATGAAAGAATGAACTTTTCATGCTGCTTGTTACTGCAACAAGATGACATAGTTACTTGAAGTAGTTTTAATTTTATTTAAACAAGAATAATTAGCACTCTGGAGTCAACTGCCTCTATTTCATCAAAGCTGTTTTATACCATATTAGAAGTTAACGCTCTGTACAATTGCTTATGTTCTTTCTATTGCATGGCTTTTCAGCTAATGTCATGAGACATGGTCCTCAATAAAAGCACTCAGCAGAAGAAATAAGTTGAGATAACCTTTGACATAGATTTATAACCTCAATAAAAGTCAGGTAAATAACAGCAGAGTGGTAATCATCCTTACCTACTTAAACCAGGCAGAAAAATAATGTTTGACTAGATAGGTCCTCAAACCCAATTCAAACTGAGCTCAGAAAAGCAAAGGGCTCTTCAGCTCATAGATAATTTTTGTGGTTAGAAGCTCCCTATGAAGAGAGAATCCCATAGAATTAATGTGAGTTCCTGCATCACCCATCAAGCATTTTTGTATTCTTCTGTCATTTAGAGAGTTTCTGCAAACAACAGGTCACAATATTTAAAAATGTTTTAATTTACCTTTTTTAACTTTATATTTATTATTCCTGAATCAGCTTGGTTAGGCAGAAGGCTCACCAGCTAGCCCAGGCGCAGAGAAACTCTCTCTCAGTCCACTGTGGGCTCTTTGGAAAGGAGCCAGGAGGCTTTGGCTGCTACTGGGGGTGGCAGCTCCTACTGGCTGGCAGCCAGGCCCTGGGATGATGCTGCCTAGAGTGCAGCTACAGGAGGAGGAATGAGGCAGTGAGAATGGTCCAGTGACCTGGCTGACAGCCTCAAAGCAGTTAGGGCTGGCCCATTCTCTCTGCACTCGGCAGGAGTACTGCACGGAAATTCCTCATCTGTAAAGATACTGCTCTCTCTGCCTTAAGTAAAACTGTTTTCTCCTGAGGCAATGTCAGCTCTTTACTTGTTTTCTTGCCTATACTCTGTAGAGATGATGTGTTGTCATCTCTTATATAAAAGTAATAGCTGTCCTGTAGACAAGCAAGAACTCTTCTTACCTGTACAGAAATCTGAGCATGGGTGTAGAGACTCTCCATCATTTCCAAAGATTTCAAAATTTCTAGATTTTGCAATCACAAATAGGTGTAAATGTGTATTACAAACATTATAAAATTAAACAGCTACTCAGAATGATGAAGCAGGAAAATGTCAAGAAAATGAAAATTCATTTTCACTTCAACAAAGATCCTTGATCCAGAAATATCCCTTTCTCTGAAAAATGCTTTGAACTTTTCTTCAGAAGACCTAAAACAGTCTTGGTCCCCTCAGTAAATCTGTTTAGTTTTTAAAACTATAGTTTATTATTCACACTATATTCTAACATACCGTAATATATTAAATTTTAGAGTAGTTGCAGTTACTTTTGATCTTTGCATTTTTTGCTAAGTTTGAGTAATGTGATTTTGCTAATATTCCATGCAATCTTCTCTGAGAAAAAATGCCCACTTTTTTCTATACCACCATTACACTTTCTGTACTCAACTCCCATCAATATGTGTACATCTAGTTGCTATCTCCCTCCTGTTTATAGTAAAAGAAAGATCAAAGAAGCTGTGACTCTCATGTCTGTTCATAACCGCTAGGCTGAGAATCCATATAACAGGGTAATTTAGAAAGAGAATATTATCTCCGTGGTTTCTGGCATGAAACATTTACATAAGAGTCCTCAAAGTGGTTTCTCTGGCAGCCATAGTGCATTACGAACTAATGCCAATTTTGTACTCCAATGTCATTCCTATGCCCCCTTGAACCCAGCAGCTTTCAAAATTTCTAAGTCCAAAGTATTTAAGATTATTTTGGGTGGTATGCATAGATCAGCAGTTTCCATACTGTGATACAATATATTGCTGTTCCCTTCACATCTGTGATAAAACATAACAATAGAGTAACGTCAGTGGAAAATATTCACACCACACTGAGGTAGCTCACATTTAGCCAAAAGAGCGTAATTCAAACACAGTAAATACAGTAGTCATACCCTTCAGTAATAGAGGTGGTGGGAAAAAAATGGGACAGAAGATCATGGAAATAATTAGAGTGTACTCAGATTTTACCTGATCCTTCTCAATGTGTCTTTCTTTGCAGATAACCAGAGTGGCATGCAACAAAATTGGTGAGGCTAGATGTAAGGAAGGAGCTCTTTACTGTGAGGGTGGTGAGGCAATGGAACAGGTTGCCCAAGGAAGCGGTAAATGCTCCATCCCTGACAGTGTTCAGTACCAGGCTGGACAGAACCTTGAGCGACATGGTCTAGGGGGAGGCAGCCCTGCCTATGGCAGGGAGGTTGGAACTTGATGATTTTAAGGTCCTTTCCACCCCTAACCATTCTATGACTCTATGATTCGGTGAATTGCCATCTCTGTGAAACGCAGGAACAAATAGTAAAGTACTAACTTTCTGCTGAATACATTCAATAGCAGCATTGTGAGACAGAAACACAAAATATTACTACTTTGATGGTATAAACCATACTAATTTTCAGCCTATTCCTAACTGTATCTTTCTTGATGTGTTGACTAGACCATGTCTGGTATAAGCCAAGTGATTCAGTGACTATCTCTAATCATGCATGCATATTCACAACTCCCAGCAAAATTAGTGTTAGGAAGTGATTAAGAAACTAATTGGGTCATTACCCAAGAGGAAAAGCCTATGAGACTTATCACCAGATATTAATTTTCATCACAAGTTCTTAGCTTCATCTCTAGTTCCTGGTAACAGTTGGTATAGCAAATACAACTGAACTATAGGAAATGACAGATAAAGTTATATTCCACCCACCAATTCCTAATTGAACTCTTTCAGGCTCAAATAAATAGTTAATCACAATTTTTAGAAATATGTTTTGAAAACACCACTTTACCACATCTTTTGGTGACTATCTTTTGGATACCATCATCATGCTTTCTTAGAGTTGAGACATTTTAGACATGGAAAGATGTAGGAAAATCACACCCTGCATCCACAGCAGAGGTCACAGCTGCAGGTAATTTAGATATTACTAAGTCTGGTTTTCAGATGCTGGAATTTAGTTATTTGCACAGGTACCTTCCTAATTATTTTTTGATCATGTCTTAAACAAGAGACTTCTTTCAAGCAAAATTATTTCTGGTACTGAAAGGGATTTTTTGCTTATTCAGTAGGCATCTAAGAAGTCACTGCTTTCATGCTGAAATGTCAAAGGCTTATTTTATGCCCATAAGGCTATACTGGTCTGTTTTAATAGAAATCCCAGGAAATTCAGTTCTTCTTCCATTTATTTTCTCTTCTAGGCATTTGATTTCTTACATGGTAGTTTAAGAAGGCTTTGTCTTCTCTGACTCAACCTTATTCAAACAAGGATTCTTCTGTGGGGGCTGCTGTCTTCTAGGTTTTTCCATCTTAGATGCTCTGTTTCATAAAGCCTCATTTAAGCTGTACAGCTTTTAAGATTTATCACATAAATGCTGCTTTGGCCACCTCACTCCCTGCTGCATGAGGAGCATGGGAAATTGTGCAGACTTTGACCATTTTAGTAAGTGCTTTTCAAACATCTGGCCTTCCCCTGTTTTGTGCAGGAAGCTGTGTAGGTTACATATATATTTTTAACAGACAAATGGAGCCTGGTTTTCAAAACAACTGGTGTTAATCATTATTAAACAACATCATACAGGAGGAATGTAATCCATCTCTTGTGCAGAAAGATAAATGCCAAGTTAAAATAAGTACTTACATTAACAGGGCAAAAAGTACTTGGTACTTGCTGCAATACTATGCTGATCTGAAACAGGCTGGTTTTTTATCTTTATCCTCATGCCTTTGAGTATTGCACCAAAGGGATTAATTTGCTGGGGAATTATAAAGTGCTTTGCCTGCATAGAAGGTCTTTTTAAATTACATTATGCCAAATAGTACTAAAATAACTGGATAGCTGACGATATCATCTGCTGCAATGAATTTAAATAGTTAGTATTCGATCTAATTTAATACTGGGCATCAGATCAAAAACATTTCTTCAGTATCCCACTGATTTACAGTGAGTGAAATCTAAAAATGTAAATATATTAAATATATTAATATTAACTAGTGATATGTGAATGCAGTTTTACATATCTGTTTATTTCATCTTGATGAAATGTACCATAATCAAATTGGACATACTAATTATGAGCTTCTGAATTAGTAAAATTAATTTAGATGTTAACATCTATTCTAATTCTCATTGTTAAATTTCATCAAAACTGTTGTGTACTACTAGAGAGGTACGTACTGTGATGGAATTGTAATTCCTACTTAGTTGCTAATAATTTAAATATTTCTCCTGATACCTTATTGGTGGGGGAAAGCTAGTGAAGAAGAGAGAAACTGTTTCAAACTAACAATTTGATTTCAGGTTTTTCTAGAAAATAGGTTTTCAATCTAAGCTATGGAACAGCTTTTCAAGATACATGATATAGCATTTTGCAACAATTAGCAACACTTGTGATTCTTCAACTGAGAGAATTTTCCTTCAAGAGAAATTACAGAAAAACTGTTTTGTGTAAATCAGAACTTATAAATCGACATGTCACAAACTGACACATATATATGCATGAGATGGTCTTGACTGTTTGCAGGGACACACCATAAGTATCACTTTTCAAGGGAAGTGGGGGGCTGTTGCATTTTTGTCCATGACATACAGCTTATTATACATTTAACTTCTTTACTTTGTAGGAGATTTTCATAGCATTTACATCAAGTTTTGAGCTAGTTAATGTTAGCTGTGCTATAATAAAGCAAAGTAACTGGTCCTTACTTTGAAACAAGAAATGGATTTTGTGAATCCCACTGCTTTTCCTAGCCATATCATGAAGTGATTTTCTAAAGAAATAAAAATATCTTTACATATCCCATAGCCTTCCATTTTTTCTTTCTTTTGCACTTTATACTGTTTACTTCCCATTAAGTATTACCTGGATCCATAAGACGAAGGATTTCCATATGGTAATCATGATTCATTTTACCCTAACATTAAGAGACAAGCAGAGAGGCTGCTGACATAGTGAGCAACTGCTGCATTTCTTTCTGTGCTTGCTGGGACCTAAGTGTTGGAGGATGGTTCAGGGGCGTAAAGGAGTATCTGGCCTGCCCTTGGAGCAGGTAAAGAAAGGCTGCTGTGGCAACAGCTGATGTTCTTTTGCTGATAGTAGACTATCATTTCATTAATGCAAATGCTGTTCTTGATAGAAAACAGTCTGGGGTACTCAGTCATGAATTCTGTCGGTGTATAGTTCTCTATCCCCTAAGAAGCCCTCTTCCCTTTAACCCATTAAGAAGATTTTCTTCTTTCCATGCATTAACAATTATTGAAGATTATTCTGCAGAAAGAGAGCTGATAGGAAACATGAATATCCATCCATAAGGATCTGTGTAATGGTCCAAGAATGACTTCTCATCTATCTAAGGTCATCCACGAAGAAAGGATAGGAAAAAAAATCTGAATGTGTTTTATATATTTTGTGCTCAGTGTTCTGGTGCTATTGACTTTGGTCAGTATGCTGTAAATTGAATGTTTGCTACATGGAAAGTAGCTTCTTGTCAAGTTGCATTACAGTGAGAAATGCATAGTTAAATTCCTTCACGGCTTGGCAGAAAGGCACAGAATACCTAGTAACTCCCAAAACAAGGTGCCACAGGTAGTAAATTGCTGTCCAAACTAAGCCTGAATATAACCAAAAATGCTCTACTTTGTTGAAGAGCATTTTTGCTCTTTGATGGATGTGTGCAATTGAGCATAACCCGTCTGATGGACTGGATAAAAATCGTGGACATGCATGGCAGCAAGTCCCTGGCCCACCTAATTAATGCACACTCCTCTAAGACTTCATGTCACACTGACTAAAGTCACAAGACATGACAGTTAAGTGTGTATACTGCCTCAAAAAGAGACATACGGGAAATTTATAGAATCATAGAATCATAGAATAGTTAGGGTTGGAAAGGACCTTAAGATCATCTAGTTCCAACCCCCCTGCCATGGGCAGGGACACCTCATGCTAAACCATGCCACCCAAGGTTTCGTCCAACCTGGCCTTGAACACCGCCAGGAATGGAGCATTCACAGCCCTCCTGGGCAACCCATTCCAGTGCCTCACCACCCTAACAGTAAAGAATTTCTTCCTTATATCCAACCTAATATCTATATCTGTTACTATATAAGAAAATTAATCTATTGTAATTCTCATCCACACAGGATGAAATGGATTTAAAATAGTTTCTTGCTCATAATCCTGTGTATCACACCCTCAACCTACCTTTTCCTTTAGAAGTTGCTATTGAAACCATTTCTTATTTGTGAAGATTTGGATTAGGAATTTTTTGAAAGACTTCAACACAACTATCTACAGACAGGGAAAAGGATTTTTTGTTTTCCTTTTAAAATATATTTTAATATTCTAATATGCTTTGAAACATTTGCATACATCTACTATGTTCTAGGCACTTTAATAACTTGTCTTGCAGCTATACTAAATACTGTTGACATTATTTTAGTCCGCTTCTCATTAAAATACACTGCCTGCTGAATTCTCAGAACAATACTGTAATGAAGATGTTCAGACAAAATCTGGAGAGAAAATATCTTCATTTCCTGTATAGCAATGTACTGTGATAAAGTTATACCCTTTACATTTCTGCATATAATAGAAGAAAATTATGAAAGTATGTTTTATGATCACATAGCTAAGCATGACTAGCTTCCTTCTGAAATCAAATTAATCCAGCAATAGGAGAAATAATACTTTTAACTGGAATAATAGACACACAATGTTACCTGCAGGGTCTGTAACAGAACCGGCAAACTTTGGTATAAGTACAGCTTCATATTTTAATTTCCCGGAACAAAGGAAGGAATATGGATAACACAGTTTCCTTTCAATCTTGCTGCCAGTAATATCAATATGAAGTAACCCCATTAAAGAGTCTGGAGTTACTATAAGTCTTATAAAAAAAAAAAGATCAGAATCTATGCTGCTGTATATAAACTATGTAAATCAGAAGTTAATGTCCTATATTGGAGGGAAAAAATATTTCTTGATCCTTTGTTTGTATTTCCTGAATAGCTTTCCAAAACCAATTGATCTACTTAAAGGCTGGACAATAAGCCCTCCAACTAAATGGTGATGGACTTGATTGCCTGGAGTCCACAACAAATCTTGAAGAAGTTACCTATAAAAAAGTCACCCAGTAGCTCCTGCTGAGACAAGAGCCTCAGAAGCTTTAGATGATTCTTATTATTGTTGTTATTATTATTATTATGCTTTTGAAGGTGCTAGCTTAAGTATTTGGTTATTTTTCTCTGCTACCATTGGTCAAGGCTCTGCGTTGTCCGCATCTTCCTTCACTTGAAGGTATTTGAGATTATTATTGGTGAAAGAGACATTAGTTGCAGGCCTGTCTGTGTGCAAGCATCCTTACATGCTTTGCAGGATCTGGTGCTTCACCAGTGAAGTTGAAGAGTCATATTGCTTGCTGTTGTTCCTCCTTCTCAGCGTTTTCCCCCCCATATGACCCAAGAAAGCATGCAGCATAACAATTCTTGTGCTTCTACCACCTTTGTTGCCTACCCTATGCTTTTCACTATTTAACTTCAAGTATTTTCTCTTGAAATGTGCAATGTAAAATTTAACTGTTTCTTTAATAAAACTCAACTTAAAACCTGCATACAGACTCTACAGTGTTGTACACAATAGCATTGAGTGCCCTAGCTAGCAGGTGCTCAGGCATGCAGAATCCTATGGCTTTCTGTCCTGGGTTCAGCAGTGGCAGTCAGGTTTTTTTTTTTTCCTTCTTAGTAGCTGTTGCAGCGCTGTGTTTTTGACTTTTGGCTTGGGAACAAAAAACTGATAACACCGATGTTTAGACTGACCAAGGACTTTGTGAGTCTCATGCTCTGCCAGGGAGGAGGAGGGGCCGGGAGGAAGCGGGGACAGGACACCTGACCCAGACTGGCCAAGGAGGTGTTCCATACCACAGCACGTCATGCCAGGGGATGGAACTGGGAGCTGCCCGGAAGGGCACGTACCCTGGTCGGTCGGGCTGTCTTTTCCGGCGGGCGGTATCGTATTCTCTTCCCTTGTTATTTCTCTTGTCGTTGTTATTGTTGGTGGCGGCAGTGGTGATTTGTGTTATACCTTAGTTATTAAACTGTTCTTATCTCAACCCGTGGGAGCTGCATTCTTTTGATTCTCCTCCCCGTCCCTCCAGAAGCGGAGGGAAGAAAGGTGGGGGGGGCAGTAGACTGCGTGGTTCTGATTTACAGCTTGGGCTTAAACCACGACAGTTCTATTTAATTTCGGGTTTGTGGGTAAACTTCCCTTTTAGTGCCTGAAGGAAAAGATTTTTGGGCATCAGTGATTGTCACCTGAAGCGTTTCTGATCAGCTGTGACCTCATTTGTGAAATCTGCAATTGTTCATACCAGAGATGTTCCCAAACATAAACCAGCATGTTGAGCTCACTGCCCAGAGCCGTAGTGTGTATGCAGAAGAGTAGTTCTATAGTGGAAGCAAGAGCACCTCTTTTAATCTTGGGGATTTGTGAAACTTTGGACCGTTTGTGCTTATATTTGTCCTTCCAGATGTAACTTAATGGTTTTGGCACCAGCAAATTATTAAATAACAATTTCTCTTAATTAACTTTGTTTTAATTGCTAAAAAAAAAAAAAAAAAAAAAAAAAAAAGGAGGGTAAAAGAATGTCTCCTTCATAGGTTGACCACCAAGGAAGGAGAAAAAAAGATGTATAGTTGCTAAGCATTTGTATTATATACCTCCCAAAGTATAAAGGTGGTGACCACACTGGGAACATAAGCCAGATCAGTTTCATGATCAATTTTTCTATTGTATTACAAGTCATTACCATAAAATATAATGAGACAATAACCTTAGCCCAAGCCCCACACTTGAAAAACACTAACACAGCAAATACCGGCTCTAAGTAACCTACGGCATATTGAGACTGTGAGATCAAAACCAACAACTTTGAGAGCCAATAAATCAGCATTGTGACAAGTGACTATCAATCCAAAACACTGAATGCTTATCACAAATACGATTAGACACACTCCGGTCAGATCTGTCGTTATCTCAACCCTTCGGGCCCCACGTTGGGCGCCAAAATAGAACTGTCGTGGTTTAAGCCCAAGCTGTAAATCAGAACCACGCAGTCTACTGCCCCCCCCACCTTTCTTCCCTCCGCTTCTGGAGGGACGGGGAGGAGAATCAAAAGAATGCAGCTCCCACGGGTTGAGATAAGAACAGTTTAATAACTAAGGTATAACACAAATCACCACTGCCGCCACCAACAATAACAACGACAAGAGAAATAACAAGGGAAGAGAATACGATACCGCCCGCCGGAAAAGACAGCCCGACCGACCAGGGTACGTGCCCTTCCGGGCAGCTCCCAGTTCCATCCCCTGGCATGACGTGCTGTGGTATGGAACACCTCCTTGGCCAGTCTGGGTCAGGTGTCCTGTCCCCGCTTCCTCCCGGCCCCTCCTCCTCCCTGGCAGAGCATGAGACTCACAAAATCCTTGGTCAGTCTAAACATCGGTGTTATCAGTTTTTTGTTCCCAAGCCAAAAGTCAAAAACACAGCGCTGCAACAGCTACTAAGAAGGAAAAAAAAAAAAACCTGACTGCCACTGCTGAACCCAGGACACTTTACAATGTATAGCCACTACCCCTTTAGACTGCAGCAAAATGTTTCTATTTTGCAAATGGTTTCCGATTTTTTTTTTTTTTAATTGTTGTGTACAGATCTGTTGGATTCCTACTTTTTCTAAGGGAAATTTTGTATGTACCTGTTATAAAAGCAAATAGGTACTAATAGAATAAGAGAAAAGAGTTATATGTTTTCTGGAATGGTCTTTCTGTTTTTTAAAAAATATGAGTTAATTCTGAAATCTTTTTAATCATAGCAGATGCTAAGATCAACTAACTTGCAGTTTAAAGAAGAATGATTTTCTTTTTAATCTAGTCTTGTATACATCTGTTACAGCAGTTCAATCAGTGACCCACTGTAGTCTCACTGCAGCAGCTGTGGGCTGTGTGTTTTAAATTGTAAACATGTAGAGATCCATAAATTTGTCAGTTTCCCAGTCTGATCATGAGCTATGGAGCTATATACTTCATTATTTTCCTTCTTTTTTTTTTTTTTTTTAATTGGAGTGGGCTATGGATGGAGAAAGAGTTTTATTTTCTGTGGATTTCCCACATTCAGTTTGCCCACCTCCAGTACCAATAACATAAATAAATCTATATACTTGGAACTGTAAGTTACAATTCTATTTGTATGAATTTAGAAGTATCATAGAATCATAGAATAGTTAGGGTGGGAAAGGACCTTAAGATCATCTAGTTCCAACCCCCCTGCCATGGGCAGGGACACCTCATACTAAACCATGCCACCCAGGGCCTCATCCAACCTGGCGTTGAACACCGCCAAGGATGAAGCATTCACAACCTCCCTGGGCAACCGATTCCAGTGCCTCACCACCCTCACAGTAAAGAATTTCTTCCTTCTATCCAATCTAAACTTCCCCTCTTTAAGTTTGAACCCATTACCCCTTGTCCTGTCACTACAGTCCCTGATGAAGAGTCCATTCCCAGCATCCTTGTAGGCCCCCTTCAGATACTGGAAGGCTGCTAGGAGGTCTCCACGCTGCCTTCTCTTCTCCAGGCTCAACAGCCCCAACTTTCTCAGCCTATCTTCATATGGGAGGTGCTCCAGTCCCCTGATCATCCTCGTGGCCCTCCTCTGGACTTGTTCCAACAGTTCCATGTCCTTTTTATGTTGAGGGCACCAGAACTGCACACAATACTCCAAGTGATGTCTCACAAGAGCAGAGTAGAGGGGCACGATCACCTCCTTCGACCTGCTGGTCACGCTCCTCTTGATGCAGCCCAGGATACGGTTGGCTTTCTGGGCTGCGAGCGCACTCTGCAGGCTCATGTTCATTTTTTCATCGACCAACACCCCCAAGTCCTTCTCTGCAGGACTGCTCTGAATCTCTTCTTTGCCCAACTTGTAGCTGTGCCTGGGATTGCTCCGACCCAGGTGTAGGACCTTGCACTTGGCATGGTTAAACTTCATAAGGTTGGTTAAACTTCATCAGGTTGGCATCAGCCCACCTCACAAGCACATCGAGGTCCCTCTGGATGGCATCCCTTCCCTCCAGCGTATCAACCGAACCACACAGCTTGATGTCATCGGCAAACTTGCTGAGGGAGCACTCAATCCCACTGTCTATGTCGCCAACAAAGATGTTGAACAAGACCGATCCCAACACCAATCCCTGAGGGACACCACTCGTTACCGGTCTCCAGCCGGACATCGAGCCACTGACCACAACTCTTTGCGTGTAGCCATCCAGCCAGTTCTTTATCCATCGAGTGGTCCACCCATCAAATTGATGTCTCTCCAATGTAGAGACAAGGATGTCATGTGGGACAGTGTCGAAGGCTTTGCGCAAGTCCAGGTAGATGACGTCAACTGCTCTGCCCCTGTCCATCAGTTCTGTAGCCCCATCATAGAAGGCCAGCAAATTGGTCAGGCGGGATTTGCCCTTAGTGAAGCCATGCTGGCTGTCACCAAGCACCTCCTTGTTTGTCATGTGCCTTAGCATGCCTTCCAGGAGAATCTGCTCCAAGAGTTTGCCAGGCACAGAGGTGAGACTGACTGGTCTGTAATTCCCTGGGTCATCCATTTTCCCCTTCTTGAAAATGGGGGTTGTATTTCTCTTTTTCCTGTCATTGGGAACTTCACCTGAGTGCCATGATCTTTCAAATATGATGGCCAGTGGTTTAGCAACTTCATCCGCCAGCTCCTTCAGGACCCACAGATGGATTTAATCAGGTCCCATGGACTTGTGTACGTTTAGGTTTTTAAGATGGTCTCGAACCAGATCCTCTCCTACAGTGGGCCTAAGGTCTTCATTCTTACAGTCCCTGCGTTCGCCTTCCAAGACTTGGGTGGTGTGGTCAGAGCCTTTGCCAGTGAAGACTAAGGCAGAGAAGTCATTGAGAACCTCAGCCTTCTCCAAATCCAGGGTAGTCAGTTCTCCCGATATCCTTTAACTGTGGTAGAGATACAGAATTCACGAGCAAACCAATTAAATTTCTTCTTTTGAAATGGGAAGTGTCTGACAGATCCTAAAACTGGGAATCAAATTATCTCAGCTTCTGTTCAGCTGTAGATTCTGAGATGCATGCTGACAGAGTGTCAATAAGAGAGCTAATGTTTTAAGCACATGTGTAATTAAAGAAATAGAAGGTCTGCAGAATTATAATTAGGTACTGATATTATTGTTTGCAAGTCAGCTACAGCCTGTCTGGTATCAGTGGAGAAGGATGTAGGCCGGGAATGGATCTCTTAAGTCACTGAGTCTGATTGCCTGACATTGTATCTGTGTATGTCATATAAACTCATTACTAATTTTACCAGACACAGACTGCAAAAGAAATACTACTATTTTGGTATGTAAGATTACTTTATCTCTCAGTAAAAAGATGTGGCAGCGTGGTACATGTGACTTTGCAGCAGTCATAAATTTTGTCAAGCTATGATCTTGGCCAGAAGGAGAAGTTCCAGCTGCCTTGGCTATCAAGACTAAGCAAATTTAGGCACCATCCTGACTTCTATGTCCATTAAACAGACCTCAGAGAGAGTTTAGGAGGGAGGAGGGAAATGGTTCACTGAAGTACAACTTCTGTCTAGATTTAAGTGATGTATTTTCACAACTCATCTGGCCTGGAAAGTGGAAGGGTTTCTGCCTTACACATGTGGGGAGGTTCTGAAGCAGTCCAAACCCCACGTAACATAAAAAGTGGTTTGTTCTGCAACCATTCAGCAAACTTCACTGACAGTAACCAACTTATTTTATTTAGAATAAACTTTTCTTATAAATTCCTTATTCTCAAGTTTTTATCATGATGCTGCTGAAAAATGAGTTAAAATGAAGTAAATATAAAGGTTAGAAGTATAAAAAAGGGTTAACATATATCTGCAAAGTTTTGATTTACTTAAAACTTTAATGTAATTCTATGCATGAAACATTAAGATTTCCAAAGACTTCAGAAGTAGCTCTCCACTATTTAGACATTTCATAATTTTAAATCCTTGATAGGCTTCTAAAAATAAGAAATGCTGCAACCTCCAGCCTTTCAGAGAAACAGAATTATGCACCACATTGGAGTCTAATATAAGTCTAGAAGAGATCAAGGGTATGAGCACAGGAACAATGACAATCACAGAATAATAAGGGTTGGAAATGACCTTAAGATCATGTAGTTCCAACACCTCTACCATGGGCAGACACACCACACACTAAAACATATCTCCCAAGGCTCTGTCCAGTCTGGCCTTGAACACTGCCAGGAATGGAGCATTCATAACTTCCTTGGGCAACCAGTTCCATTGCCTCATCACCCTCACAGTAAAGAACTTGTTCCTTATATCTAACATGAACTTATTCCATTTAAGTTTAAACCCTTAGCCCCTTGTCCTATCACTGCAGTTCCTAATGAAGAGTCCCTCCCCAGCATCCTTGTAGGCCCTCTTCAGATACTAGAAGGCTACTATGAGGTCTCCACGCAGCCTTCTCCACTCCACGCTGAACAGCCCCAACATTCTCAACCTATCTTCATAGGTGTTCCAACCCTCTTATCATTCTCGTGGCCTCCTCTGAACTTGCTCCAATGGCTCTATGTTCTCCTCATGTTGAGGAACTACACACAGTACTCCAAGTGGGGTCTCATAAGAGCAGAGCAGAAGGGCAGGATCATCTCCTTCCACCTGCTGGTCATGCTTCTTTTGATAGAGCCCAGCATATGGTTGGCTTTCTGGGCTGCAAGCACACACTGCCGGCTCATGTTCATTTTCTCATCGACCAACACCCCCAAGTCCTTCTCTGCAGGGCTGCTCTGAATCTCTTCTCTGCCCAACCTGTAGCTGTGCCTGGGATTGCCCCAACCCAGGTGTAGGACCTTGCACTTGGCTTGGTTGAGCTTCATAAGGTTGGCATTGGCCACCTCTCAAGCATGTCAAGGTCCCTCTTGAAACAAAGGGGGCCATAAAATCATAAAATAGAATATATAAACTTTTAGAATTAGTTTTAAGTAATGCTAAGTGTAATGGCTTTGTAACAGTAGCAGTGGAAAATTACTGAGGGACATGATATGTAGAGGGAAAAATAGAGTACAGCTAGAGAAAACACTGAGAATTCTTGTGCAAGATAAGTTGTTATAGTTGACATAGTTTTAAGAAAAATAGTCTAGAATAACGAGACATAGGGATAAGGAGTATCCGGGAATGGCAGGTGTCCAGGATGGGCTACAGTTAAACTAACTGATAAGTAGGAAGCTAGAAGGATTATTATGTCTTTGGTGTTAACAATCCAATTAAGCTGGTATGAGCATTTACTGCGCATACATCAAAGGCAGCCAGAAGTGATGAAGATTGCTGGAAGAAATAAACGACCCTCACAGACCCCTACCACAATTTTGTACGCATGCGAGGAACTCTCTGGAAAATTATGTAATCCATACGTAACCTCATGAATATGTATGTATGCCCAACATCTATATAAGGCAGTGTATGGAGCAATAGAGGGAGACACACGTTAGGAGGAGCTATCCCCCGTGTCTCCCGGCTCCGCAATAAAGAATACCTGCCTGTCAGCTTGAAAACTTTGTTGGCAAGTTTGTTCCTGGAGTTTCCTCCGAATCACTCTGGATGGGTCCTCTCCAGCATATCCACCAAACCACATAACAGTGTTGTCAGCAAACTTGCTGAGGGTGTTTTCAATCCCATTGCCGATGTTGCTGACATACATGTTGAACAGAACTAGTCCCAACACCAGCCCCTGAGGGACACCACTTGTTACCCGTCTCTGGTTGGACACTGAGCCACTGATGACTGCAACTGTCTGCGTGCAGCCATCCAGCCAATTCTTTGTCCACTGGGTGGTATATCCATCAGATTTATATTCCTTCAGTTTAAAGACAAGGATGTCATGTGGGACAGTGTCAAACGCTTTGCACAAGTACAGGTAGACAATGTCAACTGCTTTGCCCCTGTCCATCAGTTCTGTAGGCCCGTCATAAAGGCCAGCAAATTCGTCAGGCGGGATTTGCCCTTAGGGAAGCCATGCTGGCTGTCACCAACCACCTTGTCATTTTTCATGTGCCTTAGCATGCCTTCCAGGAGAATCTGCTCCAAGATTTTGCCAGGCACAGAGGTGAGACTGGCTGGTCTGTAGTTCCCTGGGTCATCCATTTTTTCTGTCTTGAAAATGGGGGTTATATTTCCCTTTTTCCAGTTGTTGGGAGCTTCACCTGACTGCCATGATTTTTCAAATATGATGGACAGTGGCTTAGCAACTTCATCTGCCAGCTCCTTCAGGACCCACAGATGGATTTAATCGGGTCCCATGGACTTGTGTACATTCAGGTTTTTAAGATGATCTCTAACCTGATCCTTTCCTACAGTAGGCCTAAGGTTTTCATTCTCATAGTCCCTGCGTCCGCCTTCCAAGACTTGGGTGGTGCAGTCAGAGCCTTTGCCAGTGAAGACTGAGGCAAAGAAGCCATTGAGAACCTCAGCCTTCTCCAAATCTAGGCTAGCCAGTTCTCCTGTTTCCTTCCAGAGAGCGTCCATGTTATCCTTAGTCTGTCTTTTGTTTGCAACATAAATCAGTCTCAATCATGTGAATCAGCCTTAGGCATACCAGCCTCCAAGGAACAAATATTGTCTGATGCTGCTTTTGCCACTTAAGGTTGATGTGCGGAAGCTGTGATATATAGGCACTTGTGTTAATGTGCATGTCATTGCCTCTGTCCTGTGATGGGGTGGTAACTGTTTTCACACTCACATAACAGGGTGTTTTTTTGTTAATGTGCTAGTAATTACATGATCTTCCAAGTGCTGTTCTGTAGAATGCAAAGGTAAACCCCTAGTTTCAGCACAAATCTTGTCTTCTTTGAGGCTGGCTCATAGTCATTAACTTTTTCTTGGCTGACAGATGTTGTGGGCAATAGCAGAATAAGGAAATTGAAAAAGGGGAGAGTATGAACTTTAATCTGTGATTTTTTTTAATTTATGAAGTTTTAATCTGAATAGACTAGGGGGAGAAAGGTTAAATGTCTTCAATCCGGGAACTCATGGATTTTTTTTCAACAGGTTCTCACATACTTAACGATTTGCATAGAAACTTCATCCAGAAGATTCCAAGCCTTCTGTAGTTTAGACAGAGAGAGCTTAAACCAGCTTTGGCTTACTGATCCTCTTCTGCTGAGCTGAACTAATGCATACGCTGAGAATTGAGGGTTGTGGGCTTAAACCTGCTTCTTGGTCTTCCTTTATTTATGGTATAGCTAACTAATGAGAACTGTTTCTGGCATAATGACATCCATACTGCATTAAAATGATATGTATAAGCTTTCTATAGCCTCATGAAAAATGCCAGTTATCAACCCCTGCAGAAGAATCAGGTGACTGCAGAAATATACCCATAGACATGGTAAATTGGTGCAAGTGAAAGACCTTTCTGATCAATAATTTGACATGATCTCACTCTTCTCCCAAGAGATGTGTTAAGAGTTTTTTGCAACCAATTTACAGAAGAGGTTGCTTGTTTTTCACCAGTTCGTTACACTAGATATTTAGTTGTTGACAAAAGGAACACAGTATTTTTGAAAAAAAAACAATAATTTACTGTTAGTCTAATTAAATTTTAACAATCTAATTAAAGAATGATTATTGTTCCAGTTACAATGATGTTAACACTTCCAATTCAAATTATATGAAGTTAAAATTATATATTCACAAACTTTCTAGTATATACCCCTTTCTCTGGTGTTATGCTCATCATTTCACTGCCCCTCTGGGTCCTAATACTGATGGCTTTATCCTAGAAGGGAACCTACTGTGAGTCATCAACAACCCGGGTACTCCTCTGTGAGGAGTATGCTGCTGATGCTGATGGTTTCTTCTCCCACTGTCTTGAGTCTTGTTGAGATCGTTTTTGTGTGTTTAAGAATACACTTTGCAACTTGCACTTTGTTCACTTATCTGCTGGTCCATATTGCAACCAATTTTACTATACACCGAGTGTTTTATGTAGGATAGATATTTGCTCTCTTTGTAAACCCAAATGCTAGTTTTATACAGCTTTCAAGACAACTCTACTTTGACAGTCAGTAGGTGCTTATAGCCTATATAGTGTTATTCTATATGTGGACTTTGAAGATCTCTGCTATTATCTTATTCCTTTTTTGCTCTATGAGGCATTTTATGGCAGCGTCAAAGATCATTCATTACATACAGAATAACTCCGTATTATTCTCTTTGGTTGACAAAACTATATATAATATTAGAAGTTACACCACACAATTGTGCAAAACAAAAGATAAAACGAAATAGGCAATTGTACCTTGGTCATTAGATTACTGCTGTTCACAAGTTAAAACAAATTTTCAGGTAACTTCTAGTACTTCACCTTTTTGACAGCTAAATATATTTCCTTTCCTCTTCTACAGTTCAGTTCTCTTCCTCTCATAAGTGCTTATTTCCTCCTGTTTTGTCTCATTAAGTCTTGGAAAATGAATACATTTCTGTGTCTTTTCTCCTTAGCCATTTAACAGGTTCTAAAACTTGCAGAGGGTTTATGTTTGGACTTTTGAACCCTCATGGGTAATTTCAATTGATTTTCATGCATCTCTATAAAATTTAGTAAGAGTAATATTGAGATATTAGAACATTTAGGGTCTGACAACTGTGCTCCGTTTCAGGTTTTGGCTTGGGGATAAATGGTGACATCAAACCTTTTTTGCTGAAAAGACAGAAGAAAACAACAGAATGGTGTTGAATGTCAGATAAGAGGGGGTTTTAACACTTCCTAATTTGCTGGGTTCACTTATCTTAAATTGCTTTAAAATTGTACCAAAAAGGCCATGGCCTGATTTCAGCAGAAACTGAGAAGCAGATACTAACTTTGCCTTACCATTACAAGTGTTTTGTTTAGGGTTTGGCTTTTTTTCATGAAAATACAGAACACTCATAACAGGCTGAAGCTCTTGTCCTAATGTTCTATGTCCATAAATATAAATCTTGTTTATCTATTTAACACACAAAACTGGGACTTAAATATATTTTACCACCCCCCATATTCCACACATTCCATCTCAAAAATCACTGTCTAAACATACCATTAGTGTTCATTTCTTTTTATCTAGTTTGCATTGACAGCCATTTTCTAACTTATGCCTGATTAATACAGTTACACTATTTTTTCTAGTCAACCCAACAGTATACATGCACATTCATCATATTGATACAGAATCACAGAATCATGGAATGGTTTGGGTTGGAAAGGACCCTGCCATGGGCAGGGATGCCTCACACTAAACCATGTAGCTCAAGGCTCTGCCCAACCTGGCCTTGAAAACTGCCGGGGATGGAGTAGTTTATTATCTGCAATTAAACTGCAGTTTGTTAACTACAGATGTGTTGTAAATCTTCAACTATTTCTACTTAATATGCATCATCTCCTTTTTCTTTAGATAACGCAAAATGAAACTTTTGGGGTGCCACGCATTCTGGTAAGTCTTGTCAAGTTTCAAGCTTCATCTTCTCTTCCTTGCTGTCCTGGTTTCATCTGGGATAGAGTTAATTTTCTTCCTATTAGGTGGCGCAGTGCTGTGTTTTGGCTTTAGTCTGAGAACAATGCTGATAAAATGCTGATGTTTTAGCTGCTGCTAGGTAGCACTTACCCTGATCAAGGACTTTTCAGTCTCTCATGCTCTGCCAGTGAGGAGGGACACTCACACAAACGAGTTTATCACACATTTAGAATCTTTCCTTCACATAATTTGGATCTCTAATCTTTGCTGTCTGTAGCTGTTATTTTTATAACAGAAAAAATATTTTCAACTGCATTTAAAGCCAGATTTGGAAGAAGGGTCAATCACTTTTATTTGATTGATTGATGAAGCCGGGAAAGAAAAAAATGTAAAGGCCTGCCTACATGTTTTTCAGCTTTAGGAATCACTGTGTATCTGGATGTGTTTTAGTTGTTTACCTTCAAATGTATATTAATTTACCTTTTCATATGGCCTGGTCACAAATTATATAGGGTTCTTAAGATCTCTTTACCAGTCAAAATAAAGCTTGTTTTAACCTTTTTCTAAAAGATAAATTCCACCTCCCTCAATGTACTGTTACTTCTTTTTTACAAACCATACTTATGCTATTAGCTGTTTTATATTACATCATATTGATATTATCATATACTACTAACATTATTAGTTTAAAATACCTGAAACATCATTAATGCAACATGGTACATGCATATTAACATAAAACAAATTAACCAAAAATACATTAGCAGAACTTAAAGTAAAAATGTCAAGAATGCATGTGGAATTGTATGCTTTCTGATAAAACCTCAGTCAATTAACTCAGTCAATTAATGTGAATAAATAAAAAAAAAATAAAGAAGATGCATGCAGATTGCCAGACTTTTATGTCAGTTTGCACCCAATCATTGTTTTAAACAAGATCCTATTCTGAGTACATGGAAGGAGCACAGAGGTGGTGTTTCCTCAGAAGGATTTTGATAATAGCATGTGAAAAAAACATTAATGAACACCGAAAAGCAAATGTTTAATATTTCTGAAACTGTTCTCTTGGCAATAATTGGTCATTTGGATTGTAAAAAACAAAACAAAACAAAACCACTGTTCAGAGATTATAAACTAACATGAAGGAAATAGATGTCTTATTTAGTGGAACTTGCTATCCAAACTGAAAGGTTTTACTTTTATTAACTTTCCTGTATCAGTCTTGCTTATATGAGATCTGCGGTTTTGGGGTTTTTTTTTTTTTGGTTTTTTTTTTTTTTTTTTTTTGTCTTTGATGCCATTCAGTCTTTTTTTGCTATATTTCTTCGTTTCATTTTATAGTGAGTGTCTGAACACCAGATGGTGTGATTATTAAATTCAATAGTTATTTGTTTTTCCTCCTACAGTCCATTGGAATGCTGGACATGCTGCTATAAAATCTAGTGCTCAATGTCATGATTCCCCAATCCTACAAAATCTTCCATTATGAAAAGGAGACTTTATTTTAACCAGAAAATTCGGCTACTGTGCTGTCATCTGTGTGGAAAAGGTTAGGCTCTAGGAGGTCTATTTAGCATATTAGTAGACTGACCTCATTTTCCCAGAAAAAGGAGGTACCTTTTCTTTGGCATATTAACTAAATTCAATGCATGTCTCTGGCTATCTGAGAATCAGCTTGTTTTCTCCACCAATGCTGACAGATTGTTCAGCTTTACAGCAGGAAAATATAAGACCTCCAACTCCAGAAGAGATAGGGGGACATTTTAAAAAATAAAATAAAAATGAAAGTGTGGAAGGCAGTTGTGCTTAAAACCATCAAACCGTGACTTTTAAGTGCTTTAAAAAAAAAAAAAAAAAAAAAAAAAGAATTTGCGAAAATTAAGTTACTTAAAAGACTGTTTCTCAAAGGTATAATGTTTTGCTGTCTCCATCAATGACACTGATAGCAGTCAACAAACTGATCTCCATGCATTATTCATTCCTGACTTTAAAGCAACCATGTGACTCACCAAAATATAAATGAATAAGTTAAAGAAAAATGCTGAAACTAAGCTTCAGCTTCATATAGAAAAGAAATTCTGAAAAGAAGTTAAAATCAAACAAATATAATTAAGTTGTTTAAGCATCTTTCTAGTTTAAATTGGGTTTGTTGAGTTTAGTTTTCTGCAAGGTATAGGTTTTGCTAGTATTTGTAAAAATGTGAAGCTAATTTCTATGATAGACTGAAGTAGGGTAAGGATTCTACATTTCTTTCACAACTTGCCTCAGGTAACAGCTGAGCTCACTGAAAACCACTCATTCTCTTTCTGTCTCAGTTTTTCCTCTCTCGTATGTGTGCCTGTTTGCACACACACATGTGCATACATGCACAATATGTATGTCAAGAAAGCCTTTGATTTGAATGGAGCACATGTTCTCTATTCAAAGCCAGGTAGCAAAGCTCAGAAGAATGTGTGTCCTCTCAGACCACCAGAGGTGGTGTGGTCTGAGGAGATTATGGGGTAAATGCAATATTTCAGCCCTGGTTAATTTCTCTATAGTGACTGCCAAAAGGGTGTTTCTGAGACGATGTATTGCACCATTTTGATGTGGACATCTTTAATTTCCTTTTTCTGCCCGCTGCAATTTTCTTGGTACCTACTTTAGGCCACAAGAAGGGCCAGAGGACTTGTGCAGGAAGTGTTAAAAGATAACTTTAAACACAGGTAATACATTTAATAAAGTACATTACAGATGTTGTCATGCCATGTTCCCCCTTCCCTCCAGACTCCTTCGCCCCATCCCTCCCCCGCAGACCCCCCAGGGTGATAGTATCTTCAGCGAGTTGCTGAGTAAATCCTGACTGTTCAGCTATAGAGAAGATTGTTTGACCTGGGGAGAACCCAGGTTATTGGAAGGGCTTATCACTCTTGCCAACAATTATTCAGAAATCAGAATACATTGGCTGGGCTGGATGCTGAAGGAAAATTCAGTGAGAAAATGTGTGTTGCAGCAATATAGCAAGAATGAGTGCAGATGGAAAAAGTGAAGAGCATGGGTATTCCCTGGGTCTGAGTCCGGGGTATTGGTGAGTGTTGCAAGGTGGTGAGATGTGTACATAGTGAAAGATCTTGAGCCATACTGGTGGTGTTAGATGCAGCTAGGTGTGCTTAAAGGGAGAGAAGGTAATGGGTGGTCTCTTGTGGATGGCTCCATGTAAGAAGAGAATAGGGAATGCAGGTGGCTTCCTGGTGCAGAAGACAGGATGCCAGGAGAGAACAGAACATTAAACACGGTTGTAGCAGCCACACTGGGAGTCTAGTCCCCGAGTATTTTCCTGATAATATTTATAGAATCATAAAATCATAGAATAGTTAGGGTTGGAAAAGATCTTAAGATCATCTAGTTCCAACCCCCCTGCCATGGGCAGGGACACTACACACTAAACCATGTCACCCAAGGCTCTGTTCAACCTGGCCTTGAACACTGCCAAGGTTGGAGCATACACAACTTCCTTGGGCAACCAGTTCCATTGCCTCAACACCCTCACAGTAAAGAACTTCTTCCTTATATCTAACCTGAACTTCCCCTGTTTAAGTTTAAACCCATTCCCCTTTGTCCTATCACTACAGTCCCTAATGAAGAGTCCTATTCCTCTTCCTTAATGTGACAGTATTTTTTGTTTTACCTTCTCTGGGAAAGTTAGAGCATCTGGATGGTGTGCTTGTGGGCCTTCATACTAGAGAACAATATGTGGACCTATTCTCATCAAATCTGTAAAATGCAAGTCATGTTTCTTCCCTTTCAGCCATATGATGGTACATCTGACACTGGAATCTGCTACTGTTTCATACATTTTTGATCAGTTTGTTGACTAACATGTTGCTGAAATGACCAGCAACATAAAATACTTGAAGAGCTATAACCCTTTAGCAAAACACTTTTTCTCCTCGCTGCTGTTCTGTTGTCAGCAATTCTGTGGTCTTCATTGCTGTAATCTGATTTGGATAACAAGCCACCTGTGAAGCAGATGGTACCCTTTGTCACTTCTACAGATCTCAGGCTAGGACTAATCAAAAATTCCCCTGGTGTGCACAGAATTAAACTTTGCTCTTACCACCCACACAAGAGAAGAACCTGCTTGTTTGCACAACTGAAAAATACTCATTCATTGAGGCTGTGGAGATGAATAGATTTCTTCGCCAAGCTTCAGATGCCCTAGAGACTGGTGACCACAGGGCTGTACCACTGCTATATAGCTCTGTGGATCTGTGCTCTTGGCTGGCAATTTCACAGTATCACAGTATGTTAGAGATTGGAAGGGACCTCAAAAGATCATCTAGTCCAATCCCCCTGCCGGAGCAGGAACACCTAAATAAGGTTACACAGGAATGTGTCCAGGCGGGTTTTGAATGTCTCCAGAGAAGGAGACTCCACAACCTCCCTGGGCAGCCTGTTCCAGTGTTCTGTCACCCTCACTGAGAAGAAGTTTCTTCTCAAGTTTAAGTGGAACCTCTTGTGTTCCAGTTTATACCCATTACTCCTTGTCCTATCATTGTTTGCCACTGAGAAGAGCCTGGCTCCATCCTCATGACACTCCCCCTTTATATATTTATATACACTAATAAGGTCCCCCCGCAGTCTCCTCTTCTCCAAACTATAGAGACCAGCTCCCTCAGCCTTTCCTCATAAGGGAGATGCTCCACTCCCTTAATCATCTTAGTTGCCCTGCGCTGGACTCTCTCCAGCAGGTCCCTGTCCTTCTTGAACTGAGGGGCCCAGAACTGGACACAATATTCCAGATGCGGTCTCACCAGGGCAGAGTAGAGGGGAAGGAGGACCTCTCTCGACCTACTGACCACCCCCCTTCTAATACACCCCAGGATGCCATTGGCCTTCTTGGCCACAAGGGCACAGTGTTGGCTCATGGTCATCCTGCCGTCCACTAGGACCCCCAGGTCCCTCTCCCCTACACTACTCAATTTGCTTTTAGTTCTTGTTCCAAATGATTTGGCCTCGTGCTGTGAAAAAATGCTTTCACACAATTTCCAATCCATTAAGGAAGTATCTGTCTGGCAGTTTCCAATCCATATGAACCTGTACATTCCCACTCCATATGAGCTCATGTACCCTTCTTTTTCTTCTCTCACTCTTTGCCTGACAGCTTAGAGAAGAACTGCTTTGGCAAGGTGAAGGAAAAGGGGAGAAGAGGTAGCACTAACTAGATTTAATAACTCTTTCCTCTCTAGAAATATAGATGCTGCAAAAGAACACGACGAAAATGTTACTAATGGCCATTGTTCTTCTTGTTCTGAACATGAAATAAAAGTATGTCTTCTATTTCAAGGTCTGGCCATGGGCATGTTATAACCTTTATGGTACTACTTAAAGTTTTTCCTTCAAATATGTTTTTATTGTTTGATTTTTACTTTATATTAGAGATGACAAGAGATACCTTAGAAGAATATATACTTTCCTGTTCTTAATATTCTAGTCTTTATAATTTGAATCTTTGTTCAGCTTGCATTTTCCATGAAGATCTGTTATCATAGGTAGCTTCTTCTTGCTTCCTCTTCAAAGATATGTGTGGTAGAGAACTATTGGCTAGAATGTTTTCATGAGAAATCTATGTTTTATTTATTTGAATTTTTCCTAATGAAGTAGATTTTTTTTTTTGAATGTTAATATCCCTTGATATGATTTACTAGGTATGACATTCCATAAGTGAGAAATAGTAAGTGAACTACTATTTTTCATAAGTGATTTCTGGGCTCTGTGAAAGAGTTCCTTGGACTTCTGCCAGTTCCATCTTAGTGGGGTTATGTTACCTGCATATATTGTTATTACACTTGATTACCATGGGAATTAATGTAATGTCAAGTATTAATATCAATAGTATCTGTACAGGAAGTAACCAATAATTTTAAACTCACCATTTGCTAAACATTAATAGTTCTTTTTGCATTGTAAACCATATGAAAATCAATCATTAATTGTCTTCTTTGCAAGCATCAGGCTTAAAAAAAATATTAAGAGCATCTCTTTAGCTTTCCCTTTCTTTTCATCCAATACAAAACATCAGAGGAAAGCAAGTAAACAATGTGTAAACAATGTACAGCAGTTAAGAGCAATAATAGAGCATGACATGATCATTCTAAATATTCCCACTTAATAACCCATGCAGGTACATTTACTCTGGCTTCTACTGGTGAATACCTAGAAGAAAGTGAACAGAATCTATGAAAAAGTTCTTTTCCTTGTCAGTTATCATCCTATGGACAAGAAATGCACATACTGTGTTTTCAAATAGAAACTTTACTAGGTAGTTTTAGTGTCTGCACTAAAGGGAGGCCATTCAGAAGCTTGTCTCAAGTGTCTGTGTCTGGAAACAAGAGGAACTGGAAACCAATGTGCAGTCTCTGGTATGTCATAGCCATGGGAGCCATGGGGACCTGGCACTTCTGAGTGAAGCACAGTCCTTGGTAAATACAGGCTCTTAGAAAGGACTGAGCAATATTAAGAGGAAGAGAAGTTGTGCTTTGTTGGAAAGGCATGACTTGACTGAACTGAACTCCAGTGCCAGGGAGACAAGTCTGTTAATACTTGACCAAGGTCAGTGCATAGTACTTACAGATAAGGAAGAATGACAAATGTAGTCAGAGATGGCAGGGCAGGCTGCAGCCAGAAAATGGTGGAGTTCAGAACTCAGAGGAAAACTGGGCAGATGAATAGCAGAGTTAGGGCTCAGAGCTGTGGAATATTAGACTTTGGGCTGTTCTGCAACCTGCTAGACAGAATCCCTGAGGGCAAGCTGACCAAGGTAGGAGGGAAGTACCTGGGAGAGCTGTTGGTTTTTTTTTCGAGAAAAGTTTATTTGAAGGTTAGGAACAAATCATCCCATTGTGGATGAACACAGGGAACTTTGGCAGAAGTTTCTGAATTCAAGGGGAAAATAGGAAGATCTAGCAGATGGAAAAAAAGACCAGCAAAGACGTGTAAGTAAGCATGACTCTGAGACTTTGAAAGAAATCAAGAAAGACAGTCAGTCTCACCTAAGTTTTTGGAAAGGTCATAAAGCACATTTTCACAGAATTAATTTCAAACATGTGAAGGACAGGGTGACAATTAGTAACAGTCAGCTCAGATTTACCAATGGATATTCATTGTTGTCCAACCTGGTGATCTAAGATGAAAAAAACTGCCTGTGTGGAGAGGTAGATCATGATATAATTAGTACTGCTCATAAGCAACTATATGTTCCCATTCAAATGAATACCATCTGATACCATAAATATTTTTCAGTCTTTTTTTGGAAATTAACATGGAATATTAAAAAAAAATAAATTAAAAAAGTGTGATATTTTCTTCTCTTGAATTAGTGGCATATTCTTATGAAATGTCTAAATAAATAAATAAATGCATAAACCCATAAATATTTTTTCCCTGTTCATATTTAACTTTCTTTTTTTCCAGTGACACCAGCAAGCAGGTTCTTAGCTCTGATTCTGAGGCATTTTCCTTCTTGCTATATCTGAGCAAATTAGATCAGTTTGAGCATGGAGTCCTATCACGAAGAGTCAGATAAAATATGAGCTTTCTTATCCTCTGTAGGACTGAAAGCTTTTACTCTAGCTTTGATCATTTGGGTAGTGATGTAAAAAGCAGAAAGCTTTAACTAGAGAAACCCAAAATGGACTACAGAATTGCCAGAGGGAGATTCAGAAAATTGAATTATTATCTAAACTGCCAAATATGGGATATTTTTCAGCATTTGCCTTTTGAATAAGCTTTAAAACTGAGAAATGTGGTTATTGACAGATGCTTCAACAAGGCACCACAGTTACTGTGCTTACAGGCTTGAGTTATACGTATGATTATATCTATGATTCTTACTATTTATAGTGTCTTTGAAGAACAATGAAGAATGAGTTCTTATTGTGCTTGGCACATGAAACTTGTAAAATGAGTCCAGAAAGAATAAAAAGGAGAGCTTTATGGACAGCTCACAGAAACAATTGGCCTTCAACTAGAAACTGAAGAACACAAAATGGAAATCTGTGGCAAAATGTTTCCTGAGATCTATACTGTAGATTTTAAACTATAGAGTGGTTTATATAGAGAAAACACATCATACTCAGCAAAGCACGTTATTACATAGGGAAGTTTCTCTCTGTTGTTCCAATTTTGCCCCATTTCCTCTCCTTAAATCAGCAGTATTTTTGTGGTATAGATCTAAAGAACTGTAACCTACTATCTGAATTAAACCCATTAGTATGGATACCTACCCAGCACATTTTCACAGATAAGAAATCCCACTTCAAAAAAACTTGCTAATTTGTTTTTCTGTGTTTGTTTATGCATATGTGTGCACATGTGTACATGTTAAGACTGAACCTGCACTAAGTGCTTAAAATGGCATATATGCTATTTTCAGCAATTCCACTGCTATCTAATTAGTTCAGGTGTTTGTGCATGTCATCTGTCTTGTTTCATTTTGCTAGTATGTAGGTACCAGCAATTGGACAAAACAGCTTTATCTGCCTGGTTATGCTTATTCTTAATAGAAGAGAAAGAAAAAATAGAAAAACTCTCTGCTTACTTACTTCATAATCAGATGCTTTATTCTGTGAGTATGCTTTATTGCACAGTGTCTTGCATTGTAGCATTTGGATGCAATCTCTGTTTTTCACATGTGCCTATATTCCTTTATTTGTTTTGCAGTGTTTTCCTGAGTTCATCCAGCCTTGTAAGGGTTATGAATAATTGGCTGAAGATGCCTGGTTAGACTCAGCGTTTCTTTGGTTTTCTAACTTTAATTGACAAGTGAGCAGCAAACCCACAAATACTCTGAGATGGTCATCACAAGCAAACTTAGCAGGTGGTATGCTAATTTCTCATTAGGATCTCTTGGCCCATCTACTGCACCCAGCTTGCAGTAAGTCTTTAAACTATATGAGAGAACAGGTTCACAAAGAATAAATCTAAACCATTTGCAAGATTTGCCTTACCATGCTTCCAGATTTCTCCCAGTTTTCCAGTCTAGGGAGCTGGCGGGTCTGTATGTCACACCTACCTTAATCTTGCATGCCTGGACTTCCATTTCATTGAAATCAGGCTGTGGATAAGGAGAGAGGCCAACATGTTCCCAGGACTCATTCTTTCACGAGGTAGGGAATAGTTAAATCATGTAGTCAGGCCTCTTGTTTGAATGTAGTCTTTATGGGACAATCAGTGATGCTATTTTGCACTCTTTTGCAAAGCTAGAAACATTGTCCTTGTTATAAATAGCTGAAATTTTGCACAGAGCTCAAATTCTTCTGAGAAAATTTAAGAAAATGCCAAATTAGAGAGATGGCATAGCTCCACTGAAGCAGTGTTGATTCATACCAGCTGGCAGGCAGGTCCTGCAAGTCAGATTGGCTTATGGGTCACATCCTGGTTACAAGATACTATCAGTCAGGTTTACTGACAAACTGGGCTCGCTTTCTGCCTTGAAAAACCCAAAGTCTGAAACCTAGGATACTGGAGAAAAAGCGAAACAAAGTGCTATGCATATAGGGACTTTTCCACCTTTCTCCCAGCAGAATCAGATTCACAGTGATTCTTCCACCCTTGTTTTCAGAAGCCATTTCATATCTTCCTTGGTTTTAGTCTACTTGACCTCTTTATGAAAACAGCTGCAGAGTTATAATGTATGATGGGATAAAAAGACATTAATCATAAAAGATGAACTTGCACATTTAGGAGATGTAAAATATCTTCTAAAATGAAAAATTTGTGAAGATAAAGGTAAAAACTTGTTTTCTTAATGCCCAGGAGCATCTTGAACTATATTCAGAAGAGAAAAATAATTACATGAACAAGAGCTCCCAAAAGGCAATGGCTCTACATTGTTTTTCATTTTTCTAAGAATTTATTTAATAAATGCTCGTCTCTGAATAGAGATTAATAAAAAGCTAATGATAAAGATTAACATTTTGTTCAATATCCATTGTTTCACCTGATATAAAATGGAAACTGGAAGTACTTTGTTAAATGGGCTGAAAATTTGAAAGGTTATGTAATTTCATCGTACTTCTTATAAGTACCTCTTGAATATTAATCTGAAAGTTGTTTTGTAGCTGTGAAAAGCATTTTCTCAGGGACATCTGCACACCTTCCAGTCCAAAAATATGATGTAGAGATTATGTCTCCTTTCCATTTGATATTTCTTCTCCATTTCAGTTCTTCTCTCCATTTCATTTCATTTCATTTCATTTCATTTCATTTCATTTCATTTGCAGTGATTTATCAATTTAGATGCAAAATCCTGCCACAACTGACTGGAGCAGGCAGCATATGTTGCATGGAGGAAAGAGAGGAACAGCTACAAGGAAGTATCAAACACACATAAAGAGAATGTTTCTACATAAGAAGAATACTGGGTTTGCAATGGCTGTGAAGAGAAATGCCTGGAGGGCAAAAGGTACAAATATTCTGAAAGAGGAAAAGATAAGTTTGCTGAAAGAGAACAGTATCAAATACTTTCCATTGACAGTACTAGTGCTGGAATTTAATATTTCATTCTTATAACATCTAAATCTAGTTACTCCAACATTGCTAGGAGAGTCAATACACTCTTACCATTGACTCACTTTATTAAAATATCTTTCTATGGTGCAGTCAGAAGTCAAACTTCCTATCTGCTATATGTAATTGAAAATATTCCAGGTAGAAGGACTTGCTCTAAAAGGACAATTTTAATTGTGTTTTTAATTATTTTCTTTTAAATAATTATACTTCAAGTGTCACATACCTTCCTATAGATTCTTACAACTGTATCTGTTTTTCTGTATGTACAGAGGGCTGGTAGTAGCTGATGCAAATAATGTTAGAAGATGTCAGAAAATGCCCACTGTGTCAAATACAAAATAGTTAGTTTCATGTGGGGCTTTTTGACTTTTAGTCAGCTTTATCTTAGTTTCCATTGGTGGGTGGAAAACTGACAAACACAGTCAATTTTGCAAAAATGTTGTTTGGACTTGTAAAGTACAGATAATATTTCAGAAATCTTTTCTCCTAAGGGAAATTATATATATATATATATGCATTTTTTTTTGGTGTTTGTTTTGTTTTGTTTTGTTTATATGATGGTTAAAAATGTTAGAATTCTTACAGAATGTAAATTCCATGTTACAACCCATTTGAGCTTTGGGCTACTGTCAGGTCACTTTGAGCTCTGATCGCTGAATACGTTGTTCCAGAAAGCAAAGTTCAGGTCCTTGTCTTTCATAAAGAGACAAACACAGTAATCTATGATAAAACTGTTTTCTCTAGTAACATGGTAAGGACCAAGAAAGCTGTAATTCCTCCCTCTCTCTTCTATCGCATTTGGTGCACTAGCTGTTATTACAGAGAGAAGAGTAGGAAATATTTCAATTTAATGTTTGAAATTTTTCAGTTGAATTGTCTGGATTTGTTTTTACTGCTTTTTAATTTTTCTTTCCCTTTTTTTTTTTTTTTTTTTTTTTTCCTGAGACCGTAGAGTGGGTGGCATCAAAAGAGCAGCATTTACCGTTACTATGGTAAAGTTCTGAACTTCACTGCAGTGCTTACTGAATTGGAGATACTTAAAGGAATAGGAAATAAAAAAGTGTTCATTTTATTCACCATCTGCATTATATGTTAGTACATAAAAATATCTTTTTAATAAAAAAAATAGACCTACTGTACATTCATGACACAAACACCTGCTGGCTATTAAGCATTTGATTGGCAGTTACTGAATTTTGTTTCTGCATTTCCCATTGTATAATCTTTAGGATGAACAAACAAGGGAGTTAGAAGCAGACTGTGCTCTCTCAGTAATACTGAGGGTCCTGAAACAACTCATTCTCTGATAAAATATTACTTGTTGAATGTAGGGATTTAAGGATGTGGGGTTTAACATTCTGTTTCTTTTCCCAACAACTCACTGTTACTGTCTGAAAACGAAAGCTTATGAGATAAAATGCAACATTATTACCTGCTTCTAGTCATCCATATGGGTGCTAGTGATATAGATACCAGTAGCCCAGAGAACATTATGAAAGACTTCAGAGCCCTGGGAGAGGTGGTTGGGGGCTCTGGAGCTCTGATAGTCTTTTCATCAATTCTCCAGGATAAAGGGGAGGACCTTAAAAAGGCTAGGCTGATTTGCCGGGTTAATAAATGGTTAAAAGGGTGGTGTCATAGTCAGGGGTTTGGGTATTTAGAACATAGGACTCAATTTGGGAGGCCAGGTCTACTGGAGGCTAGTAGAGCTGGTCTGGCAAAAAAGGGGAAGAGTGGTTTTGGTAGGAGGCTTGCCAGATTGGTCAAGGGTTCTTTAAACTAGATGTGTTGGGGGAGGGAGGCATTGTTTCATCCCAACACACCCAGTCAGTTGCCAGCACCTACAATAAATGCTCGGAGCGATGCAGAGATATTCCAGCTGCTCCAGCCAATGAGCCGGCTTCATTTGGAGCTCGGCTCAGATGCCTCTATACAAACGCCCGTAGCATGGGGAACAAACAAGAGGAATTAGAGATGTGTGCACGTCTATGGGGATATGATATAACAGGTATGGCAGAAACATGGTAGAATGGCTCCTAAGACTGGAGTGTTGGAATGGAAGGTTACAGGCTCTTTAGAAAAGACAGGCCTGGCAGACAGGGGGAGTTGCTATTTATGTTAGGGATAGGCTGGAGAGTATGGAACTCTGTCTGGGGACTGGTGAGCAGCTAACAGTTTGTAGGTCAGGATTAAAAGGAGAACAGCTATGGGGACATTACTGTGGGGATCTGTTACAGATCACCTGATCAAGAAGGCTCTGGATGAAGCACTCTACAGACTGATAGGAACAGCCTCACACTCGCAGGCGCTTGTCCTCATGGGGGACTTCAACCACCCTCATATCTGTTGGAGGGACAGTATGGCCCAGCACAAGCAATCCAGGAGGTTCCTTGATTGTGTGCAAGACAACTTCCTTCTGCAAGTAATAGAGGAGCCGACAAGGAGAGGTGCCATGCTTGACCTTGTGCTCACCAACAGGAAGGAGCTGGTTGGAAATGTGATGCTCCAGGGCAGCCTTGGTTGTAGGGATCATGAGATAGTCGAGTTCGAGATCCTGATGTATCGAGTATCTGATACAGATACGTTGTGTCTAGCAACATGGAGCTAGCACACTCAAAGGGACCTTGGGTATCTCTTTATATCTTTGCTTTGCATTTTACAGCAATAACATAACAAACTACGAAGGGAGAAAGTTACTGATTCACTTACAGACAGATCAAATAAGTCAGATGAGTTATCAGCTTCTTTCTGAAGCTGAGAGAGCTCTGAGAAGGGACGGAAAATTTTCAGAGGGAAATGAGATAGTCTAAAGTTTATATTTTCTTAGTTATAGCTACATTAATAACAGAGGCAAGGAGCAGGGTTTCCTAGAGCAATGCTTCTAGAGCTGAAGATGAACATTTAAAAAAATTGCTTTCATGATGCCTCTTTGTAGGAAGAGAATGGCAGTGGAAAGGAAGGAGTGTGACACTAAGTAGGGGATACTGTGAGAGACTAAGCCAAACTATGCCTACTTTTCATCTTCCTGAGATTAAAGAAAGCAGCTGTGTTTTCCTCCTAAGGTGCACTGTCTGTAGGCATAAACCAGAGGATTTACATAATGTCTCCTTTTATTTGGTAAGCATCGCCAAGACACTGCACAGGTCTAGGAGGCTGGTATTCTTATCACACTTGGCTGCTTTAAAAGGAAATATCTGATCCTATAAATGCACCCATCTATAAAGGACTGGCCATGAAGCAATAATAGAACAAAAGTCTGATGAATACTACACTTTGTCAAACTGGTATTTAAGGTAGTGCAGTTCTTTAAATGTTTCCAGTCAGTGACAAAGTGACAGATTCTTATCTTTGTAATGAAATTCTGTGTTCCTGTATGCAAAAGATTAACTGTTACAGAACATGTATAAAATAACTGATATAATTTTGCACTGTGTATTGTGACATTGATCACTTGCTTTTACTTACAATGCAGTTGTTGATTTTTGTTTCTCACGGAGGAAAATGGAAGCAAATATAAACTTGTCACTTCCTTTTGAACCTCTGATTCACACAGCTGTCCAGCTGTCTGGAACTGACCACTCTTCCTATGCAGAGTTTTCCCTAGCATATGTCACTTTTCAAATCACAATTGAAATAATTTTGTAACTTCCACCAATGTCATCCTCTATCCACAGTAATGAACGAAGGGCAGTACCTCTTGGTTCTAGGGCTCTCTGCTGTGTTTAGTAGTTAATCTAGTTTCTGGGGTGGGGCCCCTCTCTGTTCCCATGAGCCAAGTTTCTGCAAACCATAGTTCAAATTTAAATGAGAAGACCGAACATAAGAGTTCCAGGAAAACAATTTCCTTAGCCTTCTGGAGTCATTCATATCAGTGCTCTCAAATGTTTCCCTCAAAATTAAATGTAATAATTCCATATTGGACCACAAAAGGAAAAATAAAAAAAATAATTATAAAACCCCCTAAATGAAGATTGATTGATTTCCACAAAGAAGGATATGAAACAACTGCCTGCTTTTGGACAACAGACTAGAAAGGTTACTCTTGTGTAATTTAATTCTTTACTGTAATCTAATTCTTTACTGTAGAATACATGTAGTTGATCAAGACTGAATAAATATGTGTAGCATCATACTAATTTATCTTTTATTCATTGCTCCTTTGATACATGTGAACTTAAAAAAAATTCTCACTGTGTTCATTTAAGATTTTATCAGTGAGATTTCAAATGTTACCACTGTTATATTTTATCTCTTCTAGACAAATCTTAGGAAGCTTTCATAATGACACACAAAATTAGATTGAGGGCTTTTATTGCATTACTTTGTGAGCATTATTTGCTAAAGTGAAAGTAAATAGATGCTTTGGGTGAACCAGTATTATGAAAAAAACCCTCCAAAGTTCTAGAATTTACTCTCAATCTGCATGTGTATGAAATGAACACATTTAAATTTTTATATATTATTTTGAGAATAAGAGAGAGAAAATGTCTTCTTCATCTCAAGAACCACCATCCTGAATATAGAGACAAATACAGAGATAAATACTGAGTGTGTGACTTACATTGGAACACTTCATGTTAAATTTTTCAATTATTCGAACTCAGGGTAAAAAAGAGAGGAAGACCTAAACACCAAAACCCTGAAGTATTTGAGAAGTAGTGTTTGCTTATTTTTAAAATCCTTTGATGCTGAGTATCGTTCCATAGGTGATTTCTTTCTGCTTTTGCTGTTTATATATGATGATAGGCCAGTAAGAACAGAAATTGATACATGGACAGAATGGAAGGGGAGATGGAAACCAAGATTCAGAATGTCTTTCTAAATGTCCTTGTAAAAAACTTCTCCAGCAGAAAGCTGAAGGGAAAATTTTCTTAAAGGGAAATGTTTAATCACAAAGTTTTAGTCATCTTTAATACTGCTGCCTTTCCAAATATTTTTCTAAGCACAACATAAGCAGCTGTCAGGTGATGAACAGTTGTAAATACCTTCTCTTAAGACTTAAGGTGGGTCAGCCTTTTAGAGATTCTGACCCTGGTGTTATGGTCTGGACACTGAAAACACATTAGTGGTTAATGGCTCAACATACGTTATTTTCCATTAAATCTTGCGTCTTCACTCAGAGCTCTCAGCAGCGTGTGAAACAGCTTCTGTCTTGGTGAAGCTGAGGATAACTTGTTCTTATAAAGCACTCCTGCCTTAGGAGGTATGTCGGGTTTTGCAGTTGGCTGAGCAACATTCCATCCCTGTTCAAGGGAGCATATGAACACAAATGCACTTCTGAAAACTGTCTATGTTTCTGCCTTCATATTAAGAGAATTTAAAAGGTCAGAAGGGTTTTCAGGTATTTTGCCATTGTCTCCAGGCTCTTGAGCTGAGACAGAGGTATTGATGATAGTGTTTTTTAGAGATGTTGCAGGCATTCCTTCAGGTTCTCAGAAAAGAATGCTTTTCAAAAGACTAGTAAGATTTGGTGGGCTCTGTATTGTTATGTTAGACTTCTTTCTTGAAGTTATGCATATGCCCAGTTGAAAGAAGAATGAGGTTGCACAAAGATTCTTTTCAGGATGGTATCTCTCACCAATTTCAGCCAAATATTTTAGGAGTTTCTCTCCTTGAACTGCCCCATAGCTGTCTGTCCTACCTATCCTGCAGCTAGTAGTGGCCTTCTGGACACACCAATCTAGGCATTCCCACTGCTCCATTATCTTTTTTTGATTTTTTTTTTTAAATGGCTGAGGAACAGCAAACAGCTACTGACCATAACATTATGTCTTCTCTCTGAAAACCAAGAAATGCTAAATTATATTTTTTTATCCTTCTCAGAGTTTCCTGTGGAAGAGAAGAGCAGAAGCACATGGTCAGACAGCTGTGGCAGCTGCAGTCCACTATTTGCCACAGAAGGAAACAGTGGGTTCAAGAGATGTACATGAAAAACGTTGCTCAGGTATGGGGTGCTGGGTGGTGTGCCAAGACTAACAAAGGACTTGATAAAGGGGATTATCCTGTGTTGGCTCTTGAGAACATCTCCCTGAAGTGGCAAAGATAGGGGTTGTAAGAAAATATGCTGAAATTTTGGGACACTAAGGGCAGTCATCTTTTTTTACAGATGATTCTCAGTAACCACTATCCCTCCTTGTTCAGCAGAGCTCTATTCTTCAAAGAACATCAGCAAGAGCTGACTATTTTATCTCAGTAGCAGCATGCTCTCCCCCTCAGCAGCAGCATCTGAATTCTTAAATGTGGAGCACTGGGAAAGTTACAGGTTACATCAATCCAGTTAGTTTTCAGAGGAGAAACTCTACTGCTCTCCCCCTCCCACCAACGACACTGACAGCGCTCATTTTCTAAGTGACACTACTGATCTTTTAAGTGACACTACTGATCTTTTAAGTGACACTACCAATCTTTTAAGTGGCACTACCACTCTTCCAACGTGGTAGCAGTAGCTTCTTTCTCTTCCTTATCTTCTCCCCAGCTGTCTGTGTGTCTTCCACTGCCAGATTTTCAGCCATAGTGTCTTTGCCATGACCAAGGTTCACAGGCTGTGGAGGGACAGAAAAAAGCATGCCTTTCAGTTGCCACTTTCCAAAGGAAGGCATGGGGCTTCCTTTGTTCTTGTTGACATGCCTCTGCTCTGAGCTTTTGCACCATTCTCAGTGTGGCATTGCTGAGTTTCTCACAGGTGCCATTCCCTTTCTCTTGCTGAAGATGTATTAGCTTGTTTTTCACATTTTAGGTCTCTCTCTCTTCTTTTTTCTTTTTTTTTTTTTTTTTTTTTTTTTTTTTGTGTCTTCCCACTAAGTATGTTTCTATTATTTCCTTTTAATAGGAATTTGATGGTGCCACTTTTGCCCTTGTACTTCAGGTCTTCGCTTTCCTTCCCCCTACTCCACTTTTACTTCCTGTGGCAGACTTTCTAAGGTTTGTGCTGCACTGGCTACTGCTTTCCACTTTGCCAAGGGGACAAACCATGTTTTCTTCCTCTGCTATATTCAACTTCCCATTTACTTTTTCTTGCTTGCTGCTTTTCTGTATAAATGGCTACATCCTCTCACTGTTCAGAAAACCAATGCGTTGTAAAACATCTCACGACCTGTGCTTCTGCCATGTTTTTTCATGCATATATTTTTTAATTCTAGGATGCGATGCTGAATGACAACACTGAATAATGTGTACCCCCAGCACAACCTTCTTCCATAGGCAGAACAAAACCATGTTTCCATATGTTTTCCTTTCGTAGTGCTACACTGTGCCTTTGTACAGTGATTGCTGAAGCTGTTCCCATGCTGTTGCTGTGCTCTGCTAGTACCTCTTAACTCTCATTTAAACAAATTGATTTTTGAACTATAGATATTAAATCTTTTCCTATGTGCATTCAAATAGCAATGCACTCCTCTCTTGGGACCATCTCTTGCCTTACATTAGCAGCAGACTCTCTGCTGTGCTTTGTTTAATTTAGAGAGGGAGACCCCCCCCAACCAGGCCTTTTGCAGCATCTGAGGATTAGTATTATGTTGTACTTTATTTTAGTTATTAAACTTTTGTCACCTCAACCCACAGGTTTTACGTTCTTTTGATTCTCTTTGCCATCCTGCCTGAGAAGGAGAGGAAGTGAGGGTGCGAGCTGCATGGTACTCAGTTGCCGGCTCAGTTTAAACCACGGCATCTTTGAAGTCACTCATCTTCAACATAATTCATAATTTTTTCTGGTCATTCAAAGACAGATATTTTATAAACATGGCACTCTTTAAAATGTCATATTGTTCAGCAGTTTTAGTATCCCATAATAGTTTTATGTGAAGCATACGAAAGATCAATTGTGGATGCTTATTTTAAAAAATTATAGTGATAAATCATATAAATTAAAGATGTGCTTTTTCCAGTAAAATAATCAGTGAACATTAACAGTATAGCACGCTATAAATCATGAGGCATTATTAAATCCCGTAACAATTGAGAGTGTTTCAATTGAAAGAGTCACAGAATTGAGCATTAATTATAAAGGTATAAGGAAATAAGTTTCTGTGTTTGATTTCACACTGCATTTAGATTTATAATTAATCCTTTTTTTTTTTTTTTTAGTTTATTCAACTTGCTCTGAGTAAGGTTTGTGATACAGACATTACGTCTAAAATAGATGAAAACATCTTGGCTTTCTGACAAATTCATGGTTACCATAAATTAGAGATCTTTCTCTGAACGGAAGGAACTAAAAGGCTGGATGACAAGATCTTGTAACAGATGTGAATGGACCCACCTGGCTCCTCCACATTGTTTGATATAAAACAAAATATAAAGTGTTGACTCAAAGTAGCTATACTTGAGTGTATGTGTTGTCAGAAAAACAAATATATAATGAGGTAACTGTCAAGATTATAATATACTTCCAGATTTTAAATATCACTGTGCAAAGGACAACACAGATTTTTTATATCTTTTTAATTTAAAAAACTGCAGAGAGCTGAAAGGTGTGTAGCAGCCCTTTCTCTTGTCAGCAGCCCTTTCTCTTGTCAGCAGCCCTTTCTCTTGTCATCATGCAGCTGGACAATTTGGCTGAGAGATGGAGTGTTCCTAAGCATATATTTGCTGTATTCCTTCCCAGTTCCTCTTGGTTGCACTGGTTAAGCTCTGTGGTTATTACTACGTTTAATTTAGTTGCAGAGTGTGTTTTATGGAAACCATGCTTCCAAATAAAAGTAACTCATCTCATCTTGTCTCTTCTCAGGAGGTGGTCACTGACGTGATCCAGACAACAGTCTGGATTAAAAGTAGCAGTTTAAATACTCATTTTCTCAATACCTGGAAATAATATTTTCCTTGTGATACTTTAATTTTCTCACAATGTATAGCACTATTGCCCTTTGGACTGAACATTTCTGGAAGACTAATAAACATCTGAGTTCTTTGGCTTTATCTTCTCTTATTTTCTTCTATTTGCCATTAACCACTCATAAAGGCTGACCATATCTGACATTCTTGCTAAAATAAAACACCAACAGAAGTGTCAAGTAGTCGTGGGTATTTATTTAATAAGTGAGATGTCTTCTTTGGAATGTAGTTCGGCTATGTAATATATATGTTTTCCAGTTCACAGAACTCAGTGCTACTGAAAATATCCCTAATAGAAATGAGAATCCTCCCTGACCTGCTTCCTGTCAGCACTGAGCCAGAATATTGAAACTCCATGGAGGAACTGTCAAACGAGAATTTTTCCCTGGCACTTGTCCTAGTAGACAGTAGTATATAAATGTACAGTAACATGCATTCATTTACATCAGATGAACATTGCAACTAAATTTTAATTTGAAAAACAACCTGAAACATCATTTGTCAGATGCTGCACAGATACTGCTCTCTAGGGGAATGATTCACCACTATGGACCACTAGGTATTGTTTTCTGTTCTGAATTCAAAATGTTTCCAACGAAATCATGTGTGCAGGGCTATATATGTATTTCCAGGCACAAGACAGCTAAATAAACACACTGGATAACCACAGAGTAGAAAAATGAGTGCTAAAACTGTCTAGTGACTCAGTAGCTTTAACATGACAGGCAGCTGCAGCTTGCCTGTGGTCTGGAAGGAGCAGCTACCCTGTAAAAGGCCAGAGGATGGAAGAGATGACTTTAACCTGTAGGCAGGCTGAGAGAAAGGGAAGGAGTGCAGATTAAGAGGAAGCCTTAAGAAACATGATTTGAATACTGATCTTTGGAAATGTTGTTTAAACCATATTCCACCTTTTGAGATATATGTCTCCTGTGATAATCTTGCATCTATGGAACACTGTTGCTGTTGCTACAGAGGCAAAGCTTCTGAAACCAACAGCAGGCATTTTGCTTTTAGCTCCAAGACAGTGACAGTGAAGAAAGGCATCCTCTGAGAAAGCAATGAATGACAACACAGTTACACCTGCTTAGACTAGTTGAAATGGTGAAATGACGTAACAGCTTGTTTACAAATTTTGAATGTTCTGTGTATCAGGGGTCCAGATACTTTGTTTCTCTTTTCTACTTTTGCTGTACTGCCAACAAGACCTCTCTGTTGAGGCCATTTTTTTTCAGACTGGAAAAGAATCACCTAACAAAAGAGTAAGCCTGCAGTGACTGAAGGGCTAACGTTATGATATATTCTGCTTCTAGCAGAGAAAAGAAGAAAGAAGGCTGGCTGAAGATACATCAATGCCAAATTTCTCTTTGCCACTGACTGGTGTCCTTACTGTCCCAGGATAACTTAGGAAAGCTCATAGGTCACATGAGAAGAAAAGGGTAATGACATATCATTTTCCATACCTTTTTTTGTCCTATTTTGTAATGTCTGCTTTTTACCCCACTGTGCAATGGCAAGCTTGTCAGACTTTTTAGGAACCATCTCTCTGTAAGTTCTTCTCTGAAACGGCATCTTTCTTCTCACATGTGAATGTGTTGCATGGGTTGCAAAATAGTATTCCCAATTATAAAAATTTAATTGCTTTTTCCAGTCATGTCCCTGTAAAGTACCCTCTGTATGCCCCTGGATTAAAGCCTCAAGATAAGCCTGTGTGATCAACATTTCTGTTAATGGACACTGATAGGTGTTGTGATTCTAACCACAGTAGGCAGGTAAGCCCCACACAGCCACACACTCACACCCGCCAAAAGGGAGAGTGGAGACAATTAGAAGGGTAAAGGTGTCAAAACCCATGGGTTGAGATAAAGACAATTTAGTAATAAGCAAAACAAAAATAATAATAGGAAACAAAACAAAACAAAACAAAGACACCAAAAGAAAAACAAAAACAAAACAAGAAAAAGGATGAAGAAAAAAACCCGAGGTGCTCATCACCAACCAGCCAGTGCTCAGCCAGTCCCTGAGTAACAGCTGCTGTGGCCAACCTCCACCATGCAGCTTTCATTGCTGAGCACAATATCATATGGTATGGGATATCCCTTTGGCCAGCTGTGATCAACTGTCCTGTCTATGTCTCCTTCCAACTTCTTGTGCACCTTCTGTGCCCTTGCTGGTGGGGTGCGGTGAGAAACACAAAATACTTTGATGCTGTGCAAACACTGCTCAGCAATAGCTAAAACAACCTGTGTTATCAACGCTGTTTTGGTCACAAATCCAAAATAGCACCACACTATGAAGAAATATCACAGTCAAACCCAGTACGATAGGATAGTGTAAATGTTGCCTGCAGGTATTTAAAAATGCACAGGGAAGTTTTAAAAGAATTTGAACTCCACCACATACAGCCTGCCTTTGAGAACTGAAATTCTCAGGGAAACACCATCTCAAAACATTCAAGAAAAAAATGCAAATTTTCTCTATCACTTAAGCCATTGATAACATCTCTTGAGACCCAGTTGCTCTCAGGGTTTTTTACTTTGTTGAACTCTCAAGTGGTGCTGCTAGACCTCTATATCATATAAAGGAATGTGGAAATTATGTGTAATTTGGCATTTATATGAGTGAAGAATACTAATCCTGCTGGAACAAAGAGACTCTTCAAAACAAATACACAAGCAGAAAAACAAAATTTTCAGGCTCACAAATATTTACAGAGTAGGAAGGATATTACTTTTCAGAACAGAGGTCAAATTCATATTCTCTCTGAACTGATAAATGTACTTCATAGTAGTAGACTATTCATAAAACTTTCTCTAATCAAAAGAAGTTATCTTGAAAAGATCCTCATTTAGCCATTAACTTGCCATGCTTACTTCAGAGGTAAATATATAAAAAAACCCAAACAACCCTCTATATTTAAAAAATAAAAGGTATCAGGAAATTATTTGGTTAGAAACTTTTCTGCATATTCATCAGAATACCAAAAGTTTGGAATACCTCCTAGTTACCTCGTTAAAACTTGCCTATGCATATAATGAAAAATCTGAAAGGGATATTGGTATTACATAAATAACTGAAATTTTAATATCTATCTAGAACTTCACAGTGCTATGAGACAATTCTTAGAGTAAAAAAACCAAAAAAACACCAACAAACCAAACCTGATGATTTTGTTGAGTTTGTGAGATCTTGGAAATACGTATAAAGCTACTTGTAAAAAAAAAAAGAGGGTAAAAATTAGAAGTTTTAGTAGGGCTGCTTAGTATGAAAAATATAAATATAAAAAGAATTCCTAACATAAGGCTGACTCACAGAAAATTCAAAATCTTAAAAAAGAAATGTCATGCGTAATATGCACTACTTGCAAGATAACTTGTGGATGTAAAAAAATGCTTTTAAGAATCTCATTTCTATCAGAAAGAAGCTTACACTTTTTATCAATATTTGCATTTCATACAATAGTTATAAAAAATTAATAAATTCCACTTCTTGGACAGCCAATTGATCCTCATGCATGAAAAACAACAAAAACTCAAATTAAAAAAATTCTTTGTAAAAAGACAGTCAAACTGTATTCCTTTGGAGTTTTAGAGAATTTATACGTATGTCCATTTGGCTGAACTTCTTAGAAAATTCTAGAATTTATATATCATTAACTATATACTGTATTAGTATAAATATTATTAGTATATTTATATATTATATATTATATTAGTATAATATTTATTAGTATAAATATATACTAATTTATATACTGTCTCTATAGTATATAAATTAGAAAAAATAGCAAATCTTTGTCTGAGTTCAGACTTTGTTCACTGAAAGGTCTGGAAATCACACTGAGACATTACAGGAGGATTTGGCACTGATCTTTCTGGGGAACACGAAGAGACACTTGAGTGAAGAATCTCTCTATGAGGTTATCCAAATGGGAAAATGGTCAAGGATATGGGACTCCTGCATTTACATAACCTCCCCCTGTGCCTCTTCTTGCTTTTAGGCCTACAGAGGAACAAGTTTTAGCTTGGGAATCTGCTATTTTCTGAGACTTCTTAAATTTTTTCATTGCCAGTCTGTTGTTTCAGCCCTCAGCTTTAACTTTCTCGCATCTCACTTCAGCCTCCTGTCCTGCCCTGTTAAGCTCTCCAGGCTGCCTTTTCAGACACTAAATGTCTCACTGAATCATCCTTTATGCCCCTGCAGTATCCTCTCAGGTGCAGTTCAAGGTAGATCTAACCTGTGGTTCCACCTCAGTTAAGTAACCTTAGTCTACCCTACATCTCACCACTGACCTGTCACTCTCCACTTATCACCTGGCTAGCACAGAGCTGGGCCAGGCCTTCATAGGAATTTTGGTCCTGGACTGGGACTTTTGGACATCAGCTGTTTGCAGGGGTTGGTTTTATCTTGGCCAGATACTTGTCAAGGACTCTACAGCTGTTTGGAGGGATGATGCTTTCCAGTAAGGTAGAGGAGGGTTGTAACAATTCTGGGCAGGGAGGAGAGCTCAGCCCCATGATCCTATGCGGAATCACTGGCATCCCATGTGCCCACTTTTAGGTGTATGTAGAGAGTTATGACCCTGCTTAAAATTCCCAATGTAAACCACAATGAAAACTGCTGTGTGGAATTAAATATTTAGATGGGTACAAACTGAGTGATTGTGCTCTGGTTCCTGGCTCACCCGCTTAGGGTCAATATCATTATGTCGGCATGTCAAAACAGAGATGTAGCTTGACCTTGTCAGCAACATCCTAGGTAATAATTTATTTTTCTCACATTTTCACATAATCTCTAGCTTCCTCACACAGTTTTGTAGAAAATGCTTTACTAAAAGATTCTGTGAGTGACAGTTTCACCTAGTTAAGTTCATCAATCTATTTAACAAAATGAGCACTACTACTGTACTTTCAAAGTCTTAACGAATCAGCCAAAAAATCGCAGTCCTGTTACTTTTATTGTTACTTCTATTGATGACTCCTTTTAATTTTGTGGTCAGTACATATAACTTTTTTTAGCACTGTTCAAAATGCAAACAGAAAATTTTATTATAATTGAGTAATCTGAGCAAGAGAAACTTCAGTAATCCTCCAAAATTTTCATACAAGCTTATTGACTGTGAAATCATCCATTCAATTTACAACATCCCCTATTGTTTTGAGAGAATGTGACTCAGAAAAAGCATAATATAAGTTTTTACCAAATTTACAGAGTTAATGATATATTTTTATAAGTTTTTTAATTGGTTTTGAAAGTAACATATTTTTCAGTTTTCTATATCTGGTGGTTTCTGTCATGGTTGCACGCAACCCCAAAACTGAACAACTCACCCTGTACTGAAAATGAAAAGCTAGATCAGGGACCTGGTATATTGCTATGGCAACAAGTGCTACCTTCATGCAGACCATGAAACACCAATGTATAAGCTATCAGACTGCAAGGTTTTAAGCACTGGCTTGATTATTAAAGCTCATTGCAGGAGGGTTGGACTAGATGACCTTTGAAAGTCCCTTCCAACGCAAACTATTCTATGATTACAGGAATTGTACAATATAATGTGCACTTTAGTCAGCCGTCAGTTCCTACCAATACCTGGAATCCCTGTCCAAGGTAATATATCTGAGATGAAAGTTTTGATCCATGGCATTTTTGAGGTTAAAATTACTCCAGAAAATAAGGAATTTTCATGGAGAAAAAGAACATTCTACAACAATGTTTTGGACAAAAAATCTGTTGCAAATAAACAATGGTTTACGTGTGGTCAATGCATCCGTGTATCCTTTAATCCACTGTAATGCTTCAAGAAAAAAGACTAATGACTGAAACTAGTATTTAGATTCTTTTTCTCTAAACAGAACATGAGGGTTGTGATTGGGTCAAAGATATCTGTGGTGTATTGCCTCAATGCCTCAACACAGGAAAGACTAAAGCATTGCAGGCTGATTTTCAGCTGCTTTTTTCTTTTTGCTGTTGTTGGGTTTTTTCCATCTCTGAATTACACATTGTTGATTCTCGACTGCAATATCCAGTTCTTACTCTGTCATTACTTGTTTCACTCTGTCAACACCTTCCATTAGTTTCCAAACACCCATTTCCTCACCAGCTTCATATTAGTGGTGCCTACAAGACACCTTCAGTCCTACTTAATACATAGAGGTCAATAGAAGACAAACACCCGAGATCATGGATGTGCTTTACCTTAATTTCACTTTGCCAGTTTTGACTCTCTAATCTGTGAGCACAGAAAGACTCTTTTTGCTTAGATGAAAGAGGAGACTAAACCAGGGGGACAAGAGAAGAATAAGAGGAGGGACATCTATTTTACCTCTTTACTTGCTCATTGGAAAGACTGAGCTGAGCTGGGATTGTTGCTAGTGAAAGGAAGTGGGACTTAACCCTCTGATGTGCTATTTATCTCTGTCATAGCTATCTTCCCACTCTAATTTGTCAACTGCAATAGCAGTATCATGTAGCTAGTGTCTATGGTATGAATTGTCTCTCTAGAAAAAACCTTTCCCAGCAGCCAATTTGGAGCAAAAGTTGAAACAGTCTGAAATGGTTCTGAGAAGACTATTTCCCTATTGTTCACATAAAGACCTAGGGAGGCTATCTTGGAAATTTGAGTAGCAATGCTAATTTTTAGGTTGTGTAGTTTACTTTCACACAGCTCCAACAGTAAAGCAAAATGTCATAACTTGCTCAAACTAGCAAACCAGATATTTTATCTCATACTATTTTGGGACTCCAGAAATGGTCAGACTGGCCTTCATTCAGGCATCTGCATCCTGCCTGATGGTTTAAGGGAGACATTGGTGAAGAATAAAATTACTAAGTTTATCACTAAAAATCCTTTACCCTGTATTGCAGGTGTAATGAATTTACAGCAGCATATTTGAGTTCATCCCTGCTCACAGGATTTGGCTCGGTGGTGGAGAGATGATAAAAAGCATTAGAATGGATAGTTTCCAAGGGTGACAAGGATTTCTGATTGTGTAGGGGAACAGTTAGCACTGTGTTATTATTTTTTTATTTTTCCTTCTGCAAAAAGGATTGACAGATATATTGATGACATGGTACCAGAATAGGAATCACAACATTCAGCCCACAGTTGGGGATGTGGGCCCAGATACTCAGGTTTTTCACTGTACAATGATAATGTTATTTCTGATCATCAAAAGTCTCCTACATCTGCACCCATTTCTTTATGTCAGAAAAAAATGTAGATGATTGGTTTAGAGTCTTTTCTCAGTTCAGTCAGTTTAATTTCAGTAAATTAGCTGATGGAGAAACTTTAGGCTGTTTAACTTTATTTAACTACTGCAGCTAACACAAAATATTAAATATACAGTAAATATAGTCTGTCTTTATAGAATATGACAGACCTAATATTGCAAAAACAATACATTGTACTATGTCTGTTACAGTGTACAGAAGCTAAAAGAATCCACTGTATGATTTTATGGCTTGAAGCTTTACAGGATAAAATGTTCTCTGATCTCTCAGTGAAATGGTAAATCAGCTTGAGACTGGAAAAGATGAAGGAGACTTCTTGTGTATATTAAAGATTAGTGGGAAGTAGAGCAGCAAAATATGGTTAAGGTGCAGAAACTTTCAGTGTGGAATTCTTCTGATGAACTTCTCAGAACTATCATAACTTTTAAAGGGCACAAAATTTGGTGATAATAAGAAAATCAGATTTAAACCCCTATTTACTGCTTGTTTCCGTAACATGAAAGAATTCCATGAAATTGAAACAACTTGGGTATGAGAAATCCCATAAAGGTGATTTGCTGACTGCAGATGGACAAGAAACCATCAGAGAAGAATGGAATTTTGTGAACCTTCCTTTCTATTTGTATAACATTACTGTTAAAAGGTTGACATTACTAGTGGTATATTACTCAGCATTCCTCAAGACAGGGACATCAGAATTAAATCTCAGGTCCCTGCACCTATGCTGCATTCAGTGTTGCAGCTAGTGCAAACATTGAATGAGGTGTTTGGGCAACAAATAGCTTTTCTATGCATATTTACGTAGGTATAAATAGAAAATTAGTGTTGTAATTAGTACTGCAATGTATTTTATTACTATGTTGTTTAGAAGTTTGTTTTTTTCTGAAGGAAATATATTTTCCTCAACCATAATGAATATTTCTTTGCTTGAAAAATATACAGATCAATGCTTATTAACAAGAAGCTCATACTACTTATAGAATCTCAAAAAAGTTACCTAGACACTATGTGGTAATCAATGTATTTAAAGATATCATATTTTTAACTAATAGGTCTTATTGCTTGCAGTAATATTTATAATAAGGCTTGAATTTACACATCCTGATGTAATATTTAGAACTAATATTAATTTTCTTCAATGTTATTTTTTTCTGAAATAGCCAGTTAGTCAAAATATTTCATAATTATTTATTTCAGTTTATTTCTAATAAAATTATTGTATTGGGTCTGGCTGGAGTTAAGCCCATATAGCGCTGTGCTTTTTATTTGTACGTAGAGTGATGCTGATAACACACCAGTGTTTTGGTTACTGCTGAGCAGTGCTTGTGCAGCATCGAGGCTGTCTGTCCAATTCCTCCCCCAAATATCAGTAGGCTGAGGGTCAGCAAGAGGCTGGAAGGGATCATAGCCAGGACACCTGACCAAAGTGATATTCCATACCATATAACACCATTCTCAGCAATAAAGGCTAAGAGAAAGGAGAGTAGGGTGGGAGACAGGAGTTACTAAGGCTGTTGTCCTGCAAAGCAACCACTATGCATACTGGGGCCCTTTTTGCTTTGCTTTGCTTCAGTGTATAGCTTTCTTCATTAAACTGCCTTTATCCATGCATTTTTCAGTTTGTTTCCTCTCCATGTCCTGATGGGGAGGGGAAGTGAGAGAGTTGTTTGGTGGGCATCTCAACCAGGCAAGATCAACACACCACACTTTTTTTAGACTTTTTTTTTTTTTTAATTTTGAGTCAAGAATAGGGAACAAACTGAGATATAGAAAACAATTCTATCCAGTTTCATAGCCTGACTCTTTACTATGACCAAGACATAAAGGGGCAAAAGCACTTCTGTCCTGGTTTAGCAGTAGCAGTCATTTTTTCTACTGGTGCAGTGCTGTGTTTTGACTTTCGACCTGGGAATAATACTGATAAAGGCGATGTTTTCAGTTGTGGGTCAGAATGTTTACCCTGACCAAGGACTTTGTGAGTCTCATGCTCTGCCAGGGAGGAGGAGAAGCCGGGAGGAAGCAGGGACAGGACACCTGACCCAAACTAGCCAAAGAAGTATTCCATACCACAGCACGTCATGCCAGGATGTAGAACTGAGAGTTCCCGGAAGGGCTGGATCATGGCAGGGTGGGGGTGAGGTACCAGTTGGTGAGCGGTTGTATTCTCTTGCTTGTTATTTCCTTTATCATTATTACTATTAGTGGTAGCAGTAGTGATTTGTGTTATACCTTAGTTATTAAACTGTTCTTATCTCAACCCGTGGGAGCTGCATCCTTTTGATTCTCCTCCCCGTCCCTCCAGAAGCGGAGGGAAGAAAGGTGGGGGGGGGGAAGTGGACTTCGTGGTTCTGATTTACGGCCTGGGCTTAAACCACGACAGTTCTTTTTGGCGCCCAACGTGGGGCAGGAAGGGTTGAGATAACAACAGATCTGACCGAGGCACAATGCTGATTTATGGGCTCTCAAAGTTGTTCTTTTTGATGTCACAGTTTCTGTATGTCGTTGCTTACTTAGAGCCGGCATTTGCTGTGTCAGTGTTTATCAAGTGTGGGCCTTGGGCTAAGGTTCTTGTTTCATTGTACTTTATGGTAATGGCTTGCGATACGGGGGGGCTCCGGCAGCAGGGCGGGATGGACGTGGCTGTGGACTTGTACCTGGCCGTCCCGCTGCTCTTCACCGTCCTGGCCCTCGTCCTCGCCTCCGTCCTCGTGAGGCTGATGGGAGCTGAGGGGGAGCGGCCCCGGGAGCCGGCGGCGGCCGAAGCGGCCCGGGAGAGCGGCGCCGGGGACCAAGCGGCGGCGGGAGCGGGGCCGGAGGCTGGGAAGGAGGCGGCTGCCGAGGAGGGGAAGGAGGCGGCTGCCGAGCAGCGGGAGGAGGCGGCGGAGGAGCCGAGCCCCACGGCCGAGCCCAGCCCCGCGGCGGCCGAGAGCATTCCCCAGCAGCCTCCTGCCGAGCCCCGTGAGCCTGAGCCGCAGGAGGATGCAGGAGACCCCGCAGCACTTTCCAGCAAGGCAGAGGAGGAAGATCTGGACTCGGAAAAAGAGAAGCTGGTGGTGAGAGAGCCTTCAAGCACAACAGCTACACCAGCCCCAGTGACAAGTACAGTAGCATCATTTGAGAGTTCTGAAGGTTTTGAATGGCCTTTGGGTACCCTTGGAACCTGCCTGCTAATTGTGATGGGGATCACCATGTTGGCACATACACAGAGTGTGTTCTACCCACGACCATTTTGTCTGATCCCGAGAGTTAAGCAGAGTCAGGTTTGGGTCTTGTCTGGGTTTAGACAATACAGGGGGACCGAGAGGTTTTCCCCAAGGCTGGACAGCCATGAGTGTCATGGTGTGTGGGACAGCATGGGCGAGTATCTAATCCACTGGGCCCCTCCAGTGCTTTGGAAGCGTCGGAGATGGAAGGCAGCTGTGTGGAGTCCCCAACGACAAGTTGCAGAGACTGCTGCAGGGGAGGGTGAATTATTTTGAGCCTGATGGGCCCATGACACTTCAGGCCATCAGGGCAGAGATGCAACATAGAGATGGACTCATGATCGAGGGGTGGACTTTGCAATGGGTCTCTCCTGCTCTGAAAGACTGTTACAAGTGATGGTATATTGAAAATGTGGGATCTGAGCATGACATGAATGGTATGGAATAAGGGGTGGATACTGTCCTGGTTTAGCAGTAGCAGTCATTTTTTCTACTGGTGCAGTGCTGTGTTTTGACTTTCGACCTGGGAATAATACTGATAAAGGCGATGTTTTCAGTTGTGGGTCAGAATGTTTACCCTGACCAAGGACTTTGTGAGTCTCATGCTCTGCCAGGGAGGAGGAGAAGCCGGGAGGAAGCAGGGACAGGACACCTGACCCAAACTAGCCAAAGAAGTATTCCATACCACAGCACGTCATGCCAGGATGTAGAACTGAGAGTTCCCGGAAGGGCTGGATCATGGCAGGGTGGGGGTGAGGTACCAGTTGGTGAGCGGTTGTATTCTCTTGCTTGTTATTTCCTTTATCATTATTACTATTAGTGGTAGCAGTAGTGATTTGTGTTATACCTTAGTTATTAAACTGTTCTTATCTCAACCCGTGGGAGCTGCATCCTTTTGATTCTCCTCCCCGTCCCTCCAGAAGCGGAGGGAAGAAAGGTGGGGGGGGGGGAAGTGGACTTCGTGGTTCTGATTTACGGCCTGGGCTTAAACCACGACAACTTCTTTCTTAATTTTATGTCTGTGGTTCTTTAACAAAATGTGTTAACAAAAAAAGCATTGAATAGAATACACAGTGGTAGAAAAGTTAAGTGCACATTTCTGCAGGAGTTTCAAGTGTAGACTACCCTAATTATGCTTTTGAAAGTCTAGATCAATATTGAGCAATGCATGGCCTTCAGCTCATATGCTTTTTCACTTATGGTCACATTCTTCAGTCAGAACTCGGACAGGTCTGAGGTCATCAGCCAGTCCCTTTCTCTGGCTACTGTACATGTCATATTCTGCAAAGCCAGCCACCAAAGTGGCATATGCAGGAAAACTCCTTGCTTTAGGAGTTTGCAGGGAAAGGTGAAAGAGAGAGCTATACTTTGGTAGGAGAAGACAGAGGGTGTAAGTGCATTTATTTGCAACTCTCTGCTGATAAGTGCTTGACTATCTACTGAGAAGTTTGATTGGGCACCTGGGATCTAGAATAATTCAATAACCTCTGTAATTATACACACAGGCACAGAGGCATTCACACACGTGCTCACAGACACACACTAGAGATACTATCAAGTAGATCTTAGAACTTTAGAATTTCATGTTCTCGGTTCCATCTATGTAGCTATTGTTGGCACATTCTTTGCTTTTAATATTCTATGTGGATACAAAAAAAAAAATATCATATGTGGATACAGACTGCACTCAGGTTTAATTCTGTTGAAGTCAATGGAGTTATAGCATAGAGTAATTTGGTTTATTGATTTTAGTAATTCAATCCAACTCCCATGTAAAGAATACAGTATGCAGTTGAAATAATTATACATACAGAGCTAAATTTAAAAATATTTTTATGTTTTTCTCAGTCTTACATGTGACAAAATGCAAGAAAATATCTAAGTATATTTTTACTTATTTTTATTCAGCAAACAATTTAGGCTATTTAATTATTAATTAAAGTCCATGCAAACTTACAGCTTTAGATGCATATTCTGCATTTTAACCGTGTTCTTATCTGTTTTATCAAGTGAAAATTTCAGAACCACTATATGAGGAAGAAGTGCTTTAATAACCAACTGAACACTCTGAAAGGGAGATGCATTCAGCATAATTTATGGTAGCAGAATTTGACATTTGTAAACTGGATCAGTGTAAATCCAGCTTGAAATATATATATATATATGTCACATACTCCTCTTCCTACTGTAAGTGTGAAGGAGTTATGCCAAAATAAGTTATAATTTAGTACAAATAAAAGATTTTATAAGCAATGAAAACCTTCACAGTGACTACTCCATAGGCAGGAAGTAAATCATGTATAGAGACATATTTAATTGAATAGCATGCATAATGATAGTAGATGAAACCCTGAAATTTAATACATCTCAATCCGGGCTGTATGACTGATTTGCATAGAAGTTGATTTTATCATCAGCTTACTACATGTAATGATACAGCACAAGTTTATAGCGTCTTGATTGGTTTAGGTTATTGGTTCTTAAGTATACACTGTGTAATTGTTCCTTGATATCAAAAACCATGGTTGATGGATATTTTACATTTCATCTTCCATTTCAGTGGCTCTGTTAATTTCATTCTATCATTCCTATCAATAAATGACTAAATGACTATATGAGTATTCAAAGTAATTTGCCTTGAATTTGCTTTGTGAGTTGTATCCCATTTTTACATTTATTGCAGCATGGGAGAAACACCTGTTGTTGAAGACTGTCTCCTTCACATTCTGAATTGCCTTACCAAAGAAAAGATATGTTAATTAATTTTCTTTTTGTTTTCTTCTCTCTTGTCTTATTTTTAGCGCATTCCATTTTTACCAATTCAAATTCCTGACTTCCTCAGATTTTCACAGCAACTGCAGTTTTCCAGGAAGGGAAACTGTAAAATTCATTAGTGCCATATCAGACAATGGACCAGCACTGACCAATATTATGCAGCATCCTTCAGTGGTTTTAACTAACTTATTTCTTCAAATTGTGTGTTAGGTCTGTAATGGAAATTTTATATCAGGAAGTCCTGTAAATAAACGTATGAAAATATGTGAAACTCATAGTGTTTCTTATATGAAGACATCCAATCCACAACTAGCTCAGTGAATGATCAACCTCTACATATTGAGACAGAAGAGTGAGAATTAAGGAAAAGTTACTGGATAATCATAGAAGTTATAGAATCATAGAATAGTTAGGGCTGGAAAGGACCTTAAGATCATCTAGTTCCAACCCCCCTGCCATGGGCAGGGACACCCCACACTAAACCATGCCACCCAAGGCCTCATCCAACCTGGCCTTGAACACTGCCAAGGATGGAGCATTCACAACCTCCCTGGTCAACCCATTCCGCTGCCTCACCACCCTCACAGTAAAGAATTTCTTCCTTCTATCCAATCTAAACTTCCCCTGTTTAAGTTTGAACCCGTTACCACTTGTCCTGTCACTACAGTCCCTGATGAAGAGTCCCTCCCCGGCATCCTTGTAGGCCCCCTTCAGATACTGGAAGGCTGCTAGGAGGTCTCCACGCAGCCTTCTCTTCTCCAGGCTCAACAGCCCCAACTTATTCAGCCTGTCTTCATACAGGAGGTGTTCCAGTCCCCTGATCATCCTCGTGGCCCTCCTCTGGACTTGTTCCAACAGTTCTATATCCTTTTTATGTTGAGGACACCAGAACTGCACACAATACTCCAAGTGAGGTCTCACAAGAGCAGAGTAGAGGGGCACGATCACTTCCTTTGACCTGCTGGTCAAGCTCCTTTTGATGCAGCCCAGGATACGGTTGGCTTTCTGGGCTGCGAGCACACACTGTCGGCTCATGTTCATTTTTTCATTGACCAACACCCCCAAGTCCTTCTCTGCAGGGCTGCTCTGAATCTCTTCTCTGCCCAACATGTAGCTGTGCCTGGGATTGCTCTGACCCAGGTGTAGGACCTTGCACTTGGCATGGTTAAACCCTTCCCTCTGGCGTATCAACCGAACCATACAGCTTGATGTCATTGGCAAACTTGCTGAGGGCGTACTCAATCCCACTGTCCATGTCACCGACAAAGATGTTGAACAAGATCAGTCCCAACACCGATCCCTGAGGGACACCACTCGTTACCGATCTCCAGCTGGACATTCAGCCATTGACCACAACTCTTTGCGTGTGGCCATCCAGCCAGTTCTTTATCCATTGAGTGGTCCACCCATCAAATTGATGTCTCTCCAATTTAGAGACAAGGATGTCATGTGGGACAGTGTCAAACGCTTTGCACAAATCCAAGTAGATGATGTCAACTGCTCTACCCCTGTCCATCAGTTCTGTAGCCCCATAATAGAAGGCCAGCAAATTGGTCAGGCAGGATTTGCCCTTAGTGAAGCCATGCTGGCTGTCACCAACCACCTCCTTGTTTTTGATGTGCCTTAGCATGCCTTCCAGGAGAATCTGCTCCAAGATTTTGCCAGGCACAGAGGTGAGACTGACTGGTCTGTAATTCTCTGGGTCACCCATTTTCCCCTTCTTGAAAATGGGGGTTATATTCCCCTTCTTCCAGTCATCGGGAACTTCACCTGACTGCCATGATCTTTCAAATATGATAGCCAGTGGTTTAGCAACTTCATTCGCCAGCTCCTTCAGGACCCGTGGATGGATTTCCTCAGGTCCCATGGACTTGTGTATGTTTAGGTTTTTAAGGTGGTCTGGAACCAGATCCTCTCCTACAGTGGGCCTAAGGTCTTCATTCTCACAGTCCCTGCGTTCGCCTTTGTTGTGGTTTAAGCCCTGGCTGTAAATTAGAACCACGCAGTCTACTTCCCCCCCCCACTCCCCAGAGCGATGGGGAGGAGAATCAAAAGAATGTAACTTCCACGGGTTGAGATAAAAACAGTCCAGTAACTAAGGTATAACACAAATCACTACTGCTGCCACCAATAATAATAATGATAAGAGAAATAACAAGGGAGAGAATACAACCGCTCACCAACCGGTACCTCGCGCCCCCACCCCGCAGTGATCCAGCCCTTCTGGGGACTCTCCGTTCTACATCCTGGGCATGACGTGCTGTGGTATGGAATACCTCTTTGGCTAGTTTGGGTCAGGTGTCCTGTCCCTGCTTCCTCCCGGCTTCTCCTCCTCCCTGGCAGAGCATGAGACTCACAAAGTCCTTGGTCAGTCTAAACATCGGTGTTATCAGCCCTGTTCCCAGGCTGAAAGTCAAAAACACAGCGCTGCAACAGCCACCAAGAAGGAGAAAAACTGACTGCTACTGCTGAACCCAGGACAGCCTTCCAAGACTTGGGTGGTGCGGTCAGAGCCTTTGCCAATGAAGACTGAGACGAAGAAGTCATTAAGAACCTCAGCCTTCTCCAAATCCAGGGTAGTCAGGTCTCCCGATATCTTCTGGAGGGGGCCTACGTTGTCCCTAGTCTGTCTTTTATTTGCTGTGTACCTATAGAATTCCTTCCTATTATCCTTAACATCCCTAGCCAAGTTCAATTCTAACTGGGCCTTGGCCTTCCTCACCTGTTCCCTAGCTTCCCAGACAGCATCCCTGTATTCTTCCCAGGCCGCCTGTCCCTGCTTCCACCTTCTATAAGCCTCTTTTTTCCTTTCAATTTTCCTCAGCAGCTCCTTATCCATCCAAGGAGGTCTCCTGGCCTTCTTGCTGCACTTCATTCTAGTTGGGATGCAACACTCCTGAACTTGTAGCAGGTGATCCTTGAATAACAACCAAGAGTCTTGGGCCCCCCTGCCCTCTAGGGCTGTGTCCCATGGAACCTTACTAAGCAGGTTCCTGAAGAGGCCAAAGTCTGCTCTCTTGAAGTCCAGGGCAGTGAGCTTGCTGCACACTCTTCTCACTGTCCCGAGGATCTCAAATTTGACCATCTAGTGATGACTGCATCCAAGGCTTCCCTGGAGCGTCACATTTCCAACCAGCCCTTCCCTGTTGGTGAGCACAAGGTCAAGCATGGCACCTCTCCTTGACGGCTCCTCTATTACTTGCAGAAGGAAGTTGTCTTGCACACAATCGAGGAACCTCCTGGATTGCTTGTGCCAGGCCCTACCTTCACTCCAACAGATGTCAGGGTGGTTGAGGCCTCCCGTGAGAACAAGGGCCTGTGAGCCTTCAACCACAATGCTGTTCAACCACAATGTTGTTCAACCACAATGTCTTCAAATGTTTGAGATCAGATCAGGTATTTTGGAGAAGGGATCCTTTCAGAGCTTAATTACATTATATATTGATAAATCTTGAAAGCAAGAACAATGGTGGTTTGGTCCAAAAAATCTTGAAAAAGGTTGGTCTCACCTGACTTTGTTAAAATAATCTCAGGTAACTTCAAACCAGTAGGTTGACCTGAAAGCCAGAGAAGCATGAATAAATGTCTGACATTTTAAGAAGCTTATTAAAATTAGTTTAAACTCATGCACAACAATGCTAATAAGGTAATGGAGGTGTGACAGTAGCAATATTTATTCTCATCACAACTGGTCAGGGTCAGAATTCTCATGTAGGTCTTCCCCCCAATTAGGCAACTTGTGTGAGAATAAATAAAAGACTTGAATTTTAGCATGTTGCAGTTCTGTAATATAATCAAATAGTTTTGACATGTCATAACACTCCCATAACAACAGGCAGAAGTCTCTGGAATTGCTCCAGTGAAATAGCGTGCTATAAGATGAACAGCTAATGAGAGCTGGAGCTGGACAATAATTTAAGATGAAAATTCTGCCCCTGTAGCCTAGACATGTCTCCTTTTTTTCTGCTCATAGATTTGTACTTGCATGATACTGCCTTTGTTAATGCTGATTTTGCAAGTTCCATACCTATCAAAAACATATGTGGGTGGGTTTTACACTGCACAAGCCAGGCACAGCTTTAAAAAATGGACCTGTGCTAACAGATGATGAAGGGAGACTAGGACAAGCTAAGTCTTGAGGGATTATAATAAACTGAATTTAATAGGGATTGAAAGTCCTTAGTGTGACTTAGGTCTTCAATGAAATCAATTTTACCCAAAATTGATTGCTGCATTAGATAAATTCTTCCACTCCTTTGAATTTAGTGGTGTTCCCCAGAATAATGAAACAATCAGTTTTGCAGAAATGCAAACAAGAAGAGTACCTGATTAAGAACATTACTGTTTGATATAAATGGACAAATTATGATACAGTTTTACTGAAGGAGATAACAGTCTTCAATGATGAACAGATCATAAAGACACCTGTTAAATGTGAACATGTAAAGCAGATATGTAGTGATTATTTTATATATTTGAGACAAATGTTAATTTGTATTTTTTGATTTGTGTGGTCATTAAGAATTATATATCTGACTTTATTAGTTAAGCAGCTTTTAGGAAACGTTTGGAAATTAGAAAAAGTAAGGTATGCATAGCACGTTTAAAGATGTTTCCATGGAAAAAAAATTTTGCTGCTTATCACAATTTCTACTTTATTACTCAGTGCAAATATAAGTATAAATTAATATTTATTGTTGTGTTTTTGTGTGCTGATGGGAGACAATCAGTTTAATTTCAATGTTGAACACTAACATGTTTTATATTTTGTTTTGTGAGTGACTCCTGATACTCCCAGTGTGATAAAAATTACCTCTGCAGATTGATAAAGGTTAATTAGCCCATGTTAGTCTGATAATCATCAAAAATAAAAGTTTGACTTCAAAAATTGGATTGCCATATACAGAAAGCTTGCTCCAGATATAAGCATTCCTAAATCTCTTTGCTGATCACCTTATAAATTGCATGAGGTTTTCAATAATTGCTATGCTCTGTGTTGCAAGGCAGTGAGTTTATCTTTTGCTCCAACTGCTTGTTACAGTGATGCTTAGAAAATGTAGTCTAATTTAAAGATATAAGATTTACAAATATATTGCATGTTAACATTGTGGACACTGCTGTATTAACCATGTCTCTTACAGGGTCTGGAAGGAAAATCATGATCCACTCATAGGTCCTTGTTCTCTGGATGTCAGAAATAGCTGTTTTTCAGTGCAGCAACAGGTCAATATTGAATATACTACCTAAGGTCAAGCATCCTTAAATTTTCACACAATGATATGAAGTGGTAGACTTTTAAACACAAATATTAAATGCTTTGATGAATACAGGAGAAAACATGAAATTTTATTTTAAAAAGTAATGACAGTGTCACAGAAAGTATACAGGAATTTAATCTATATGGACTATTAAGTACATTATTTAGCTGGCATCCTTTCCATTTAGGAGCTTAGTGGAGAGCTGCTGTCCCAATACATGAACGGTGCTGACAGCCTTTATCAATGTGAAAGCAACACAGAAATATGCAGCATCTTCTGCCTAATCGCAGAACCCAGGCAGCTAGGAACGCTCAGATAGCCAGCTAGAGATTTGCCGTCACTCCCAAGGCGAACTGACGGAACTTCACCTGTGAGTGAAACAGAACATCAAAAGCACAGTGCTAACAAATATGTCAGAACACATGCACTGGCTGATTTTGAAATTTGCTCTTTACTATAAAGCTAATTAGCTCTTGGAGGCTTTTGAGAAATATGACAACATCTGGGACAAACTGAAGGAGACTAACAGTTTGTCAGCATGACTATAGACGCAGTTTTCCGTATCTCTCAAACTCTTCTGTGATTCATTAGTTTATTTGTGGTTATGTTAGAAGCTGAATGTTAGCACCTGACTTGCAGTTCTAATTTGCTATGTCTAAACTAGTATTGCCATGGACTGGATGAAAAAGTCACTTCATCTTCAAGAAAGGCAACAAGGAGGACCTAAGAAACTACAGGCTGATCGACTCCCAGGAATGTGATGGAGCAACTGAAGATCATTTCCAGACACATGATGAACAAGAAGGTGATTTGGAGTAGTCAGCATGGATTCACAATGCTCAGTCAGTCCCACAACCTTCTATGGTGAAATGACTGGATTGACGGATGAAGGAAGAGCAATGGATACTAATTTTGACATGTACTCCAATAAGATCCTCGTAGAGGAGCTGATAAAATATGGGTTGGATAAGCAGACAGTGAAGTGGAAACTCTCTGAATGGGTGGGCCCAGAGCATGATGATCAGTGGCGTAAAGTCTAGCTGGAGACCAGTAACTAGCAATGTACCCCAGGGATCATACTGAGCCCAATCCCAAACTACCACCACCTTAGTGCTTTTTTGCTTGGCTTATAGGGTGAACAGGATTTAAAAAACGTATTTTTTCACATTAAGTAGACTTTGGAAAGACAGCCTGGTTACATACTGGACAGGAAATAATTGTTACCATTATGAGTGCATGAAAAAATAAGAAAGGAGCTTGGTGTTAACAGGCATTAAAAATATATCTGCATTCTTATTTCATATGAGAAACATAAGCTGTTAACATGTCTTCCCATTTCCCAGCTCTAACACTGACTTATGACAAGATGTTTTCCAAAATCCTGGATTTCAAATGGATACTGAAAGATTTTGTTTCCTGTTTCAAGACCATGTATTTTCCCTTTATATCAGTTAATTTCCAAGTTTTTTCTATTTTTGCCTCTTTAGTTTTGCAATAAATGTGGTATTTCAGCTACTTTATACTCTCAATAAAGTATTTTTCAGTATCTGAATGCTACAAATATGCACAAAACTATTAGTCTTACAACCATGACATAGAGATCATTGTAGACCTGTATTTCTATGACATCTTTAGTTTTTACATTTATAAAGAAAAAACATCTACAATACTCATGATTCTCCACAGTTTTTCAGTCATGTAACAAAGCTCCAAGGTCTACCATGATAAATTAGTGAGATATGGGTCATTAGCAAAGTGTGTATTAACACAAAATGCACAATAAGCTGCACATTTTATCCAGATGGTTAATTAAACATTTGAGAGCAGAATATGACAAAAGTATGACAATATTATATTCTTAATGGCAGTGATTATGGAAAAGGCTTAATTGTTCTATTTCTTTCTTTCATCATCGATAAAAATAATGTATTTCAATAAAATTTGGCATCAGCCAGTTTCTCAGTATTTGCTTTTAGTTGATAATTAGCTCATCTTTCCTTAAAAGGACTGAAATCTACAATTTTATGAACAAATTGGAATGTCACATCAGAAATGCAGCCTTACAATATGCTATTTCTTTAAGGTTGAAATGACACACCCCATTTCTTTATGTAACACTGACTTATAAAGAAAGCTATTCCAAAAATCCATGTTACAGTTTCTACACTATTTATTAATTAAAAAACCTCTTATCAATAAGTGATATTATTTTGCAGTCTTTTTAAGAGAACTTCACAAAATTTGAGATTATAACTGTGGTGTTCATTTCTTGTAAGTTCTAAAGAAAAAAACTGTCATTTTAAAAGTTCATTAAATCACTACAAGTGTGGAGTATTTATATTTCATTTATAACAGCCTTAAACTCATTGAGAGTATTTAAATATAGATATATTAAAAGCATTATCAGGTGATTTGACACTTTGTATTCTGAAGTGTGCATAACTACTGGAAGGAGCTGCGGTGTGCACTAGTAAAAGTCTTAGAATGAAAAATTATTGCAAGGTACATAACTTGATAATTTGAAAGGATGTTTTGACAGTGCTTAATTTTATTCTATTCTTTATTTTCCTTATGATATGGTGGGCCACTTATATTCACCACAGCTGAATTAAAATATTGGGGTAATAAAATCTATTAAAACCCCCCATCTAATTTCCTTTTCTAATTTAGAATTTTAACAGAAGTATCACAGTATCACAGTATGTTAGAGATTGGAAGGGACCTCAAAAGATCATCTAGTCCAATCCCCCTGCCAGAGCAGGAATACCTAGATAAGGTCACACAGGAATGTGTCCAGGCGGGTTTTGAATGTCTCCAGAGAAGGAGACTCCACAACCCCCCTGGGCAGCCTGTTCCAGTGTTCTGTCACCCTCACTGAGAAGAAGTTTCTTCTCAAGTTTAAGTGGAACCTCTTGTGTTCCATTTTGTACCCATTACCCCTTGTCTTATCATTGTTTGCCATTGAGAAGAGCCTGGCTCCATCCTCATGACACTCCCCCTTTATATATTTATATACACTAATAAGGTGCCCCCGCAGTCTCCTCTTCTCCAAACTATAGAGACCCAGCTCCCTCAGCCTTTCCTCATAAGGGAGATGCTCCACTCCCTTACTCATCTTAGTTGCCCTGCGCTGGACTCTCTCCAGCAGGTCCCTTTCCTTCTTGAACTGAGGGGCCCAGAACTGGACACAATATTCCAGATGCGGTCTCACCAGGGCCGAGTAGAGGGGAAGGAGGACCTCTCTTGACCTACTGACCACCCCCCTTCTAATACACCCCAGGATGCCATTGGCCTTCTTGGCCACAAGGGCACATTGTTGGCTCATGGTCATCCTGCCATCCACTAGGACCCCCAGGTCCCTCTCCCCTACACTACTCTCTAACAGGTCGTTCCCCAACCTATATTGGAACCTGGGGTTGTTCCTGCCCAGATGCAGGACTCTACACTTTCCCTTGTTATATTTCATCAAGTTTCTCCCTGCCCAACTCTCCAGCCTGTCCAGGTCCCGCTGGATGGCAGCACAGCCTTCTGGCGTGTCAGCCACTCCTCCCAGCTTAGTGTCATCAGCAAACTTGCTGACAGTACACTCAATTCCCTCATCTAAATCATTGATGAGTATATTAAATAATACTGGTCCCAGTACTGACCCTTGAGGCACTCCACTAGATACAGGCCTCCAACTAGACTCCGCTCCATAGACTACAACTCTCTGGCTTCTCTCCTTCAGCCAGTTTGCAGTCCATCTCACTACCTGATCATCCAGACCACACTTCCTCAATTTAGCTATGAGGATGCTGTGGGAGACTGTGTCAAATGCTTTGCTGAAGTCAAGGTAGACCACATCCACCGCTCTGCCATCATCCATCCACAATGTTATTTCCTCATAAAAGGCTATGAGGTTGGTCAAGCATGACTTCCCCTTGGTAAAGCCATGTTGACTGCCCCTCATAACCCTCTTATCCTTGACATGCCTTAAGATGGCACCAAGGATAAGGTGCTCCATCACTTTCCCAGGGATGGAGGTGAGGCTGACCGGTCTATAGTTACCCGGGTCCTCCTTCTTGCCCTTTTTGAAGACTGGAGTGACATTTGCTTTCCTCCAGTCCTCAGGCACCTCACCCATTTCCCAAGACTTGGTAAAGATGATGGAGAGTGGTCTAGCAATGACTTCTGCCAGTTCCCTCAGCACCCGCGGGTGCATCCCATCTGGACCCATGGATTTATGGATGTCCAGATTGCTCAACTGGTCCCTAACCCATTCCTCGTCGACTAAGGCAAACTGCTCCCTTGACCTGACTTCATCTGAGGTCTCAGGAGTACAGGGCTCTTCAGGACTGCCTCCGGCAGAGTAGACAGAGACAAAGAAGGCATTCAATAACTCTGCCATCTCTGTATCTTCTGTCACCAGGGCACCCATCCCGTTAACCAGTGGGCCAACCTTGCCTCTGGTGTTAGTTTTATCAGCTATGTATTTGAAAAAGCTCTTTCTGTTGTCCTTGACCCCTCTCGCCAGGTTTAATTCTAAGGAGGCCTTAGCCATCCTAGCTGCCTTCCTACATCCTCTAGCAGCAGCCTTATACTCCTCCCAAGTGGCCAGCCCCTCCTTCCATGACCTGTAAACTCTCCTCTTCCACTTGAGCATACCCAGCAGTTCCTTATTTAGCCACGCAGGTCTCCTGGCCCTCTTCCTTGACTTCTTACGTGTCGGGATGCTCTGCTCTTGAGCTTGGAATAAGCAATTCTTGAATGTCAACCAACTATCTTGGGCCCCTTTACCTTCAAGCAGCCTTGCCCATGGGATTTCCCCTAGCAATTGCTTGAAAAGGCCAAAGTTTGCCCTGCTAAAGTCCAGGGTTGCAATTCTACTTGCTATTGTACTGGTCCTAGCACACAAGATCCTGAATTCCACCATCTCGTGGTCACTGCAACCAAGGCAGCCCTTAACCTTTACTGCTTCGACCAGACCCTCCTTGTTAGTGAGGATGAGATCCAGCAGCGCTCCTCTCCTGGTTGGCTCATCCACCATTTGCATGAGGAAGTTATCATCCATACACTGGAGGAACCTCCTGGACTGTGGCTGGGTTGCTGAGTAGTCCTTCCAGCAAACATCAGGGAAATTAAAATCCTCCACGACGACCACGGCCTTTGACTGTGAGGCCGCTCTCAGCTGCTTGTAGAAGGCCTCGTCAACTTCCTCACCCTGATCTGGTGGCCTGTAACAGACACCCACAACAGTATCACCCCTGCCAGCCTGCCCCTTAATTCTCACCCACAGACTCTCAATTCGCTCGTCCCCTGTCCCTGGACAGAACTCAGTACATTGCAGCTGCTCTCGCACATAAAGAGCAACCCCACCACCCCGCCTGGCTGGCCTGTCTTTCCTGAAAAGGACATAGCCCTCCATGAGTATATTCCAGTCATGTGAGCTGTCCCACCACGTCTCTGTAATTGCCACCAGATCATAATCTCCTGACTTAACACAGGTCTCCAACTCCTCCTGCTTATTTCCCATGCTGCACGTATTGGTGTATAGGCATTTCAAGGAGGGAGCTGAGCTCACCAATTTCACCCTAGGATTATAGGAGGCCTCCCAGTCTTCATCAATCCTAGAGTGCTGCCCCACTGGGGGCAAATGTTAAATGCTGCAGTTTATAATAATCTACTTACTGAATGGTGTTCAAATTGACAGCTGAATATTAGCTGTTAATAGGATTATCTTCTTTAATAGCTAGAATTTAATTAATAGATATGTATTTATATGTATACACATATATATACATACACACACACATATTGTATCTATTGTATGCCCATCTTAACAATACAGTAACTTTTTAGAGTTTAACTCTACCACAGGCTCACAAAATGACTAAGGCAAGGAGACACCTCTGAAGACTATCCAGTCCAACCCCTTGCTTATGGCAGCATCAGCTAGTGCAGGCTGCTTAGAGCTGTGATCACTCAAGTTTGAATATGCCCAAAGACGGAGATTCCAAATGTTTTACATTTTTTTCTTTCAAATTCTTTTTAGAGTGAGAAATACCTGATCTCTGAGAATGGCAAGGCAGGTCTGAAATGGTTTACCTGCTCACTCAGTTGGGAAAAAAGAACTGAAAGATATACATGCTGTGCATAAACAGTACTATGAAGTCTCAATATTCTCTTATGTTAAGACAGCATAATCATAACTTGTTGGCATTAAAATTTAATTTGTGCTGAACAAACTTGCTTAAAGAGTGTTATTCTCATATTAAAAATCAGAAGCAGGTTTCCTATTTTCCAGCCTGGATATCTTAGGAAGCTAGCTGTCAAATGACTTGACAGAGAGCCAAGAACTTGAAGAAATACCATTACCTAATCACATTTGAAAAGGGAAAAATGCTGTAATCAGAGCAAATCTTCAACTAAGTGTAACATATGAAACAAAAGGTCAAACCAAGGTGTTCCCTCACTGCAGCAATTCGCAGTACTACAAAAAAGAAGTCACTTTTGGAGCACATTCCAGACTACTGATTGTAAAAGCTAAAGCCTGTCAGACAAATTGGTTCACTTCAAAGAAAATATGTAGTGAACTACATTTAGATATTTCTTTAAAACTACTTTCTTCTCTCATTTCTCCTTTTGTACTTCCTTAGCACAAATAAACTACTGGGAGAAGCTAAAGAGAGGGAAATAACTAAAAATTATGGACAAAAATGTGATCAGCTACTTAGGAGAACCAAAGTCTATATAGAATTGTTACTTTCTGGACCAGCTACAATGGACTACATAAAACCCGAAATTCTCATGTTCATCAGAGGAAAGAAACTGCTCCTTACATCCTAAAGACATGTCTAAATGACCACAGCATGTCTTTTATATCCCCTAAGCCTGTGGCCAAACCCAGGGCATTTTGGCAAGAACATACCATGTGCTCAGAAAGACCAAAAGTGAACCTCTCCAGAAAATAATGCTGAGTGAGGGTGAGTACTGTAGCAAAGAGTTTTCAGTCATAAAGGATTTTCTTCATTATCAGAAGTATTTTTAACAATTGCTATTATTGCAGTTTGACATTTTGATTGACTAATATTTCACAATGTGAACAAGAAGAATCTATATGAAGGAATCATGGTAGATAGAATAATTACATTTGAGTTACACTTTAGAAAACAGCAAATCATACCTTCTTTTTTTCCAGTTGATTATGAATAAAAGGAATACAGAAGAGAAAAGGAATGTACTAGAAGACACTGGTAGCGCTGAAGACAGAAGAAATTCCAATAAAATCTCAAAAAGTGTGCACCTGCATATTTTAATTCCATAGCAATATGCTATTGTGGAATGATGAAAAGACAGATAATTGTCAGATTTCTTAGGCGTTGTGCTCCTGTGGACAATATTTGTATTTGGTCCTCACTGGGATGATGGTCAGAGAGAAGTCAGGACCAGTTGCTGGTGCCCTGCAGACTTCTAGTTGATGGCTATAGCAGGCAACAGCATACAATTGAGTTCATTGGCTGTTTTCCCCTAAAATCAAATCCCCTTAAGGTATGCATCGGACTTCCCCATCTTCCCGCATTACCCACTAAGTATATCTGGGTCTCTGAGCAAAAGCAATCCCACAAGTGGGTTTGTCTTTACCTGAAGCAGGAATAACCCAGACTGTCTTCCCCAGCAAATTCTTCACGTGCACCACAGGAACTTTGTCCCCCTCTACAATATGTAAAAGTTCTAACTCGGCTGGGCCAGCCCTGTTGGCAGATCCTCTGGTGTTGACCAATCAGGTGGCCTTTGGTAAGTGTGTATCCCAATGCTTGAAAGTTCTCCCACTCATTGCTCTCAATGTAGTTTTTAACAGCCCGTTGTACCGTTCAATTTTCCCAGAGGCTGGTGCATGGTAAGGGATGTGATATACTCACTCAATGCCATGCTCTTTGGCCCAAGTGTCTATAAGGTTACTCCCGAAATGAGTCCCATTGTCTGAGTCAATTCTTTCTGGGGTGCCATGTCGCCACAAAATCTGGTTCTCAAGGCCCAGGATAGTGTTCCGGGCAGTGGCATGGGGCACAGCGTATGTTTCCAGCCATCCGGTGGTTGCTGCCACCATGGTAAGCACATGGCGCTTGCCTTGGCGGGTTGGTGGGAGTGTGATATAATCAATCTGCCAGGCCTCCCCATATTTATACTTCAGCCATCGTCCTCCATACCAAACAGGCTTTAACCGTTTGGCTTGTTTAATTGCAGCACATGTTTCACACTCATGAATAACCTGGGCAATAGTATCCATTGCTAAGTCTACCCCTCGATCACGGGCCCATCTATATGTTGCATCTCTGCCCTGATGACCTGAAGTGTCATGGGCCCACCGAACCAAAAATAATTCACCTTTATGTTGCCAATCTAAGTCCATCTGAGCCACTTCAATCTTAGCAGCTTTGTCCACTTGTTGGTTGTTCTGGTGTTCCTCAGTGGCCCGACTCTTGGGTACATGGGCATCTACGTGACGTACCTTCATCACCAGGTTCTGCACCCGGGCAGCGATATCTTGCCACAGTGCAGCAGCCCAGATGGGTTTACCTCTGCGTTGCCAGTTGCTCTGCTTCCATTGCTGCAACCACCCCCACAGGGCATTTGCCACCATCCATGAGTCAGTATAGAGATAAAGTACTGGCCACTTTTCTCGTTCAGCAATGTCCAGGGCCAGCTGGATGGCTTTCACCTCGGCAAACTGACTCGATTCACCCTCTCCTTCAGCAGTTTCTGCAACTTGTCATTGAGGACTCCGTACGGCTGCCTCCATCTCCGAATCTTTCCCACAATACGGCAGGACCCATCAGTAAACAAGGCATACTGCTTTTCACTTTCTGATAGTTCATTATATGGTGGGGCCTCTTCAGCACGCATCACCTCCTCCTCTGGTGACATTCCGAAATCTTTGCCCTCTGGCCAGTCCATGATGACTTCTAGAATGCCTGGACGACTGGGATTTCCTATTCGAGCTCGTTGTGTAATTAGTGCAGCCCATTTACTCCATGTCGCATCGGTTGCATGATGTGTAGAGGAGACCCTGCCTTTGAACATCCAGCCCAGCACGGGCAACCGGGGTGCCAGGAGGAGCTGTGCTTCAGTGCCAATCACCTCAGAAGCAACTCGAACCCCTTCATAAGCTGCCAGTATCTCTTTCGCAGTTGGAGTATAGCTGAAAGTCTAAACCACAGCACTGCACCAGCTTCTAAGGAGAAAAACTGACTGCTACTGCTGAACCCAGGACAGCACACACAGAGAAAATGAAAATCCATAAACTATTCTTCTGTTCTTCTCGAAAAATAAATTTTCACAACCTTAAGAAAAAATGCCTTGCAGTAGTTTGCTGTGAATACAGCAATATATGCAAATTACTGCAGAAAGCAATCTTAAATGTCATTGCTACCTCAAAACAGATTTTCCAAAATGAACAGGCAAGTATATTACATCTACCATAGAACCTGGTAGTGGGAAAGTAGAAATAATAGAGGCATTTTTGTGAACCTGCACAGTGTAGAAAAACAAGAGATGAAATAAGGAATAGTAAAAATACTTATTGTAATGACACTGTTTAAATATTTCACTTTAACTGACCAAACCTGCACAGTACAGCTTTTAAGCAGGAATTGCCTAGGCTGTTTTCCAGAACTGGATTTTACAGGTCAGACAATCTAGTCAGACATTTCCAACTATTCAGCATTTAGATAAACATTGTTTAAGACGCAAGTCATGGAAGCAGAGCTTTTGGAGTGATAAACTAGCAACTCTGTTGTCACAAGGAAGGTTGGTGAATATCTAATCTGTGCAATCCAAGATGTTGACTATTTTACTGTAATCTATGATGACAGTTTATTGTTATCTCAACAAATGCTTATAAAAGTGTTTTAGGTCATCTAATGATACATTTGTGTCTAAACTAACGTAGCCAGTTTAAGCAGACAGAAGTATTTGTTGTCAAGGAAGAGAAAAGAACTGTTTCAGAGTTTGAAAAAACTCCAAAACAAAAAGCCTGCCTGGCTGTAAATTCAGAAGCAGCAATAATTTTAAAGGACCATATCACTATCAGCTGTATGCTGGGCTTGCCAACTGTATGCTGGGCTGCATCAAAAGAAGTGTGACCAGCAGGTCAAGTAAGGTGACTCTTCCCTTCAACTCTCATGAGATCCCACCTGCAGTACTGCGTTCAGCTCTAGGGCCCCCAGGATAAGAAGGATGTGGACCTGTTGGAGTAAGTCCAGAAGAGGGACATAAAGAATATCAGAGGGCTGGAGCACCTCTCCTATGAAGACAGGCTGGAGAAGGCAAGGATCCAGGGACACCATATAGCAGCCTTCTAATTCCTAAAGGGGGTCTACAAGAAGTCTGGAGAGGGACATCTTGTGAGGGCATGTAGTGACAAGAAAACTGGTAATGGCTTTAAATTGACAGAGGGTAGATTTAGGTTAGATATTAGGGAAAATTTCTTCACTCTGGGGGTGGTGAGGCTTTGGAACAGGTTGCCCAGAGAATCATAAAATCATAGAATATTTAGGGTTGGAAAGGACCTTAAGATCATCAAGTTATGACCCCCCTGCCATGGGCAGTGACACCTCACACTAAACCATGTCTCCCAGGTCTCTGTCCAACCTGGCCTTGAACACTGCCAGCGATGGAGCATTCACAACAAGATGTGTATGCCCCATTGCTGTAAGTGTTCAAGGCCAGGTTGGATGGGGCTTTGAGCAATCTAGTCTAGTGGAAGGTGTCACTGCCCATGGCAGGGGGTTGGAACTGGTCTTTAAGGTTCCTTACAACCTAAACCCTTCTATGATTCCATGATTCCTTGATCACTGATCAGTTTTCAAAATCTAACTTACCAGATCTAGCTGGATTCTTTATAATGAATGAAGTTTTCTGAAATGGAATTCTACTTTTTTCTGAACAGTTATTTTCATTATTTTTGTTATCCTGTATACACCTGTAGATACTTGTTTAAAGTTAATACCAAGACTTAATCAGTTAAAAAAGAGCACTGGAGGATTTCTACATACTTCTTTGAAAAAAACGCTTTACCGAAAAAAGAGGCTGTGATGCCCTAAGAAATAAATCTATACCTGGTCGTTGACAACAGTGGTCTCCATAAATTGCTTTATTATTTTAATTAGTAAAGAGTAATGCGAAGTTTTCTTTAACTATAATTCATTTTAGTTGTGTATCTTAACAGCGAGAAATGTGGCATGTCATGATGGGAGTGAAGCCAATCTAATCTGTAAAATTTCACTTACATCTGCACAAGTCAGTAAATCTCCACAGTGTTGGAAGACTAGAAAAAGAGTTCTTAGAAAAGTGTTTTGGGGGTTATATATGGTTCTGAATATATTTTCACCTCATTCTATTATCCTTCATGCAGAAGAGCAAGAGAAGGCATACATCTATTTCTTTATTATAATTATAGAATAGAAGCAAAAAAAGCTTTTTTAAGAATGACCTCTGGATAATTTACTGGATTTGTTGTGCTTCAGGACATCTGTCATTTAACAATTTAACTAAAATTACCAGTACTCCATAGGTAGGGAATGAAAAAGAAGGCACATAGTCCCAGCTGTTCTTTATCATTTCAGTAATGTTTTGTATAAAATATTCATAGTTGATTTAATATTATCTAATATAAAATTTCAAAGACAATTCTGGTATTATTTTAATGCTTTTCCATCACAGAAAACATTCACAAAGCCAGCTGTTGAGCAGAAATGTACTTTTTCTTGAAAAGAGTTTTGATAAATTTTCTATTAAGTAAGAAATATTCTGAAGTTCAACTTTCTTTGAATTTCATAATGATGAATCATAGAATCCTATAATGAACAAATATTTATTTATGGGCAAAAATATTTCTAAAATAAACAAGCAAACAAGATGTAGAGGTTACAATAATGACATCCTTTTAATCATATTATAGAAAACCAACCAAAACAATCTGATTACTACTCCATATTGATAAAAGATATCGAAACAATCTTCATTCCTGCTGCAGTTCAAAAATACCAGTTAAGCATGAGCATAACTTGAATGTAAGTACTTTTAATGAAGTAAATGGGGACACTGTCATAGTGTTCAAACTTGTACACTACTATTACTGAATCAGAGTCTCATAGAGTTCCTTAAGGAATATTCCTTATTTAAATATCAGGTTATAAATAATACAAGTCATTGGGCACACCATCTATTAAAAAAGCTAAAAAGGAGGTGAAATGCAGCCAGCATGACTAAACACTATGTGTAAGGATGTTTTTAGAAGCAAGAAGTGGTTCTTTAAAAAAAAATAATTGCGTATCTGAATGCAGGCAAGAGAGACAATAATGAATTCTTGAATATGGAAAGCAAAAGCAATAAGGGGGACTTAGAGAGAGTCTGAGGATCAAATATCAAAATATGTCAAAATTAGTAACAAATCTGCTTTAAAACGTATTCAGAGCAGAATGCCTGCCAGGAAATCTTTCATCAGTGCATAAAAGAAACATTAAATTAATTCTTTGCATCACTGTTTGCTGAGCTTTCCATACCAGATTCCTCCTTTGTGAAAGAAGCAGAAAACCTGTCTGAAACTGCAGAAGATGCGAAATAAAACTGACAGAAAAATATTGCTCAGTCCAAACAGTATTAATCCAAGAGGTCAGCAAGACCTGAGATGTGGATAGCTGAAGCAAGAATAGTACACAAGCTCTCTTTTAATCTCCCTCTGTAGTTATGATGAATGCTAGAAACACAATCCGCTTGTTTAAAGAATTGTTCCTGGATTTCTGAAACTGCAGCCCTGTAACACCATTGTTCAATGCATATTAGTAGAAACTCTAAGGATAGAAAAGAATTAGTAGAAACTGGCTTAAACATAACCTGTGTGAAAGGTTTAACATGACTTTTACAAATGGAAGTCCTATTTTATGGGCCTAGTGATATATATATGTCTCAAGCAGTTGAGCAGCTGTAATTTGGTTTCTGCAGTCCCCTTGAATTCCTGAAAGGTTTTTGACATAGCAACACCAAAGGCTATTATGGAAATGAAGAATCATGGTTAAGATAGTAAATGATGAGTTTTCACAAAGTCAGGGAAAACCAGAAATCTATAGGCATCCTGGGACTTAACCTGCATTTGTAAACTACCTTAGAAAATAATGTGTAACAGGTTGAAAGCATTTTACTGACGACATTAATCTCTTGTTTTAAGGACAAAGACAATTCTAAAGAACTGGAGAAGTATCTTACCGTACTCCCTGAGTAATTAAAATAGCAGAAGAAATTTAGCATAGAATAATACATATGCAGGTGGTCAGATGACAAGCAAGACTCCTTGCACACATAAATAATATGCTCAGTGAATACCTTAGCTGATGTTGTCATTCAGGTATGCCTTGGGTTTTATGAGGAATGATTCCTAAGATATGCTTTTTTTGCTAACTGTTGCTCAAAATTAAGTTGATGTTTTCATGAAACTGATATAGATATGGAATAAAGAAAGAAGTGGAGAAATTTATTAACATGATACTGCACAATGTAGTAATCAGTAATTCAGTAATTTTCATTTTGAGCATATTATGGGCATGATACTATACTGTACTATCAAGACCTTAGAAACAAACTGACAATTGGTATGTTTGTCAGTTTTCATCATGTCCTCCAAAAAGGTAACATCAAGAGCATTGCCATCTTACTGCTAACTCTTATCAGACCCTTGTTACTGATTGAAGAGTAATATTCAGTAGAAGACAACAGTGAACACCTGTAGGAGTCATACGAATCTCAGTCAGCAATGCTTGGAATTTTCACACTTTATGAAAATCTGTGGCAGTGTAAACTGGAGTTCCTGGTGGAAACCAAAAATAATATGGTGTTTTTCAACAAATGATACAGAAGAATTTAAACTCTGTAGGACAAAATGAAATAAAAAACCAGCCAAACAAAAAGAATCCGTCTCCATGCCAACTTTAGTTTCCTTTTATAATGGAAAAATAAAAAAATTCAGAAAATTAAAATTTACTTTCCAGTAAGAAAAGAAACACATGGATAGTTGCAGTAATAGCCATGTTATCTTCTACAGTAAAAGTCCACTTCATATTGAATATTAATAAGAATTTTGAAGAAAGAACCCAACATTGTTTGCCAACTTCCTGCGGAAGGTAGCATTTCCCACTTTTAGATAACACTCTCGACCAAAACCACCCCATTAGTATAACTGTATTCAGTCCATAAAAAATTTACGTCACACAATACATAATGCTTTTAAAAATATCCTTTTAAAAAGACATTTTAGAAAGCGCTGGTATAAACAGAAAGAAAACCACCAGTAAAATTATAGAATGATGGAACAAGAGACACTTGTCCAGACACCCTATTCACCCCTTGCTAGTGAAAGACTGTTCCTTAAAGGTGTACATCTAGTACTTTATCATCCCTTTTTTAAAAAATAAGCATCAAACAGTGTAGCTCTCAACTATTCCCATGAGAGATTATTCAGTGATTTCAGAGATCTGTCAGGAAGATTATCAGTCTGCTATTTAGCCTAAATTATCTTTTCCCTAATTTAGTGTCATTACTCTCAGTTACCCCATCATAACATGTTTTGAGATGCAATATGAACAAATAGATACTTAACAACAAGATAAGCATGCTATCAACTTTGTGTAGGGAGACTTATTTTTAGATTGTCTTTAAACTCCAAGGGTGTTCATGATGTCACAGCTGAGGCAGTAAATCTAGGTACAAGAAAAATTTGTTAATGTCAAGCTATGCACTCTCAAAAATAGCTACCATCTAACAATTACTGCAGGAGGTCCTATTATGTACCTTTTCCTTTTATGCAACTGGTTATCCCTGGATAATGTTTATAATCTTTTTGCTACTCAGATTTTGCTAGAAAACAAACTCTAGGCTGCAATAACAGGTGTACAAAGAGAATTACCCTCAGGATATTTAGTGAACCCAGGCTATGAAAGAAAGTATAGAAAAAAAAAAAAGTCAGAATACTCTCTTAGCAAAAAGAACAGCAAATTCTTATTTTCTTTACTGGTGCTTTGTTTTAGTCACCTGAGTTTAGAATGCCGAAATCCAAATTTGGTGGTGGTCATAGTTTATAGAGTGGCTGTTTGGTTTTTTTTTTTTTCCAGAAAACAAATAAATCCATGGTGATGTAACATGACAAGAAGGATTCAACTAATTATATTGATAAGTTTCCCTTCTAAAAGATAGCTCATGTCTGTAAATCAATACTGTGTATTTTGGAGGCATACTAATTAATTGAAAGAGATATGAATTAAGTCTGCCCTAGATATCGTCATCATGAATGCTAGATAAGTACAGATCACCTTTTTAGTGACCTAAAAATCTGGATGCAATTCAAGTGCTTTCCAGGCAAATTCATGCAGCACATGTTATGGCACTTCACCGCCACAGCCAAACTCCTCAAAATAGATTAAATAACAAAAGGATTCAGAGTGTATTTATTTGTTTCATTACCAATTGCATCTGTGAAAACATTTAACTTAGGGTTTCACACATTCTATGACAGACCAGATTTTTAGCTACCTTAATATCTTGCCTTTCCTAAGGGGTTCTTAATTCACCTCCAAGGCACAAGTTCAGCCATCTAAATGGCCATGATAAACTCATGCTTTTTCACATTCTAGTTTCTCAAATTCCAGTTTGCTGTTTTTCTAGACATATCCTAGACATCAGAATGCATATAAGAAGAGTGAAAGAAGGATGAATACAGAGATAAATACTGATTCCCTACAAGATTCTTCTCTCTCGTCATAAGAATCCTTCAGTTATCAGATATACAAGCTTAATGACAACCAGGAAACTTAGTAAGTCCAAGCAGGCAGTTTAAAGGTAATATTTCTGAACAGATTTTCAAATATATATATATGACATCTTCATTTAGCGCTTGTTTTGTAAATGTGTGTACATTCTTAGAAAATTTGTTGACATTCCACGTTGCAGGATTCAAAGCTCTGCCACGTTTCAGTTATAGCTCATATAATATAAATGAGACATGCACTTCATTTAAATTCCTATGAAGAAATCATCTTTGGCCAGGAAGCAATATGGAAATTTTCAACCCAGAAGGAAAACTACCAGGAAGTTATCACTGTCAGAAAATGGAGTGTGATTATTAAACATATTTAGCAAGCCTAATGATAACATTTCCTTCAAAGTGACAGCTATGATAATGATTTGTGGCAAGATAACATGACAATTTTCAATAATTTTTCCATTCTCAGCATTTGGACACTGGCAGGAAAGACAGTGTAATTAAGGGGAAGAGAAAGAGAGGGTGCCATCGATTTAAGACTTCACCTTTTACAACCCAATTTATCCAACAGATTTTAAAACCAATAGATGAAAAATCTTTTGCAATTCACAGAGTGAACAGATGGCTCAGCAGTATTGAAAATGTCAGTATATATACACCAAATGAGCTGGTGTTCTGCTCTAGTGAAGAAGCTGTCAACATTTGTATTACAAACCTCAGTTTTCAAGAGTTTGTAAGTTGGCTATTTTAGATAACATCTGGAAAGACTGGCTTACAAACTGTGTACCTAGGTACCATGTAAAGAAAGAAAAATGTTTATTACTTAATCCATTTCACACCCTTTACAGACAGCTAATCACATTGTAAATAGTAGGTGTGACTTAAGACACTGAGAAAGTGCCTTTGCTTATCAGAGGGATTTGAATGGACCAATTAGTCCATGAGCAGCTGTGATGACTGAGCACAGAAGACTGTGGCTTCAGTGGAGGAGGCTTCATGCATGTCTTGTGGGACCTGCACAAACACCCAGACACACCATGCTTGGGATGTTAGTGTCCTGTGAGACATTTCCAGACACTCTGTGAAACTATTACGGGGAACAAGAGTGATCAAGATGCCTGACTGAAAAGATCAGCAGTTGAAGTAGCATCACTTCCAAAGTAACATGATACTTGTGTTAAGTAACACATTTTGACTTAGAAAGATTGCAAGCTGTGCTGAAGCAACTAACTTTCCACTGAGATTTTCTAGCAGTGGTTTGCATAGATACAGTCAGGCTGGTATAGTTGTGCATTGCATGAAACTCCTGCTTATACAAGGTCTCAGTTTTGGCCACAAACTAAAAAAAAAAAAAGAATCACAATGGTAACATTTTGCTTGAGAAAAGACTGAATGGCAGCTCAGGAAGGATTTCAGGATTTGGCTCAACAAACTTTTAAATTAAATTATATATATTGGACACTAAATTGCTTACGGGATTAGTACAAACATACTGTGCCCATTAGTAGGTCTGAATCTATACAAGGATCTCCAGCTGGCAACAATCTTGGATCAACATGAAGACAAATGTCAGTCTTACTTAGCATATGGGTCTACCGTCTTTGGTTCCTGAAGTGAAAGTAAGAAAGCAGTAAATATTGCAGTAACAGATTCAAGGAAGCTATTATATGAACAGGTGTTTTGGGCTGTGAAAGAATATAAGGAAGACTCAAAGGGTTAAAGATGTGTACCAGAAGTAATGTGATTTTCAACTTGGGTAACTGTGACCTCATTCTTTCAGGAGGAAACATCAGGAAACAAACAAATTAACCATGCAGTCAAATTGGAAATTACATTTTTATAGCCATTTAGAGGAAAAGAAGTACAGTGCCATCAATCTGAGTTCCACCCACTGAGACGTCCAGATGCCAAACAAATTCTCTCAATGGTATTGCAAGTCACTCCCCCAAAGCCCTTAATTAGGATTTTTGCAGGTGTTGATATCCAAATGCTTCTGGAATTGCACAACTACTACATGCCTGCTTCCCCTAGGCCCATTTGAAATTCCAGTCTTGGTATATACAATTACAAGAAGTCTTCAGTTTCAGAACATTGTCAAGAAAGCATGAGACATCTAAGGACAACAAAAAATAGATAAAGGTCTAGAAAGAAGTGAGAAATTAATGCAAAAACCAATGAATATAAATAGCTTTGATAAATACTGAGAAAGTAGAGAGATAGAGACTAAAATGAGTAATACAGCCATCCCAGGTAATATCTGAAAGCTGCATTGAAATATATATGCATTTAAGTTTCACACCTACATGATTATTGTTTGCCTGTCTGTCCTCAGCACTGACTCAGGAATCCAATGGCCATTTTTAGTTCTGATTTTTTCAATATGCTTCAGTGAGAAAAAAAAAAATCTTTTCTTTGCATAAAAAAATGATAAATCTGTGCTAAGAATTGCAGAGGAGAGAGGAATACAGCATATTCCTCCATTTTTATTGGTTCCTACCTACCTGTTTCACAAAGCAGATATAAGCCTCACCTGGTATCTCATGTTCGTGTATGGTGTTTGATATTTTATGAACCAGTTTGCCACTCAGCTGACCTCCAACTGTTACTGCAAGCGTACATTTCTTCAAACAAATGAGGCATTTTACAAGAACACCATGCGGCATTAGCTATCAGTTTTGTAGCTGCTGACATCCAAACGAAATTGTCAAAGAACTTAGTTCTGTTGCTCCTAGAATGAACATACTCTTTTCCTCTTTAGTCACTGTTATCATAAAAACTGGAGGGTAGGCAAAGAAGATGAAATAAAATGCTGGTGTTCCTAGGGAACCTAACCATCTAAACAAACTAACTGTAGATCATAACAACATAGTAAGGAGAAAAAAGTACTCACTGCTACTCAGACACATTACATAATCTTGTTGAATGTTTGCATTGTTAGCTACACTGCATATTCATACACACATTCTTTGAAGAGGCCAAAAGCAGCAGATCCTAGTAGCAGCTCATGAGAAATGCAACAAATATGCTCGAATTCATAAGCAACTTGAACATGAAAGTGTGATCACCATCACTTAAGACAATTCTGTTCATTAATGGTTCTGATTTAACGTTCTCAAGTTTCTATTAGAAGTAAGAAAGTAACTGTTAACCAAACAATTTTAATCATTAACAAGTGTTGTATATTCTAAAACAATATTTCCAGTTACCCTGGAACTATTTGTTAACTCCAGTCAAATGTGCTGGAAAATTTCTGGTAGACTAAGAATGCTGTATATAAACTTAGAGCAGTCGTGTTCTCCTTTGACAGCAGATCCAGGCTACATTTACCTTCGCTGTATAAAGTACATTTCCCCTCTTTGCAGGAATGAGGCATCTGATATTTCTTATGAAAGTACACTTGCTTTCACGGAAAAGGGGAAGTATCTTAATAGCTACAGTCATCCAGAGAAGTGTTAAACGAAGGTAGCCAAAGACATGGGGAAATACCTACAAGAAATAAGGGTGCTTGCAAACCTAATATATACTTGGTATCTTTTACAAATAGGTATCAGGTTTCTAATCAGCAATTCTTGAAACTCTCATCAATTCAAGGATGATTCTCCTGCCTGTATTTATTTAAAAAACTATAAAAACCCCTCTCGCTAGCATAGGTAGCACTGAGTTGGACACAAACATAGAAACATAGAATCATTTAGGTTGGAAAAGACCTTTAAGATCATCAAGTCCAACCGTTCCCCAGCACTGCCAAGGCCACCACTAACCCATGTCACAAAGGGTCTCGTCTAGACATCTTTTAAGTACCTCCAGGCACAGTGACTCCACCACTGTCCTGGGCAGCCTGTTCCAATCATTTGTAACCTTTAGGGAAAGAAATAGAATCATAGAATAGTTAGGATTGGAAAGGACCTCAAGATCATCCTGTTCCAACCCCCCTGCCATGGGCAGGGACACCCCACACTAAACCATGTCACCCAAGGCCTCATCCAACCTAGCCTTGAACATCACCAAGGATGGAGCATTCACAACCTCCCTGGGTTCCAGTGCCTCACCACCCTCACAGTAAAGAATTTCTTCCTTCTATCCAATCTAAACTTCCCGTTTAAGTTTGAACCCGTTACCCCTTGTCCTGTCACTACAGTCGCTGATGAAGAGTCCCTCCCCAGCATCCTTGTAGGCCCCTTTCAGATACTGGAAGGCTGCTAGGAGGTCTCCACACAGCCTTCTCTTCTCCAGGCTGAAAAACCCCAACTTTCACAGCCTGTCTTCATAGGGGAGGTGTTCCAGTCCCCTGATCATCCTTGTGGCCCTCCTCTGGACTTGTTCCAACAGTTCCATGTCCTTTTTATGTTGAGGACACCAGAACTGCACACAATACTCCAAGTGAGGTCTCACGAGAGCAGAGTAGAGGGGCAGGATCACGTCCTTTGACCTGCTGGTCACGCTCCTCTTGAAGCAGCCCAGGACAAACATCATAGTCTTCGTTTTAGCACACATACAGATGAATATTTCTGAGAAAGTTTTACAACTGAAACAATTCTTACAACTCTTACACAACAGTCACTACCTTTAATAAATGGGTGCCCTTCCTCTCACCCAGGTGTGATCTCTGAGAACTACCACAAGAAAGATCGCCTTACTTAATTCACAAAGCCCATGTTATATTTGGGCATACAACTTTGCCATCTGTTTGCTATGGAATAAAAATCTGTGCTTTTTCCTATTCAACACAAATTCAGCAGCCCCTGATCTTCTCCAAACTGTGGATCTTTCAATCAAACCATCAGCCTATAAATTATTCTATGCAAATACATAGAGACATACAAATGCAAACCAACAGACCTATATCCACAAAACTGTCATTCAAGAACAGAAAAGAAAGCAACTATCCCCTCAAGCAGAAACAAAGGTTTACTGAGAAGAATCTTCATAATGATGGTCTCACCGATAAAGATGAGATTCATTCAGTATGGATATTCCACGAAAATTGTCTGCATTAACGAATTAGCCACCTGCATATGACACACACACATTTTTCTTTAATGTTTAGACTAGCATCCCTAAAGGATGTCTAAACAAGCTAAACATAAGATTCCACCTGCCCAACAAACTGAAGCAGAGTATGACCATGAAAGGCAGAATTTTACACACACACACAAAAAATAAAGTGTTTACTCAAAAGATTAACATAATTTTTGTACAACAGATCCTTTTTGATACAAAAAATAAGATATCCTACCCTAATTTTAACTTAAAATTGTTTTGCAAATTCAAATGTGCAACAGAAGTTTGCAGATATTTTCCTTCTGCAACTTTATTCATCAGAGATTTCCTTTTCAATTCTAATTTTGTTCTTCGGCTGCAATTAGTATTTCTGCAATGAGACATAATCACTACCTTAGTGCTATGAATGACTGTAGGTGGTCTCTGTGAAGCAAAGAGAGGATCATCCTGCAACTTTTCTTTCTGTGACTACATCTTTCTACCTGTACGTGCATCTTCTTGACATAACTCTTGTACAATTCTAAACATTTATATTTCAGTCAAATCTGGAAGACAATACATTTCTGAAGTTGTAAGAGTGACCATATGTCAACAGAAATGGAAAATATGAACACACATGTTCTGCTAATCCCAACTAATTAACTTTGGCAGTCAGATTAGAGTGCACACATATAAAATTGAATTGAAGCTGCAGCCTGAGGCTTTGATATTTCCAAGCAAAACACATGGGGAAAGCAACTTGAAAACTGTGTGAGAATGGAAGATAAACAAGCTACACAGTACTGTCTCTTGCACTATGAAATGCACACTGTTATCAGACATGACACTCAAAGAATCTTGGTAATAATGCAAGATGCATTTCTTTCATTTAATACAATAGCTGTGTCTCTTTATACAATATTCTGTTTGGGAACCAGATTTCACCTATCCACTGGATGCATGAGCATACCCACTCTCACCATGCTCTGCTCCATATCCTCCATCATGCTCCATAGTGTTATGCAGAATAACCAGATATTCTGCCATTAATGAAGAGTTGCATTTACAGGAGGATTTATGGTTGTAGCCCTCAGGCAAGAAAACAATGTTGAGAGTAAAGGGTGTAATTTAAACCTTAAGGATTATGTAAGGCTGTTGAGGAAAAATAATTTTAAAGGGCTGATTTAAGAGCTATGGTTATAAAGATGCAACTTAAGGATAGTTTTCCTAAAGTGATTGCATGTTTATTTCTGTCGTATTTCCCAACCCATTTCTGTTTACTTCATAAGACTTTATAAATGATTCTGGCAATTCAGTAAAAACTAAACCTTGTATCATGTAAAGCCCAAGTAATTTTCCTTGATGCAAGCTGCTGGTAGAAATAATTTCAGTATAACTTTTTGTTTGGTTCCCTGCCTCCTACATCCCCCAGAGCAATATGTAACCCAAATAAAACCTCAGGAACATTTAGCATTTTAATGGAAAAGTGGTAACAATTTTCTTAGAGAAACTGAAATTCATTAATTTATCAACAGCTCTAAATTAAGTGTCTACAGGATGCCTCTGGTTCCAGGCAATGAGAAGACTCTCCATGGACCAAATTCTTCAGCATCCAGTGTTCACCACTCTTGGGAGACTGGGTGGAACAGCTCTTCATGTAAGTCAGTACGGCTGCTCCTTTATTCTTGAAAAGGAACACGTATATATCCACATTCCATGTCTGAAAGCTTCCCTTTCTTCTGCTTCATTCCTTGCAGGGGCACCCTTGCTGCGTGAAAAAACCATGAAATGTAAAGATTAGGAAGAAAGCTGAGGAACTGCAAGACCAACTGTAACAAACTTTGTTTTTCTGCAAGCTTAGAGTGCAAAAAAGTTCTGGATGCTGGAGGTTAAACAGATTGCAAAGGTCAATAATGACCTTGGCTTTCACAGCAGAGCCCTTGAAGTCCCACCAGCTAGGTAAATCAGATTGCAGCTCCCAAGTTGCTCTTGAGAGTATTCTCCAGAACTGCAACTTCAAAAATGTGGAAAGCAACTGGTGCAATAAGTGATCTAAGGTATTAAGTTTTTATGGATTTTCACTTTTCTCTCTCCTCTACAGAAAAACCAATTAAGAGTCTACAGATTCTTTCATCTGAATGACATGTGTCTCTCTTTTTTGGGTCCTGTTGGTTTTTTTTTTTTGGTTTTGGGTTTGGTTTTTTTTTGGGGGTGTTTTTTTTTTTTTTTTTTTTTTGGCTTGTGTATTCATACTTTCCCAAAACAAACTTGTCTCTCTGCTTTCTGTTGTTGCCCTGTTTGTTTTGTTCGGGATATTTTTTCACTCTAAAGCCTGCCCTTCATTGATACCTCATTTCTTATTTATCTATATGTATTTATTGGTAGCTACACTGTTCTGCTGACTGGCAAGATACACAGCAAAATGACCACAAACCAGCTCTATAACATGCACAGTTTATTAAACAAGCACACTAAAGCAAATAAGCACATTAAAGCAAACAAGCACACTGATGCAAATTGGGTATATATCTCTATATAGTAAATAAGTGCAATAAAGCAAATCAGATATATATACGTATAAGTAAAGTACAAAGGAAAATTAGCAATGCATCAAATCATTACTGCATAAAGAGAATAGTGATTAAGAAGAAATACATCACCACTTACCACTGAATCATCATCCAAGCCCACACTTGAAGCTGAGAAGCCTCTTTACAGCTGATGCTGGGAATCTCAGGTAATTGGGAAAACTCCTACATGGTGTGTCCACCCGTCAGTGAGACTTTGGATTTGGCTACAAGAGGATCCTGCTTTTATATCTGTAGAAAAACAACTGGCATTATGCCAGATCTGTAATTATTTACTCTTGGGGCCGTGCAGTTTCTTATGATCTCACTGTTGTTCACAACAAGAGCATTGGCCAGCTGCCCCAGTATGGCCAAGTATGAAGGCCATAGAACAGCTGCACATCTGTGTTTTCCTGCCTCTTTCGGACAAACAATCACAGTGAACATAAACATATATACTCTGCCGAATACACTGTGACAAACCCCATACTTGATTATGTCTCTCAGTCATGAGAGGGAATCAGCTCTCAGCTAGGTTCCCATCCATTACTCAAAGTTCTTCAAAGGAAAAAGAACAGACTACAAAATGGAACATATCCACTCTTGGGGAACATGGCAATCACAGGAGAGCTGATTCCATGGCATCCTGGACCACGTCCTGGTGTATGTGGGTGGCAATGGCCTGGGTACTGGCATATTCCGTCGTTATCCCATATGAAGGTCTTGATGTAATCACTGCTGCCCCTAATGCTTCACAGCCTGTGTCTTTTCTGCTTCTGCATTGCAGAAATAATCTCAAGATTTCCTCATCACCCGTAGGAGCATTTTAGAAATTATATCAAGAGAAAGTCAGCAACCATTCAAAGCCCACTGAACTGCCAAAGCAGGGGGAAGCTCTGGCTATCGCTGTGAGTAGACAGGTAGGAAGCCAGGAGAGCAGACTGGGTGAAACCTGCTGGTGTTCAAACTTCAAAAAAGCAGTGCACTGATTTTTAAGCATATGGAAACAGAAATAAGCAGCACTTGTGTCCTGGGTTCAGCAGCAGCAGTCAGTTTTTCTTCTTCTTAGTAGCTGGTGCAGCGCTGTGGTTTTGACTTTTGGCCTGGGAATAATACTGATAAAGCCGATGTTTTCAGTTGCTGGTCAGAATGTTTACCCTGACCAAGGACTTTGTGAGTCTCATGCTCTGCTAGGGAGGGGAGAAGCCAGGATGAAGCAGAGACAGGACACCTGACCCAAACTAGCCAAAGAGGTATTCCATACCACAGCACGTCATGCTCAGGAGGTAGAACTGAGAGTCCCCGGAAGGGCTAGAACGCTGCAGGGTAGGGGTGAGGTACCGGTCAGTGAGTGGTTGTATTCTCTTCCTTGTTATTTCCTTTATCATTATTATTATTGGTGGTAGCAGTAGTGGTTTGTGTTATACCTTAGTTATTAAAGTGTTCTTATCTCAACCCATGGGAGCTGCATTCTTTCGATTTTCCTCCCCATCCCTCCAGGAGTGGAGGGAAGAAAGGTAGGGGGGGAAATAGACTGCGTGGTTCTGATTTACACCCTGGGCTTAAACCACGACAACTTGAGAGTAACCAGGCATTACGATGAGCTGTTATAAAATAATGACTGGAAGGCAAGCATTTGGCAGTGCTGGTTGTGAAATTTCTTCTTGCAAATAGCTAAAACATAAAGTGTTGGATGTTCATTTCTAAAATCCTTCTTCCCTTCAACCAGAATTGCAGCAGAATTCAGACACAGACTCTAGGCACTTCCAGAAATATATTTACTACCTGGATTAAAGATAAGAATATAATTATGACAAATCCTGACCTGGAAATGGTGCAAGACAGTTTGAGGACAAGGTGACTTTGTTACCCTGTTTTTCTATGGAAATGAACAAAGGATTTGATTAATTAAATATGCAGTCTTTCTCTTAAGGAGACATGTACCTATCTCTGTAAACAAGTAGAATTGCTTGGATTAAACAAAGTACCTCATCAATGCATCCATCTATGGTGCTCAGTAGTATGTACTGTAATTAGTTTACCATAACCATTTTTTGTAAAATGTAGATACAACTAAATATTTGTGCTACAGTGCCCCTTCAGCTATCCCCTAATTCATGTTTAGCAACTAGTTATAAGGGAAAATTGCCATGACAAGCAATAACTTAGGTAGTTTACCACTCTTTCTAATGGATTATTATTTCATTAAATATTATGAATTAATCATCTGAAACTGTATCTCTGAGACAGGAATGAATCCTTCCTTCTCCTTCCTCCATCCTAACCAAGTATTCATTTTCAAGTGCAGAGTTAAGAGATAAAGAGCTCATGCCATTCTCTTACTGTGAACGAAGCAAGACATTATTTCTACTAGGTGTTTAAAACCCAACCATCTTCATTTGTAGCAAGTTTTTGGAGAATGCCAGTCGATCCAGGCTGATGTGTTCCCACAAGTAAATAACTGCTAGGACATACAGAAGTTTTACTGTATTCTTGCAATATCTTACTTTGCTAATGGTGCAACTGAACACGAACAATACATTTGAGCTAACAGTGGAGAACTATCTCATAAAATACTTTATAAATAATTGTTACTTTATCTATATTATTGACTAGTAAGAGCTAAGTTCCTAAACTGAATAACAGCTAACAAATATGCTGTGATTTCTCCTTTGTGGCTGCATTCCTCTTGGCAGCCTTGGTCTATATCTGTCTTATTTTCCTTCTACACATCTTAAACTAAAGTAATCTTAGTTGAACTCTGATTCTGATCTTAAATGCATACTATAATGCATAGAAGTGCTAAACTACACGCAAACAGATGTTGCAAGGCTGGGAATTTGCTGTTGCAAAACTCACTGGGACGGAGTAATTGCATTCTGGCAGCAGGAGCTCTCCAGCAAAGCTGAATTTTCATGGAGGTTATCCTCCATTGTCTGTGCCATAGTCTTTCCAGTGGATTACAGTGATTACCAATGACAAAACAACTTCCTGTGGATTTGTAGAATTTTTCTAGAGAGACTAAATCACTTGAGTTCAGTTCTAGGGCAGCAATAATAGGAAAACATAATAATGCTTCACTACTGAGTTTAAAGGGGTAAAAAAATGCTGCTGTTGTCCTACCTTCGTGCAATTGAAGTCTTTGTAAAACGGATGTTCAGATCTATTCTTTATTTTGTATTTCGTACACAGGTTTTGCTTTAATTCAGACTAATAAGTCAAACCTTTATTACTTTTATAATGAAGAAATAAAAATTGAGCAGTATGAAAGGAAAATGTGATTACATAAAAACCCAGGCATATTTAGTGAATTATAGTAAATATTACAGTAAAATATTTATTAAAGCCTGTATGCATTTCCTTGTAAATAATGTACTTTATCTATTATTTTTTTTAAATAAACAAAAGATATATTATGAATATTATTTTATCCCCCTCTTCAGTGTATATGTACATGCTACATAAATGTAACAAGTGATCTGACAAAAGCCTGGGAATACCTAATTTATTAAATACAATCTGATTAATCACGCTTATTCTATCAATTCTGTATATCTGTTTTGTAGTCATCCTCATTTGCCCTTATATGCTTGGTATTAAAATATCAAACCACCAAAAGTCTTATGCAATTGCTATGTCTACTAAAATGCAGAAGCCACGTATCCCACTGTGTTACTTTCACTGGTCAAGTTGTTTTGCCATGGTAAGAAAAAATAACACACCCCACGCCCCATACTGGAAAAAAAAATAGCAGCATCAGTGGTTTTTTGAGTTTAATAGTGATTTGGGTAAGTTATAAAGCCATCATTGTTACCGCTTTTTAATAAAGTAAGTATCCATCTATTTTAATTAACTCAGCATCCATAGCAATGTTTTTACACAGGTAAATTTTAGGTATTAGAATTGCAGAAGTGGTACTGATACAGAAAGGATATATATGCTGATATCAGTCCCATAGTTCATTCAAATTGCAAAATGTATTGTTTTGCAAAAATTATAATTGAGTGGATAGCTTATAATGCAAAATGTTAGGCATTTGCTACTTCTACTATTTTTAATAGAGGATAGGCTTTCTGTTACAGAATGTACCTCATTCTACATATTTCTCTAAATTATTTTCCCTCTTTTGAAAAAATGATCAATTTTTAGATACCCTTCAGATGTTTTTTCTTCTTTATTCACTGTTTTTTTCCTTCCCTTCCTGAGATGGATCTTTGGTTTGTATTTTAATCGTGAAGGCTTAAAGAATAGCATATAATAAAAACCAGACTTGTTTACTGAGAATCTATAGACATTCTATCCCATGGCAACCATTTATAAAACAATTGCAGTGTAGTTGTTGTTCAATATACTCCAGTATACCATCAGAGTATATGGAAGCTACACAAAATAATTAATTTTCTTTTGCGCTTTAGAGGAAAATAATTACAAGATCTAACACTGAATCAATGTTACAGTCTTAATCATCTCACATCAACCATAAGGTAATTTTGTCTCATTTATAGATCCAGCTGGAAATGCCTTTTAAGCTAGACTGATTTCCCGGTCTTTCTTGACCACTGTTGGAACAGAAATGTCTTGACAGCATTATTAATAGAAACATTACTAACATTAAAATGCAGACTATATAACACTCCACATGCCATGTAAAATGCTGTGTCTTTTTGACATAAACCCCAATTTTGAAGCAGCTATGAAATTCTCTTATTTCATTTTCAGCAAGACAGAGAATTAAAGTTCATATTTAATACATGAGTACTTTAGTAGTTTAAGGGTAATCTGGCTAAAATGCAATGTTATACCAGGGATTCCGTGGAGATTTTAAAAAATCAGAACATTCTGTAAACTTGAAACATTTGAAATTCTTAATATTGGTGATTTGCAAGGCAGCTTTCATGAAACATATAATCTTCATGAAGTACTTTTTCAGTAAATTCTGTTACTTCATTTGAACAATGTCATCAGAAAGTTCCCAGGACATCTTCCAGCACTTTTCTTAATAAATGAAAAGCATAAATGCAGTTCAGAGTTGGTGCTCACTTCTCTCTTAGACATTTCTCTAAATTCATCCACCCATACTATTTTTTCCTGAAATGAAGAGTGTAACAGTAAGTTTCCAGTAAGATAATCATTGTACTTTCTTCCAGTTTGACTTAAAGAACTACTTCATCTTGTTAATTCATTCAAAATTCTGCTACTCAAAGTCAACATAAGTCTTCCATTATGTCTAAAATCTTTGCAGGAGCTGCACATGATTCATTTTATAATCTTACAAAATTTTGTTTCTAGCCTTTAAGACCTTGTAGGACACCTTTGGTTATGGTGCCTTTCTTTTATTGTCTTTTTCCGTACTTAAGACTTGATATTTCTCCCTTGTCTTAGTTCCTTCTTCAATTTTTTTTTAAATAGGTTACAAATCCAGCTCAAATGAAATATCCAATTGTGTTAAGATTTCGAGTTTGTCAACACTCAGAAGTCAAAGTCACTTCACTCACGAAGCTTGTTTGACCATTAGGTCTTCTGTTCATGACCATATTTTTCCTACATTCTCTGTAAGAATGCCTACATCACTCACTGGGCAGGCTGCATGGCACTCATCTTTTGAGCAATAATAGAGCATCTCTGTCCACATCTGAATTATTTTTCTGCATGCCTGAATTTCATTTATGCATGATTTTCTGTAAAAAGCTATCTGTTCTTTGTTCAGAATTACGCTCCATAAAAAAGCTTTGGTACTTCACAAACAATTCCTTCATAAATGCAGAATATTTGTTATGTTGGACAAATCCCATTTTCAATAAAAGCATGGGCTGCATGGGTCCAGCTCTGTGCTGTTAGTGGATGCATACACTTTGGAGATTTAGGTGAGGGTGGTTTCAAAAGTGTTAACATTATACCTGTTCCGTGTGTTCAAGCTTGGCTGTACTGTGAGTGCCTGGCTTTTAGGTAATTGAGATACAGGGTTTTAAACTGGATCTTCAGACCACAAACATGGTACAGTACTGGCTACTTTGAGTGACTGATTTCCAATCTGAAGTAACTGCAACATAGTGTGAATGTATGTAAGCTAATTTTCAGGGAGTTAGCCCACCTCTGGGCATCCATCTATTGCACCAGCAGAAAGTGCAGTTTGACATAATCATGTTGTCAGGACTGATGCCAAGTGCCTGACCTCTGGAAAGCTGAAAAAAGACTAACAATCTGCATTGGAAATAGTAAGTGTATGTTTAATAATCCTGTTTCCATAACATTTACTGATTGAAGAAGAAAATCAGATAGCTCACGATTGCTTGGAGCTTGGAAGCAGTGATTTATCAGGGATATCACCTGGAATTAGAGAAGGTTTTGAGGTTAGGATGAAAAATCTTTTTGAATCAATTTGTTCACATTCCCACTCCTATTGATGAATGGCAGACTTTCCTTCTTTGGTCTTGATTTATCCTAATTTACTTTTCTTATCTTCCATGAAAACAATGCTAAACTTTACTGTAGAGAGGGGATTGCCTATTTCTGTGTAGTTTTACTGTTTTCCTCCTTAGCCTGGTCTTCTTTTCCTAAGAAGAAGCCTTGTGCAGGAAGTTTCTTTTGTTTTGAGAACAGTCAAAACTGTGCCTTTTAACCAATTTTGAACCTTTTTTCAGCCAATTCAAAACCTAATATTTTTTTCATAAAAGTATTTTCACCTTTTCAATAAATCATCATTTACTTTTTCTTTAGTAGTTTGCTGTGAAAATGCTGACTAACTTCAACTGATTGAACTCAGAACCTTCTAGTATCAAGTATGATGCAAACCAAAAGGGTGGCAGAATGACTGGCCACACTTACAGCTGCAGGATAAGGGCATATTTATCTGGAGGTGCTGACTGCAGCATAGCGCAAATGCATTTGAGCTAGCTGTCAACTAGCTAACTCACATGCAGGTAACATACAGCATAACTAAAGGATCGGAGACCTCAAATCAGGGTTAAGAAACCAGCATGACATTATTAGCTGACTGACTGCTGTGGAGCAAAGTCAGAAAGTTTCTTGGCTATAACCATAGCTATTTTCTATCCCATCTCAGTAAGTGACATGTCACAGAGAATGATAGTAGTTCTACATGTACATCTAGGGAGCCTGTAAGACACGGGTCTGATTTTGTGTTTAAATAAATCAGTTTATCACTTCTTTAGTTAGTTAATCATTACTTTCTTTTTGGTGTTACAGAAAAAGAATAGAAATGTGTATACTGAAACAGTAGAAATGAAGATGAAAAGATGAGTTTTGAATGTACGGAATTTTCTCCACTTAAAGAAGCTTGCATGCAAATGCATGCAAACTAATCTGGGTTTACTTGCAACTTTTAAAATCCTTAAATTGTGGTTTGTTTTGTTTTAATGCAGTTCTGTTTGTTTGTTTAAATAACTGAAGAAGTATTTTTTAAAATATAAAGCAACATCTTGTGCTTTACTTACTCCTCCTGCCCTCCCTCAATTAAAGATCTGAACTGCTCCCCATTTTCCAAGTTTTGCTCTCAGTCTAAAAAATTACAACTGGCTTTTGGATTTAGCAGAGCTTATCCATCATATAATGATGTAATTTTGTTTCTGCTGTCTTCTGCTCCTCGTTACTGAGTTTCTTTTTCCTGTCCCTTCACTTCCACTTCTTCAGCTGGTACTTCTCTGGTACTAGGGCCATTCACATGAGCATATCCTTTACAGCGGAGAGATACATGAGCAGTAGTAGGTAGTTATGGATGAGTATATTGTACTCCCATCTATTCTCAACTAAGGCATGGTTACTATTAATGGCAGGACTGTATATGTCTGTGTGTGTCCAAGAATGGACAGCCTTCAGGCTACAGCTAAAAGAAGGACTAGAGGCTTCTAACTGCTCCTGTGTCTGCAGAGAATTTGGTTCAGTGTATGTGGCATTTTGGACAGACTATCTAAAATGATTCTTATATATTGATAACTATAACTGTTATCTGAAAGTCAAGTATAGCTCTCCTATTCTTCACATATTAGAAACATTTGCCTCTGTAAATCCTGTAATTTGCAAATTCAGTTGTCAAGGAACAGGCTCATATTCCTCTTAATACTTTACCTATAACACAAAGGAATAGTTTTGGTAGTGTTTAAAGAATTTTTCCCTTACAATTTTTCTTTGATATAATTTCCAGGGTTTCAGAATGTTTCTTGGTTTTAAATAAAATTTATTTCATAATCTTTTTTTTTTCCAGGGATAAATATCACACTGTGTAGTGCGTATTCTCTTCTGGTTTTACAGAAGAGAATAATAATATTTCTGTGCAAACATATCAAAAAATATTTATATAAATAAAGAGAAATTAAATAAATGCAAAAACCTTTTTTTCTGGACTAATTCATGACCTAATCTTATAACAGACCTTAAAAAACCTTGTTCTTTATCTTGCAGCAGAACTTTAATCTTATTGTAGAAAGTTTCATTTTGCCTACAGGTTTATGTTTCAGGTCATGATGTTCAATCTAGAGCTTTCAGCAATTTTTCATATATTGCCAAACATCCCAGATATAAACACCTTGGACCAAAATCTCCTGAAGTTATATAAGAAGAGAGAGATGCAGATAGGTATTTTTGAAAATTTTGTAGGGCGTTGAGCAGACTAGCCCTGTAACTCATTGAAATTGGTGTGAAATAGATATTGAATGAACTCTGGCACCACTGATAAAATTCCTCTTTGGACCTGCGTTCGCTATTTAGTGAATGCTTCAATAAATTTGAAAACCTGGCCTTCAGATCTCAAGGTCAACTCAACAACTTGCAAGTTCTGTGCAAGAACAGCATATAGAAAGCAGACCTGGCATCCTTGTAATACTCTGCATTGCTGAAAAAACAGTAGTAAGATGGACTTGATGAGGGAGCTCATTAATGTGCATATTAGCATGCTAGTTATTAGTGCTTTTAATAGAAGATTATTAGTAAAACATTTTTTGTGTTTAGAAAAGCTAAGGTAAAATAGTATCATGCTACTTGCTTTCAGATACATTTGCATCATTTTTATTAATGACTTCCTCAACTTTGAAGCGTTTTATGTACAACCTGAATGCATAATATTTAACTAAAATTTTATGTAGTCATCTAAAAGCCATAGGGTTTTATCTATAAATTTGAGAAATCATTGAGGGGATATAAGAAAGTTGGTGGGGTTATAATACTTCTTTTCAGAAATTTAATAGTCCAGAGGCATTAAAAGGGAGATGGAACAGTGGAGATTCTATTGGCATAAATAATGAATAAAGTACTATACTAAAGTTTTTTGACAGGTCATCAGGCTTTTGGTGGGCTGATCTCTCCATTACTCAACATGATTTTCATTTTTGTAAAGATTTTAAACTAGAAGCAGAGGAATGGTTATCAGAAAGTATAAATCATCAAGATATGTCAGTGCAATTGCACATATCTGCTATTTACAGAGAAGTACGTTTTCTCAGCATTTTAAGATACTTCCTACCTCTCTTAACAAACTCAGCATCTCTAGTAACATGACACCCTAATAATTAAAGCAAACCAGCAAAAAACATTCTTTCATTTCAAGTAGCAGTGAATTTGTCTGAAACATTTTAAAAATTCATTCTCAGTAAAGTACTGGCAATAAAACCAGTTCATGATACCAGTGTTATCAACTAAACCAAATACGGCCTTAGATCACATACATAGCCAAATGTTTTTAGCAATCCATGCTTTACCACATTCAGCCACAACCTCTGTCTGTTAGAAAACCTGCGTCACAAGAGCAAGTGCACACTGATCAAGATGGTGTAAGAAACTGATAGTGTATAAGATGGAAAGATCCTTATCCCAGAATGTCTGATGTTGCTTCTCTGTGCTGTGTCCACAGACATGAATCTACTGTGAATCTGGAGTAATACAATTAAATCAATGGAATTGCTCTGGATTTTCTCCAACTGAAGGGCACACAGCTTTTGACAGTGGGTACTCAGCAGCTCACATGAATCTGACTCATACTCTGTGTGTTGACACAGATCTCCTAGCTCATTTCTGACAGTTTTACTAAGTAAAATCAGCTTAAAAAAAATTGGTGCATGATTTTACTTCAGTGTCTCCAGAAAACTCCATTGCTGGAGCTACTGGTTTGGAGCTACACAGGAAATAAAAACCTTGTACAAAATAATCTAAATCTAAATGTTAATAAACTATACATCTCCCTATATATAAACATCAAGTTAATTAAGCTTATATAATACTCACATGTACAGATGTGAGCAATGTTTTAAACTGACATAACTTCTTATAAAAAAATCAATGAAGAGGTGGATTCAGTGCTTGAAATCAATTCAGTTACATGTCAGGAATGTACACCATGTTTATAGGTCTAAAAATCTTTGTTTTGAAAATGCTGACACATTTTTCTGCCTGTCTATTTCTGCACATTGCCTAAGCAATTTCCAAGTGTACTTCAACTTATTAGCTGCTAACAGATTTCAACAGTATAATTTGTTACATACACACTAGTCAGTAGAGAGATGACAATAATTGATTTGCTTAATGACAAAAACTTGCCTGAAAATTTCCTCTCAGTTATTTCTTCTGCCTAATTTCCCTTAATTGTTTTTTAAAGTATCTTAAGAGAGATTTATTTTCTAGAAAGTAGGAAAAAATTTCTTCTAAAATTTCTTGGGATATATGTACAGAAACTGGAAATAAGGACTTTGGGCTGATTGTTGTCCGTTTTTTATTTGAGCCATGAAACAGGTAAAAATTAAATATATCTGCATTATTTTTTTCTGTTTCAGTCCTCAGAAAGTAGTGAAAGATACCGATGACCAAATCTGCCTAGTGATCATAGCAAAGGGGACATCACATCCTTGTGTGCATGTTCTTAGGGGGTTCCCTCAAGCATATAACAAGCATATATAATGGATAGTCACTGCAGTGGTATCCTTCCCTCCATTATGGGATACCTGCAATCTCTGTTTTGAGTGAAAGGGACTTGTTGAAATCAGATGAACAGCTACTCCCTCTCTACCAAAGACAGCTAAGACCTGAAGGTAAGGACATGCATGTAATTCTGTGCTGACTGAGGTTAGGGGTGTGATTCTGTGGATTAGACAGACAAGGTGAAGCAAAGAGGTTATCAGGCAGAGGGGTAACTTGAGCCCTTATTTTTCAGATGTTTAGCAGGAGCCAATGCACTCAGCCTTAAATGAACAGCAAAGGCAGCAGGAGTTAACCTTGATGGAAAAATTAGCAGTAAGAATGGCACTTGCACTGCCGTAAAAGAAGCTGGTCAATTTTGCTCAAAAGTCAGACTGAACCTTGCTTAGCTTGTGAGTCTGAATGGTTTATAGTACCAGATATTACTGTGGGTGTCTGAGCAAGCTAGGCTAATCCTGTATAGATTGCAGTGAGGCACTTGCCCTCAATTGCATGTCAGGTGCCATTATCCTCAACAGGGAGGTTGAAAGTAACTAAAAGTAGAAACTACTAAGAATCAATGAAGTATGTTAAGCTCTGGTTTTTATTTTATTAAAACCTCTTAAGGCAGACAGTTTATAGGAGGAAGTGGGAGTGCCTTTGCTGTCATCGTTTTATTATGCCCTTTTTTGGTAAAAGGAAATCCAAGTCTGCTAATACGTTAGAAAGCAGAAGGCATCAATTTGTCATGTTTTCTTTTAAGAAAGATCAAAAGAAGATGACACATAAGCATTTACTTATTGGACTAGTCTCAAGTATCTGGCCAAATTGGTAGTGGTATAGCTAGCAATTTTCTGGATGACTTTAAGGTTTTTGTAAGGTAAAAAAACATCTTTCACTCAAGAACTTCTTAGGTAAAATATGGCCTCTGAAATCAACTGTAAAACATTGATCAGCTTCAAAGGGATTGGAACATCAGCAGTACCATTATTTTCAGTAGATGACCAGTTCTGAAGATTAAAAAGTCTTTGATGTTCCTTAATGACAAATTCCTTTATTGGGACTCTAAGCCTCTGAAAAATAGCAAAAACTCCTTTATGTGGAAATTGTGTTGTAATATATTAAAATAATAATAAAATCCAAGTAAAACTCTTCTGCAGCTGTGACGTATGAGGCACGGTATCCAGTGGTGACGCAACAGAAGACGTTTATTGAGTGAGCTTACAGGCTGTTATAGTACTCTTCCTAGCAGTAGCAGTTAGCTCCTTTGGTACTTTTCCATCACGAAACAATGCTCCTTCTCCACTCACACACCATGCGCTTCTCCAGCCAATGACCTTACTGATCACACGCCCTTTCAACCAATGATATTACTGTCCACGCGTCTTTGCTTGAGCAACTATTTTTAACCAGATATGTAAACATGTTTCTCTGCTACCACTTTTTGCTATATTATTACTTCCCGTTCTCCTTGAACACACGTTCTTTGCTCCCTTGGCCCACATGCAACTACATTCAGATTCCCAGACAATCAAGAGGACTCACAGGAGAAGGCAATTTCTTGACAAGCTCGGGAATTGGGCCTGTGTGAACCTCATGAAGTTCACCAAGGCCAAGTGCAAGGTCCTGCACCTGTTGGGTTGGGGCAATCCCAAGCACAGATACAGGCTGGGTGGAGAACTGTTTGAGTGCAGCCCTGAGGAGAAAGACTTGGGGGTGTCGGTTGTGCTTCCAGCCCAGAAAGCCAACCTTACGCTGGGCTGCATCAGAAGGAGCATGACCAGCAAGCTGGGGAAGTGATTCTACCTCTCTGCTCCACTCTCATGAGACCCCACCTGGAATACTGCATTCAGCTCAAGGGTCCCTAACACAAGTGAGACATGGAGCTGTTGAAACAAGTCCAGAGGAGGGCCACAGAGATCGTCAGAGGGCTGGAGCACCTCTCCTGTGAAGACAGGCTGAGAGCTGGGATTGTTCAGCCTGGAGAAGAGAAAGCTCCGGGATGATCTTAGAGCAGCTTCCAGTACCTGAAAGTGGCCTACAAGAGTGCTGGAGAGGGAGTTTTTAAAAGGGTATAAAGTGGCGGGACAAGGACTTTAATCTGAAAGAAGCTAGATTTAGATTCAATATTTGGGAGAAATTATTTAACTCTGAAGGTGTTAAGACACTGGAACAGGTTGGCCAGAGAAGCTGCCTCACCCTTGTAAGTGTTCAAGGCCAGGTTGGACGAGGCTTTGAGCAACTTGGTCCAATGGGAGGTGTCCCTGCCACGGCAGGAGGATGGAAATGAAATGATCTTGAACATCCCTTCCAACCCAAACCATTCTATGTGAACCTGGGCTGTATGGAAGAAGGCTGTTAAATTCTGAGCTTGAAATGCTATTGTTTTGTTTGGGTTTTTTTTCCCCTTTTTCTCCCCTCAACTTGCTGGTCACCCTTCTCAAGGCCACATAAGCTGTTTATATCTGTTTCTTCCTGATTTGCCTTTCTATCCTAACTTTCTTCAGCTGGAATTAGGGAAAATAAAAAAACAACCAACATATGAACAAACAGCCTTTGATTTCTTAAATAAAATGCCATCAGAGTCCAGCTGGCCTAACTCAAAAGAAATAAAAGGAGTATTAACAAGAAAATGCTATGGTCTTAAAGATGCATAACTAATGTTCCCCAGTCCTCTCATGTCACATTAATTGATTTATCCTGCTATGTCCTGTTTTCCTTTATGAAAACATTAGGTTAATCTGTTTGGCTTGTCTTCAGTTTTGGTTTGATGCAGTTATCATCATTATCAGAGGGTGTTTTCCAACATCATTTTGCCAGTATTTATGCTTTTTCCTGTGTTACTTGGTCTATTTTTTATTTTATCTCCTACCAGTCTATATGCCTCTCCCTGTAACCCTACAGGCAATGTATGTGTGAAAATCTGGAGCAAGACAAGTAAAAACAAAAATTGATTAATTAAGTGCAACTTTTAAATAACAGCAGCTGGAGAAAAAAAGGAAGTAACTGGATCTATGGAAGATCTATCTTCCTCTCTGAATCAGATGAGCCTACAGAGGCCCCATCTTGTTTATTTTTCAATAACTGAAAAAATCACCTATATTCAGAATCTCAGTACTGACTGCTCTTAGGAATTCTTTCTTTATCAAGGTAATAATTGAATGCCACTTCTTATGTGTAAAACTGTAATTACATTCTCATTACTACACTGGCACCATTTTCGTGGATAACAAGTTTCCTAAAGGTGTTATTTTTAACCTCTAATTTTATTTTTAATAAAATTTTATTTTAAATTAAAATTTTATTTTTAATAAAATTAGCATTGAGACAAGCTGTTGTTTTGAAGGAAAAAATAACCAGGAACATGCAGGATTCATATATTTTCATCTTTTTTTGGGGGAATGCTCATTAGAATTATAAGACTGTGTAGAAATATGTTAGTGTAAGGTATCCAGCAAATACAGCTGTCACACCTTTCACGTGTTTACAGTGTCCCTTATACAAGTGGGTGTGAGACTTCATGCTGACTCTGAGGTTTCCAGGAACTGGGACTTCTGCAGATATCAAGTATTTGAGAGAGAGACTTGCTTTTCAATATTGCTTTAAAGATCTATCAGGTAACTAGGGTCAAAGGAGTGTTCAATGACCTGCTGATGCAGCAAAACATTATTTTAACCACATATTGGATATTAGCTGATAGGGATTAAGCTTTTCCACTGTTGTTTTTGAACTTGCTGATGATTACGTGGCTGGAGATACAATCTGGTCCTTGTGTGACTACAAGACCCATATTCATCTACATGTATCAACTTATCAGAGGTTCTATGGAAGTTATGTTATAGCAAAGCAGCATGAATTTATAAAGAAAAAGTACATTTTTGAAGCTAGATTTTGATGTTGATGGTGATCATACTTTTTTGACGTAGGTTTGATAAAATCAGACTTCTTACACCACACTTCAAAGCATAGCTTTGACCAACACGGAGGAAAATTGTAATATCACTGGTCAGCTTTCTTTTTGAACTCATTGGTTCAAGCGTCAGCACTAGAAATCATCTATGTCTGTTTCAGGAAAATGGGAGATCATTATATGTCTCCATTCCAAGAAAGAAAGCACCTCAAAACCCAAGTAGTACTAACTGATGTAATAATTTCTGTGCTCCCTTAAGAAGGATTATAATACCATGCAGAAGACAGATGCAGAGATAGACTGGGAAGCTTGTGGATCTCAAGCATCCATATATAGAGCTACAATTACACAGGCCAGCATCCAGCATCCGCAGCCGTGTGCACAGTCTGCCAGTATGTGACTACATACTAGCAAACATTTCACAAAAGTTGTCATATGGGAGAAACACCAGAATGAGGTCTCTGGCTCACATGTATTTTCCTGGCTTCTGTAACTTGAGTCCTCTCAGCCAGTTTTCCCTCATAAGTAAAATCTCTTTTTCTCTGCTGTCCAGCCATGTTGAGGCTAGCACTTTTTATTTCCAGTTTGCCCACATTTCCTGGTGATGTCCTTGAGAGGTTATTTACTTTTCAATTGGAGATGAAGGAATCTTTCTTTCATTTCCAAATCATATGACCTTTCCTACAACCCCAAGAAAGCTGCACTTGACAAACTCACATGCTTCTGAATGGGGGAAAGAAAGCATTCAAGCTATGTGAGGAAACAGATGCACAAAATATATTTTATACTCTAAAAAAATGTTGCAGTGAGCAATTACAAGCAATATTTTTTTTCAGCTTCTTTAATGCAAGACTTATATCCATAAATAGTATATTAATACTTAATATCTCAATTCTTTTTCCTAAAAGGTTCCCAAACTGCTCTTTCATATGTTTAAGTCTTCCAAATAGACTGTTTTTATAAAATTCTGTATCAAGTCATACAGAGAAAAAAAGCAATATTAAAAATTCTTCCTACTATGCTGGATTAAAAAAAAACCAACAGAAAAATCAGAAAATAAACAGAGGGTGCCCAAGATTAAATGCATCTCAGCATTTTACCAGACTCTCAGATCAAACTTATTTCATTTAGAAAACACAGGCAGAAATAAATAACATGAAGGCTAGCCATGACGAAGAGATTGAATGTCCCCTGAGAAGCTGACTGCCCACAGAAGGGAAATCCTTCTTTCTTTGAGTGGACTTGTAAATTTGGTTACCTGGGATTTGAATCACAACCATACCAAACAAGAAGGGAGTGCAAGTCTCCAGCAAATTTTTATTTCCACATATGTCTGTCCCTGATACTTCCTTTCTGAAACCAAATTGAGAACTTTAGCTTGGTAGCACATTATTTCATATGGGGTAATCATGCATTTGCTATACTAGGCTGGATGCCATTTATGGAGTACTTTGTGTATAGGACTAGAAAAAAAAAAATCAAAGTTAGTTATAGGTAGATAAGTAGATATACAGTATATCTACTATATCTATATAGTAGAAAATATATTGTGACTACCACAATGGTGGGTTGGCATAACACTAACAACTTTGTGTTTTACTTTGCTTATATATCTTGAGGGTCCCTCCCTTTCTATTGGTGATCTTAAATCCAGATTTTCTTGTTTTCTTCATATCATTAATTCCTTTATTGTAGAAATTGTAAGACCTTTTTTTTTTTTTTCCACGCTGCACAGTTTTTGTGTCTCACTGCATGAAATTTTCTGTAAACTCATTCAAGTATTTGTATGGTTTAAAGCAAGCATAATCTGCAAAGCATAATCTGCAATTTGTTTTTAGTCAGTACTGTTTCCAAAAGCTTCTAATTCTATGCAATTAGGTTAATTAAAAAAAAAGGACCTTGAGGATGATAAGGGGACTGGAGCACCTCCCATATGAGAAAAGGTTAAGAAAATTGGAACTGTTCAGGGACTGTAGTGATATGTAGTGATATGTAGTGATAGGCCAATGGGTAACAGGTTCAAACTTAAACATGGGAAATTTAGGCTGGATATAAGGAAGAAATTCCTTACTGTTAGGGTGATGAGGCACTGGAACAGGAAGTTGTGAATGCTCCATCCAGTGTTCAATGCTAGGCTGTATTGGGCCTTGAGCAACCTGGTCTAGTGTGAGGCATCCCTGCCCATGGTAGGGGGGTTGGAACTAGATGATCCTAAAGTCCTTTCCAACCCTAACTATTCTATAATTTTGTGATTCTATGGTTCTATGCTATATACGTATATGAACAAGCAAATAAACCAACAAGCTTTTCCAATGCCGTAGAGGTTTCTTGAATTTTTAAGTGTGAGCTAAATTTTTCAACTAGAAAGCTTGTTCCTCAAACTCTGTCTGCATTTTCTTCAATTTTATTAAATTAGTAGATAAGAAATCAAATAAATGAAAGAAAGGAAGAGTGGAGGAAAAGCCCCAGAACCATGTAATTCAGAAAATGCTGATTTGATCCTCTAAGAAAGTAAATCTAAGGTCTTGAGCTGTACTTTTAGATGTGGAATATGAAGCTGTGAAGTAACTAAGGAATTTTTACAGTATATTTTTGTTTGCATAAAGTTGCTTTATGCTTCGAGAAATAAGAACCTTATTCTGAATTTTACTAGAATGTCGTTAGGATTATGACCTGCAGACATTTGCCCATCTGTCTGGCAGAATAGCTTTCAGTGAATAAAGCAAAAGCAATGAAAGCATAAATAAGTGTATTGTAATTAACCTACTTTTTGTACCCTGAAATTATCTGGCTTTTGTAGCAGTTGCATAAGTTAATGCTTTCATACATACTAGTGAAAAAAACCCTAAAATCTTCTAAACTAAAAGTAACTTGGAAAAGCAGGTGCCATTTTTTTATTATAATTTTGCCATTATTTTATTATTATTTACTTCAAGCTGAAGAGTTAATAAGTGCCAAGGATTGTGAATTTCAATAGTTTAACTACAAAATGATCGACATAAAAAAAAGTAACTGAAATAAACAGGAACATGATCCACATGGAAAAGTCTTTATTTCCCTTTTTCGTATGATTCTGAGCAGTCGTAGACTGAAAGCCAAGGAGTGAATGTGTTATTATGAATATAGTTCCTTGTAGAATAAGAGTCGGAGCTATCTGAGTTTTCTTATCTTCCTCAGAGTCACAAAACTCAGTCTTGAATATTAGCACTAATTTTCCATTTCGTTGCAAGTTATTTTCAATTCTTAGTGCTTTTAAGATGAATAAGTGATGAGCTGAATGTGAGTTACACTGAAATCATGAGCAAGATGTTTATTTCTCTATTCACTGTGAGCACTGTTAGACTGAAGATGATCTGAGATTCTTTCACCACTTCTGTAAAGTTTTCTCATTTTCCTGTTTCATATTTAAAGGTCATTCTTAATTAATCCAAGAATGGCTCTTCAGCAAATCACACAAAAGATAAGGAAGTGAATTTCAAGTAACCAGGTGTTATGTTTATGGCCCAAGTAACAATAATTTTAAAAAACTGACAACATGCAATTAAAACCAAATAATTTCATAAAACAGTGATATTGATCCATTGACTCGTGTCTTGGATTTTAAGCATGCTTTGTGAATGTGGATTCGAACCTGGGAGTTAATGTCTATAATGGAGCAAACAAGGTGCAGCTCCTACACAGATTCTATTGGAAACAGAATCTCTCTTGGGCTTCTGCCTCTTTTCTGGTTGAGATGGTTTAAAAGTGACTTAACGAGATTTACCTTTTGTCAGATTGAAACACACTGCAGATGACTGCACAGGCTTATATCCAACCACAGAATTTGCATACACTGAAATAAAGAAAAATCTTGGCCTGGACATCAAAATTTCCACACTTTAAAAAAAAAAATAAAAAAATCTTCAGCCGGAAGACATCAGAGAGGATCGCTTTCATGGTTTTCTTAGAGCACTGGCTATTCACCATCCCACTGGACTCTGAAGTTGCCACATAGATTCCAGATTTCTGCGGCTGATTTCTGTCAGCCTATTTGTCAATGTGCTGAAAATAGGAATTTTAATTTTAATATTATTTTCTAAACACAAATATTTTTATAAAGTCTGATTCAAAATTTAATATTTGGAAGAATAAATAAAATCTCCATTTTAAAAAAAAATTCATAAAACATCAAGTTTTAGTGCAGCAAATTACAATTTATTGTGGTTTAACCCCTGTAGGTAGCTAAGTTCCAGACACTACTTCCCCACTGATGGGATGGGGAGAGAATCAGAGAGGTGAAAATGAGAAAACTCAAGTGCTGAGATAAAGACAGTTTAATAAGAAAAGCAAAAGCTGCACATGCAAACAAAACAAGGGTTTCATTCACCACTTCACATCAACACACAGGTTTTCAGCCATCTTCAGGAAAGCACGGTTTCATCATATGAAATTGTTTCTTGGAAAGACGAATGCCATCACTCTAAGTGTCCCCCTTTCTTTCTCCCCCAGGCTTTTATTACTAAGCATGATGTCGTATCACATGGGTTATCAGTCAGGGTCAGCTATTCTGGCTGTGTCTTGTCTCAACTCCTGCTGCTGCGCTGCCTGCTTGCTGGCTGGACAGCATGCTGGCAGCATGAGAAACAGAGAAAGCCCAGAAAGCCAACTGTATCCTGGGCTGCATTAAAGGCAGCATGACCAGCACATCAAAGGAGATGATCCTGCCCCTCTACTTTGCTTTCATGAGAACCCACTTGGAGTATTGTGTGCAGTTCTGGTGTCCTCAACATAAAAAGGACATGGAACTGTTGGAACAAGTCCAGAGGAGGGCCACGAGGATGATCAGGGGACTGGAGCACCTCCCGTATGAAGAGAGGCTGTGAAAGTTGGGGCTGTTCAGCGTGGACAGGAGAAGGCTGTGTGGAGACCTCATCTGAAGGGGGCCTATAAGGATGCTGGGGCTGGACTCTTCTTTAGGGACTGTAGTGATAGGACAAGGGGTAATGGGTTCAAACTTAAACAGGGGAAGTTTAGATTGGATATAAGGAAGAAATTCTTTACTGTGGGGGTAGTGAGGCACTGGAATGGGTTGCCCAGGGAGGTTGTGAATGCTCCATCCTTGGCAGTGTTCAAGGCCAGTTTGGGTGAGGCCTTGGGTGGCATGGTTTAGTGTGGGGTGTCCCTGCCCATGGCAGGCGGGTTGGAACAGGATGATCTTGAGGTCCTTTCCAATCCTCACTATTGTACGATGATTCTGTGTAAGCACTGCTCAGCAATAGCTTAAACATCCCTGTGTTATCAACACAGTTTTCATCACAAGTCCAAAGCACAGCACCACACAAGCTGCTATGCATAAAATTAACTCTATCCCAGCCAAAGCCAGTAAAATAAACTGTAATATTTCTGCATAAGTATGTGTTAATAATACAGAAAATTTGCAAGCTAAGTCAATTCTGTGAGCAACTATATTTATTAACAGTGAGCTCAACTAAGTAAATTTTTTTTCCAGAAAAATTAGCAGTCTTTCTCTCATGCTTAAATAAATATTCTGTGTCTTTGTCACTGACAATATACTGTAATACAAATGGAAGGAACCCCTGGAAGTATTATTATGCACTGTCAAATATATCATCAATTTGAAATAGATATGATAGCTTTCACAGTATGATTCATCCTCCTGTTCTTATACAAAGGTAACTTTTTTGAACATTGCTTACTTTTGAACACTGTGGAGTGGCATTCAGTAGTTGCATCAATGCTATTTAGATAAGTGTTCAATTTTTGCTAATGTTTGACCTAAACCTCCCCTGGCACAGCTTGAGGCTGTTTCCTCATCTTAGCACTTGTTACCTGGGAGAAGAGACCAGCTACCCCTTCACTCCATCCTCCTTTCAGGTAGTTGTAGAGAGTGATAAGCTGCCCCTTGAACTTTCTCTTCTCCAGACTAAACAAAATTATTACAAAAAGTTATAGATATTATTAAAGAACATTTTGGGAAATGACTCATCTTAAGGTTTTTGAAACCAATGTGAAGTTTTCTTGCTGTGTTATGTGTAACTTTTCCTCCCTCAGCTATCTTCAGGTCTGTCCTTGGCAAAATGATCTGTCTACACAGGGCACATACACAGGTTAACCCAGGAGATATTCAGCATCAAAAATCAAGAGAATAAATTGCATATATCTTCAGAGAGGTGCATTACTAACTAATATATACAGTTTGTGTGACAGTGGCTGGACAGGTTTACACTGGATGTTGTATAATCTGCTCCATAGTTCTCAAATCCTTCTACAGAACTCAGCTGGATATTTTGAGTGGAATGATAGAAGCAATACGAGGGAAACATGAGAAATTGTATTAATAAAGTATTTAGCAAATCTCAAGGGACACAGAAAGGAGATTCTTAGAGAAAAAGACAAACTTTTCTCGTCTTGAAATATATGTCAATGTTCTTGATCACATAGGATTACAAAACATTGCTCTTCCACCAAAATTCAGACAACTTACTCTTCCCTTTCTTCTACAGTGACAAGATACTCTGCAGCTAAGGGACCAGTAAGTCTCTTCTAACCATGAGAGAGAAAAAGAAACTTTACTTTGAAAATGCAAGTAAGTACTCCTATGGCAACAACACAATTTCTTTTGCTTAATATATGTAATCACATAGCTCTTATTTGAAAATCAACAATAGGAGGGATAGGTATATTTAAAAACTGGAGAACAGGACACTGATCTCAGGACTACAATTAAATGTTCAGAAATTACCATAAGTTTATGAATAGATAGATAGATAGATAGATAGATACAATAAAAGCAGAATAGAGAAAAATATTAGACTAAAGACTTAGTTAATGGAAATAATTTTCTGTGAATTCCTCACCCAAAGTGCACTGTGAGTTTGTATTCTCATCTTTACTGGAAAGCTTCTGCCACCAAAGATGAGGAAATCAATATGAATTCAACTCTGACTAATGATTAGATAACTTTTAATTCTCTTGCAAACTTCTGCAGTCTAAGCCATCCTTTTAGCTGTAAGGATGTGACATTCATAATAAAAAAAAATCAATATTTGAGAATCAAAAACGTCCTTTCCATCCTTTCTTCATTTATGCTATTGTAGTATTACTTGGCAACCTATTGATTAGCAGTTGATTTCCTCTGCACAGCTCCTTTGCTAAAATGGATCCCAGCAGCTCTGAATCGTCTTTGCGCAGCTAGAAACCCTCTTAAATCTACAGATGCTGTACAGTATCAGTAACCTTAATTTTCGATGTAGTCCTTTCTATATATTCTAAGAGATATGTTGCTGTTTTCCATATATTTGGATAATCAAGTGATATGTCATTAGACATAGAAAAGCACTTAAATGTAGCCTAGCTCTAAACTCCACTTACAAAAAACATTAGTCTCTGCAGATTGATCATAAATTGTCAGTCAAAGATTACTTTTTTTTTTCTTTTGTCTGCTGCATTCTAAGCAGAGAAAGCTGCACACATAAAATCTCTAACATGGACTGATAGTTTAGCACAGATGCAATCTGAACAGAAAGTGTATTTGATGTGCATTACACTACTGTAGTGGAAACATCAATGATACTAAAAAATAGAAAACTTATTTTATTGAAGCAAATGTCAATCAAAGCTCATGGAAATTTGAATCAACATAAATGCTGATACATACAAACAGGAATTATTACCCTTACAAAAACATCAGGATGAGATATTTCTCCAACCATGTATTTAAAAATAAGTTCTCAAGAAGTGTTTTTAAAATACAGGTTGTTCAAGCATGTCTTCGGAATTTGGGAGCATTACTCTCATTTTTGTCCTTTAAAGACACTTGGTCAAAAAAACTGAGCCACAAAACTTTTGCCAAGACCTACAGCACTCATTTTTATCCAGTTTTACTTCTGAGCTCACCCAGAATCCAGCATTCACTGCTCAAAGCACTGGAGTCACCCCCTAACACAGCAAGAATCAAGGCCCTAAAAGAATGCTGAGAGCACCATGGGTTAAGGAACCAGCAGTTCAACCACCTTAGCTTAGTAAAACTGATACTCTTAGGTCACAGATTTCCTCAAAAAGTATTTCCTCACAAGTATTAATAATTTTGTTCATATAGGTAGCTGGTAGAAAAGGAAAAAAGAGATTATTTCATTATGAAGGAACTTGAAAGGAATGTGAAAACAGTGTTTGAGCCTTTGTGAAAAAATGCAGTCTGTCAGCTCAGATCTGATTAGAGAGTGTTTGCATGGTACTGTTTATGCATTACAAACTAGGTATATGGTAGTCTGCTTATGATTGCAAGTTTGTATCATACCTCTGTGAACAGAGAAAAAACATGTCAAATTCACATCAATTCTTTATTAGTGTTTTTGTCTTCTTTGCCAAGCTGAAATAATTAAGATAGAAAGGATTTTGCCCCTCGTTAATTCCTTATCATTCCCTAGAGCTGCTGTTATGGTTTGGGTTTGGATTTTTTTTTTTTTCATGTTATTGAATTTTCATTTTATTAACCTAGCTGACATATTCTGACAGATTAGATCAAAGTTAAGAACAATCTAAATCAAAATGCTAGCACAAATAGCAAAAAACCTGTTAAATAATTTTGGCCATGAAACAGTAGAACATATTCCGTCCACTATATATGTACCTTTGATTGTTTGTCAAGTAGAATACTGAATCAGTTCCTATTTCCAGAAAGAAAATCCCTATTAGTCTGAATTGTTATAGTAGGTTATTTATGAAAAATGTTATACTGATGCATATTGGAATAATTTTTATATTTACAGATTGTCCCAGAAACCCTCCTTGAGGGTTATATCTAGTAGGTTATACCTACTTGTGTGCAGATTCATAGTAGTTCCTTTTCTAAAGTATCAAAAATAATGGCAGGAGGCAGTGCCCTTCAACATATTGTTTTAGCAATGACTTTATTTACAGTATCTACTCTTTCCTTCACCCATTACAGTGCTACAAAGGGAATGCTTAATGGAACAGAACACAAAACCCTTTGAAAACCCAACTCTTTTGAAAATGTTTTTAAAACAGGGACATGTTGCTTTTGGGCTTTCCATGTCTCATAAGGTCTAGAGATGATTACTATAATTTCTCCATGAAGAAAAGACAGGGCAAAAGACAACTCATTTCCAAAATTTCTAACCTGAATAAGTTATACATTTGTAGGATTGTACATATGTGGGGAAAGTGAGCTATGACAACTGATTGCTAGTTGGCTGGGGTTTTTTGGCAGATGCTTACTTAAACCCGTTTCAGAGTTTTTCTTAATTTGCCCAGGCTGTTTGGATGAAATCAGCACATTACCATATTCCCGTTCAGTTCTTGGAACCAGCTCAAGGATGTGATAGGTAAGGTGTAACAGGCTCTTATACATCTTACTGTGGCACACTCCAAAACTGTGTGAAGAAGTGGGTGTGTAGAAAGAAACAAGCACTCCACTGCTAAAACAATGGTGTTGTATTACACAAGCCCTATCTCTCAAGGACTCCTGGATAGCAAAGACCCAAAGCAGGGAAGGAAGAAGGGTGTTCTAGCCCTCACTGTTCTGTTGGAAACAGGCTATCAAACCTGTTGTATCTAACCTATGAGCATGGGCAGCATGTTCCAGTAAGCACTGGGATGATCACAACATAAGGACTCCAAGAGATGCCATAGTTTAAGTGCAAAGGAACCAACATATAATCATCTCTGCAAGAAGAAATCATACCACAGAAGAAAATAGAGATTAACAAAAACTTGAGGCAAACAGATTAATAGGAAGCCAGGTATTTTTCTCTCTGTTTATCCTTATTGTCTGTGAAATACTTCGGAAGAACATAAAAAGGCCAGATAAATGTTTATGTTGTTCATATAACCCTCACCTTAGCTTGGAAATAAGTAATTAATATTACATATCTGAGTAATATTAGCAATATTACTCAATTCACCCTCAGCTGAACTGAGTGGGAGTTGTGTTGTTCAAATTACACCTCTTCTAATGTGAAAATTCCCGGGCATGATACACAGTGTGTAATGATAGGCCCAATTTGCAAAGCGTTGCCTTATTCTCTAGATATACTGTATAGATATTATATTTGTCTGAAGCAGCTAGATATAAAACAACCCTTGATTCTTCTTTAGGAACTCCCAGGGATGGAAGGAAAACCTTGAAATGTCTTTCATGTTCCATCTTTCATAGGAAGCCAGTTGCAAGTAACATTGAGACAATGATAAAAGTGGAAGAATTGTATAATTCTCTAGTAATAAGGTAAAGGATATTTATTAAGGAAAATGTAACAATTGTAACAATTGTGAATTGTGAGACCTACTCTGTGCTACATTATCTAAATAGTTACTATCTCAGCCATTCTAGGTCAAAGTGCTGGAAAAAAAAAGAAGAATAATCACACTTGACATTCATCTGCCATAATTCTTTTTCTCAGACTTCTGATAACAGCTTTGCAAATCTCTGAATCTACCTCTGCTTTCCCCTTGGAATAAAATATCCTTGAAGAATTTTTACCTTTAGAGAGTTTGCTGCCTTCTTTCTAAGCATATTTAGATTATTGTCTTTTACCTTTACTGATACATGGGGAAGGGAAGGGAAAGAAAGAAAATGGAAGGGAAAGGGAAAGGGAAGGATCCGTTATCTCAAAGCAGAATTCAAAGGTTTCCTTGGGGATAAAAGAACGTATAGTCTGAATTGCTTGTTATTTTGTTTATTTTACCTGTCTTTTCAATGGCAGACACCACCTGACTCCACAATGCAGCACTTTTTCTAACTGATTCTAATGGCCCACTAGTAGATTTTATTCCCAGCTGACATCTGATCAAATCCAGCTATTTTTCTCCAATTAACTAACTGGAGGTGTATATTTCGATAAGTTAAGTTGAAGCAGCAAAATGAATAATACCTTATTGTGGCTGTGAAGTGGATAATATTTGTCCCTATCCCATATACACATACACATTTTTTAATGGCAAAGCTAGATCAATCATGTGGGAGTGAAAGAAGCAAAGAAAGAGAACGAAGTAATGAAAAAGGAGCTGGTTGGGTAAGAAAAAGCATAAGCATCAAACTGAGACCAGGCTAAGAAAGCAAGTAATACTTTTTTGGCAAGCAGCAGAATCAAATCAGATATGCACTTTCAAAGTACAGATTAGACTGGCACTTGTACCAAAGTATTCCTCCTCAGGCTAGTTGCCTTGGATCTGTGATCCAACTAGAACACTGCTGGCTCACAGAAAAAAAAATGCATACAATTAACAAGGACTGCTGTTGCAGGTACAGCATGAAATATCAGACCTGTACTGAAATAGAAAACTCTTAAAGCACATATTATTACCATAGCAATATAACTTAGAAATGCAAAAAATACTGGGGAGGGGAATCACATTTATCTTTGGGAATTTTGGCACTAAAAATTCCTGTATACTTCAAGTTCTACCAAATGAGGCTTTCTTATGTCATTTAATACATGTTTTGTTAAAAAAATTACACAAAAGTCTTCTCAGGTGAAAAAGCTTTAGTTTTGGACTGCAGGATTAGATCAGAATTTTTGTTATTTGTCCTGGGTTTAGCAGCAGCAGTCACGTTTTCCCCTTCTTAGTAGCTGGTGCAGCTCTGTGGTTTTGACTTTTGGCCTGGGAATAATACTGATGAAAACAATGTTTTCAGTTGCTGGTCAGAATGTTTACCCTGACCAAGGACTTTGTGAGTCTCATGCTCTGCCAGGGAGGGAAGGAAGCCGAGGGGAAGCAGGGACAGGACACCTGACCCAAACTAGCCAAAGAGGTATTCCATACCACAGCACGTCATGCCCAGGGATGTAACTGGAGAGTTACCCGGAAGGGCACAGGCTGCTGAGTTGGACTCGTTTTCAGTGGGCGGTATCGTATTCTCTTCCCTTGTTATTTCTCTTATCATTATTATTATTGGTGGCAGCAGTAGTGATTTGTGTTATACCTTAGTTACTGGACTGTTTTTATCTCAACCCGTGGGAGTTACATTCTTTCAATCCTCCTCCCCATCCCTCGGGGGGGGGGGGCAGGGGAAGTAGAAACTGCGTGGCTGACTTGCCGACTGGCTTAAACCACAACAGTTCTTTTTGGCGCACAACGTGAGGCACAAAGGGTTGAGATAATGACAGATCTGACTGGAGTGTGTCTAATCATATTTGTGACAAACATTCAGTGTTTTGGATTGATAGTCACTTATCACAATGCTGATTTATTGACTTTCAAAGTTGTTTTTGATCTCACAGTTTCAATATGCCGTAGCTTACTTAGAGCCGGTATTTGCTGTGTTAGTGTTTTTCAAGTGTAGGGCTTGGGCTAAGGTTATTGTTTCATTGTACTTTATGGCAATGACTTGTAATACAACAGAATCATTGATCATGAAACTGATCTGGCTTATGTTCCCAATGTGGTCACCACCTGTATACTTTGTGAAGTATATAATAGAAGTGCTTAGCAATTACACATCTTTTTTCTCCTCGGTGCTCAACCTGTGAAGCAGACGTTCTCTTACCCTCCCAGTGCCCCTCCCAGACCATTTACAGCATCATTTGAGAGTTCTGAAGTTTTTGAATGGCCTTTTAATACTGTTGAGACCTGTTTGCTGATCGTGATGGGGATCACCATGTTGGCACGCATACAGAGTGTGTTTCCTCCACAACCATTACGTCTGATCTCAAGAGTTAAGCAGAGTCAGGTTTGGGTCTTGTCTGTGGTTAGACGACAATATAGGAGGACCAAGAGATTTTCCCCGAGGCTGGACAGCCATGAGTGGCAGGGTGTGTGGGATAGTATGGGCAGGTATCTAGTTCAGTGGGCCCCTCCAGTGCTTTGGAATTTCACCACTGAACAAGTGCAAAGTCCAGAAGAATTAGTAAAACACTTAAATGAGGTGTGTTGTCACCCTGGTCATACCAGAGAGGGACAAATCATGTCAACGTGCTGGGGCTTGGCCTGTGCTTACAGGGCCTTGTTCAACACTATCCAGCACCTTCGAAACGAAAAAATGTCCCTGGATCAGAGGGCGAAGCAGCAGACAGCACAGCTACTCCAGCTCCAAGCGCAGCAGCTGCACCACCCCCAGCAACAAGTACAGCCACTACTCAAACTTCGGCTGCAATAGACAGTGCAGCTACCCCAGCAAACAAGTACAGCCACTACACCAGCCTCAGCGACAAGTACAGACGCTACTCAAACTTCGACTGCAACAGACAGATGGCCTGGCACATCAGTTCCACAGAAGTATAAAGCTCTAGTAGATGCCGGTGCACAGTGTACCCTGATGCCATCAAGCTGTCAAGGGGTGCAACCCATCTATATTTCTGGAGTGACAAGAGGATCCCAAGAGTTGACTGTACTGGAGGCTGAGATCAGCCTGACTGGGAGGAAATGGCAAAAGCACCCCATTGTGACTGGTCCAGAGGCTCCATGCTTCCTCGGCATAGACTACCTCAGGAGAGGGTACTTCAAAAACCCAAAAGGGTACCAGTGGGCTTTTGGTATTGCTGCTTTGAAGACTAAGGAAAATGAACAGCTGTCCACCTTGCCTGGTCTCTCAGAGGATCCTTCTGTTGTGGGGTTGCTGAAGGTCGAAGAACAACAAGTGTTAATCATGACCACAACAGTGCACCGGCGGCAATATCGCACCAACCGAGACTCCCTGATTCCCATTCATAAGCTGATCCGTAGACTGGAGAGTCAGGGAGTGATCAGTAGGACTCGCTCACCCTTTAATAGCCCCATATGGACAGTGTAAAAGTCTAACAGGGAGTAGAGACCAACAATAGACTGTCGTGGCCTGAATGAAGTCACACCACCATTGAGTGCTGCTGTACTGGACACGCTAGAACTTCAGTATGAACTGGAGTCAAAGGCAGCCAAGTGGTATGCCACGACTGATATTGCCAATGCATTCTTCTCAATTCCTTTGGCAGCAGAGTGCAGGCCACATTTTGCTTTTACTTGGAGGGGTGTCCAGTACACTTGGAACCGACTGCCCCAGGGGTGGAAACACAGCCCTACCATCTGCCATGGACTGATCCAGAATGCACTGGAACAGGGGCAAGCTCCAGAACACCTGCAGTACATTGATGACATTATTGTGTGGGGCGATACAGCAGAAGAAGTCTTTGAGAAAGGGAGGAAAATAATCCAAATCCCGCTGAGAGCCGGTTTTGCCATAAAACGGAGTAAGGTCAAGGGACCTGCACAGGAGATTCAATTTTTGGGAATAAAATGGCAAGATGGACGTCACCAAATCCCCACAGATGTGATCAACAAGATAACAGCAATGTCTCCACCAACTAATAAGAAAGAAACACAAGCTTTCTTGGGTGCTGTGGGGTTCTGGAGAACGCACATCCCAAATTACAGTTCGATTGTAAGCCCTCTCTATCGTGTGACCCGGAAGAAGAATGATTTGAAGTGGGGCCCTGAGCAATAACAAACCTTTGAGCAAATTAAACGTGAGATAGTTCATGCAGTAGCCCTTGGACCAGTCCGGACTGGGCTAGATGTAAAAAATTTACTGTACACCGCAGCTGGGGAGAATGGTCCTACCTGGAGCCTCTGGCAGAAAGCTCCAGGGGAGACTCAAGGTCGACCCCTTGGCTTTTGGAGTCGGGGATACAAAGGATCTGAGGCCAGCTATACCCCAACTGAGAAAGAGATACTGGCAGCTTATGAAGGGGTTCGAGCTGCTTTGGAGGTGATTGGCACTGAAGCACAGCTCCTCCTGGCACCTCGGTTGTCCGTGCTGGGCTGGATGTTCAAAGGCAGGGTCTCCTCTACACATCATGCAACCAATGCGACATGGAGTAAATGGGCTGCACTAATTACACAACGAGCTCGAATAGGAAATCCCAGTCGTCCAGGCATTCTAGAAGTCATCATGGACTGGCCAGAGGGCAAAGATTTCGGAATGTCACCAGAGGAGGAGGTGATGCGTGCTGAAGAGGCCCCACCATATAATGAACTATCAGAAAGTGAAAAGCAGTATGCCTTGTTTACTGATGGGTCCTGCCGTATTGTGGGAAAGATTCGGAGATGGAGGCAGCCGTACGGAGTCCTCAATGACAAGTTGCAGAAACTGCTGAAGGAGAGGGTGAATCGAGTCAGTTTGCCGAGATGAAAGCCATCCAGCTGGCCTTGGACATTGCTGAATGAGAAAAGTGGCCAGTACTTTATCTCTATACTGACTCATGGATGGTGGCAAATGCCCTGTGGGGGTGGTTGCAGCAATGGAAGCAGAGCAACTGGCAACGCAGAGGTAAACCCATCTGGGCTGCTGCACTGTGGCAAGATATCGCTGCCCGGGTGCAGAACCTGGTGATGAAGGTACGTCACGTAGATGCCCATGTACCCAAGAGTCGGGCCACTGAGGAACACCAGAACAACCAACAAGTGGACAAAGCTGCTAAGATTGAAGTGGCTCAGATGGACTTAGATTGGCAACATAAAGGTGAATTATTTTTGGTTCGGTGGGCCCATGACACTTCAGGTCATCAGGGCAGAGATGCAACATACAGATGGGCCCGTGATCGAGGGGTAGACTTAGCAATGGATACTATTGCCCAGGTTATTCATGAGTGTGAAACATGTGCTGCAATTAAACAAGCCAAACGGTTAAAGCCTGTTTGGGATGGAGGACGATGGCTGAAGTATAAATATGGGGAGGCCTGGCAGATTGATTATATCACACTCCCACTAACCCACCAAGGCAAGCGCCATGTGCTTACCATGGTGGCAGCAAACACCGGATGGCTGGAAACATACAATGTGCACCACACCACTGCCCGGAACACTATCCTGGGCCTTGAGAACCAGATTTTGTGGCAACACAGCACCCCAGAGAGAACTGAGTCAGACAGTGGGACTCATTTTTGGAATAACCTTATAGACACTTGGGCCAAAGAGCATGGCATTGAGTGGGTATATCACATCCCCTACCATGCACCAGCCTCTGGGAAAATCGAACAGTACAACGGGCTGTTAAAAACTACACTGAGAGCAATGGGTGGGGAACTTTCAAGCACTGGGATACACACTTACCAAAGGCCACCTGGCTGGTGGATCTGCCAACAGGGCTGGCCCAGCCCAGTCAGAACTTTTACATATTGTAGAGGGGGACAAAGTTCCTGTGGTGCACGTGAAGAATTTGCTGGGGAAGACGGTCTGGGTTATTCCTGCTTCAGGTAAAGGCAAACCCACTCGTGGGATTGCTTTTGCTCAGGGACCCGGATATACTTGCTGGGTAATGCGAGAAGACGAGGAAGTCCAATGTATACCTCAAGGGGATTTGATTTTAGGGGAAAACAGCCAATGAACTCAATTGTATGCTGCTGCCTTCTATGTAATACTTTTAGAGCACATCAACTAGAAGTCTGCAAGGCAGACTGTGTGGCTGATTTGCTGACTGGCTTAAACCAAGACATTATTTTTTAATTAAGAGCAGTGGTTTTTAATGTCACAGCGCAAAGCTGTAATCCAGCTATGATCTGCAATTTAGCATCTTCAAAGTCCTTTGTGTTCAGGTAAGCAGGAAATTGTTACCAAGGATAATTGATGAGTCTGTCAGACTCACCTTTTCTTTTGGAGTTTCTAGTACTTTTGTTATGGGTGTATGTGTTAAATGAAGTAACATGAATTTTACTTAAACATGTAAAAAAAAAAAAATTCTAAAATCTTTCCCTTGACAGACTATTTAGATCTCAGTCACCCAATCTGGCCGTGTCCAAAACGACCTAGTTAATTTTGTGTCAGCAGGCAGCATTTGTTTGCAAAAGTTTGCAAACCTACACGCTGGAGGAATTCAATGCTTAAAAAGTACGCAGGAGTATGTACTCATCTACATCTCATTTTGTAGTAATCAGCCTTTTTATTGCCTTATTCAATACAGTAGAGTCTACTGTTTGTTTTAGGTGGACTTTCAAATGTGTGAGATCTGCACTTCTTGAATTATGCAGTTATGGTCCGAGTTTACTTTTCTTGATTGTGCAAAGGAATCTTCCTTCTTTTCTGCTCTGTACAATGAGAAAAAAAAATACACTTATCTTTAAAGATATTTTAGTTTGGCTTTGCTTTGTTTGGTTGTTTTTTTTCAGTAATGAACCTACAGTGCTTAGTCTATTGAATAACTACCACACATGGTTTAGGTATGATTTAGAGTGGTAATTTGTCAATGGGTTTTAGAGAAAGTTATGGAAATTTTAATATTAATGAAGCAAATTTTAGGGAACTTATGCTTTCGAATTTTAGTAGTACTTCTTTGTACTTTAAAGAATTTAGAAATTGAATTGTTATCTCATCTGTATGTGTGTGTTTATGCATATGGATGTGGATATGTATACGTGGATATGTATATATATGTGTGCAACTCCTGTCAACTAAATTGAATTGAATAAATACACAAATTAATGGCAGTGGATGTTAATACATCATTGTAAATCATGTTGCAGAAGGCAGCAAAGGAAACTTGACTCTGTTCCATTGTATATTGTTTATCAGTCCACCAAAATGATCACATCAGTCAACAATCTCTTCCTCCCTTTCCTAGCAAAAGAAAGCAAAACTCTAACTAACAAGAGAACACAAAGTGCAGACTACAGTGTAAGCTATTCACCAGTTTCAGGTAGTCAAGTCCAGAGATGAGAATCATATACTTCACAAAGAGAACAGAGACCACAGTGCATGATAACAGCTGTGTAAGAAATATACTATTATGGATGCTAATTCAGCAGGTGCTGAATATACCTTAAGTAGAGACTAATAATGACTAAATTCTTTTGAGAAAAGATATATAATGTTTTATAAAGCTCTGGAACTTTCTTCCTCAAATACGCCTTCATCAGTCTCTGTTTTTAAAAAACAAAGCCTGTATGTTTCAATTTTCTGAGTGTTAATTCTTTCAAAATTAAAATACTTATAATCTTTAATAGATTTAACAAAAATATTTTAAACAACTGGAATTTGTCATGCATGCATTCAATCCATCTGATTTATGGATGGAAATATCTCCTCAGCCTTTTTAGTACTCTTCCAGAACTTCATCAAGACTGTGTTATATGAGAGGCAGGTTTAAGACAAGGAATATTTATTTAACAGTGTAGACAGGTGGGAGGACTTATTCTATATCACTAATAAATCTGTTTGTTCATTGGCAGGTAGTTGAGGAATTGCTACAGAAGCTGGTTCTTTGGAGAAACGTCCTTCTCTGATAAACATGGGCACATAGAAGTCAAGGGTTACAGGACAGAACCAAAGAGTGATCTTGCTCCCTCAGTGAAAAAGCAGTGCCAAATGAGCAAGTGCAAGTGCTGAACCAGCATGACTTGTCTGTCTGCCAGGAACAAATATTTTGGTGTATTGACAGGTGAACAAATGCTGAATTGCTCCTGGCCTGTGAAGACAGAGGAAAGTAACCCAAGTGCAGTTTAGCAGAGCTGGCATGAATCAGAAATGAGAGGAGAAGCCTGGCTCATGAGCAGTGCTAGGGTGGATCAAGGTGATGAAGAAATGCAGCTGGTAAGTCCATACGTGAAACTTTTCCCTTGGAGCCAGTGCTGAACCCACATCACAGTATGAGCTCCAGAGAAGAAATACTGATAAAGCTGATTTTGAGAGATACTGTAAGGGTCACTGCTGTTTATCATGTTTATCATGTAGCTAAAGTTACCAAAATACGTCCTTACCATGAAAAGGTTGAATCCCAGATTTCCTCCCTCTTTCCTTACAGACATTATATTAAAATGTATTAAATTTAACTCTGCCTTCCCACGCATCTATTCTGCTGTCTGTAGTACTGCCTTTTGCTTGGCAACACTAAACTGCTGTGCAATGATATTGTCTGAAGACTGCTGTCAGGCTTCTGAACTCATGGCAAACAACACAATCCTTGTGATAAGAACTCTTTCCAGTTCACATTCATGCTGTGAACCTTAGGTACAGAATTGCTTTAAGATAACTCTAGAAATTGCCAGCTGAAAATAACTCTGGAGGTGTGAAATTATAATCTCCAAGACATAAACTGGTGTGAATAAGTGTGCAGTTTATGTACACATAAGTGTACATCTTAGTACTCCTGGTGAATGGAGTTAAATCCAACTGGTGGCTGATATTCCCCAGGGCTCAGTACTGGGGTGAGTTCTGTTTAATATCTTAATGAGTGCACTGGATGAGGGGACAAGTGAATGCTCAGTCAGTCTGCAGATGACACCAGGTTGTGCAGGAGTGTATATCTGCTAGAGGGTAAGAAGGTTCTGCATAGGGATCTGGAAAGGCTGGATTGATGGGCAAAAGCCAATTGCAAGAGGTTCAATAAGGCTCACTGCCAGGTTCTACACCTGGGTCACAACAACCCCATGCAATGCTACACGCCTGGGGAGGAGTGACTGGAAAGCTGCCTGGCAGAAAAGGACGTGGGGATGTTGGCTGATGGAGCTGAACATGAGCCAGCTTGCACCCAGGCAGCCAAGAAGGCCAACAGCAGCCTGGCTTTTATCAGAAATAGTGTGACCAGGAAGACTAGGGAAGTGATTGTCCCCTTGTACTCAGCATTGGTGAGGCTGCACCTCAAATACTGTGTTCAGTTTTGGGCCCCTCACTACAAGAAAGATATTAAGATGCTGGAGCAGATCCAGAGAAGGGCAATGAAGCTGATGAAGGAACTGGAGAACAAGTCTGACTATGAATGGCAGAAGGAACTGGGGTTGTTTATTAAAAAGGAGGCTCAGGGGGCACCTTGTTGCTTTCTACAACTGCCTGAAAGAAGGATGGAGTGAGGTTTGAGTTGGTCTCTTCTCCCAAGTAATAAGCAATAGAACAAGAGGAAATGGCCTCAAGTTGTGCCAGGGGAGGTTTAGACTGGAAATTAAGAAATATTTCTTCACTGAAAGGATTGTCAAGTTTTGAAATAGGCTGCCCAGGGAAGTGGTCCCTGTCCCTGGAGGTATTTAAAGACATGTAGATGCGGTGCTTAGGGACATGGTTTATTTGTGGACTGGGCAGTGTTAAGTTAATGGTTAGACTTAATGATCTTAAAGGTCTCTTCCAAACTAAACCATTCTATGATTCTGTGACTCTATGACTTTGATCATAAAATACCACCTTAAAGCTAACAAGTTATTTTACTTTTTAGGTTTACAAAAACATGTAATTTTTTTCCCATCTGGAAATTATTTTTTTCCTGAGGTGGCCATGCAGTTTAAGATGGAAAAGTATGTACACACTGACATACTGCAGTCATACAACTACATGCAAGAAGCATTGCCTGTGGGAGTTCCTCCATTTTACTAAGTGAAACATTCAGTGTTTGGAAGATCCAATTTCAATTCCCTTTTACTGCTTGATGGATTTTCAGGATGTCTTTGAAGTCTTTGAATAGGGCTCTAACCACTGTAATTACAGTAGTCCACATGGACTTCTGTTAGTTTCTGTTAATTCTATTTTCTCTTCTGAATATTCATTAGTAGAGGGACTGAAACTCTGTCATCTCCAGAGTTTGTAACTTACCATTAGCAGAGAGCAGCACTTTTATACTTTGGGGGATTTCTTTTCTTATTCTTTTCTCTTTTCTTTTCTTTTCTTTTCTTTTCTTTTCTTTTCTTTTTTTTCTTTTCTTTTCTTCTTTTCTTTTCTTTCTTTTCTTTTCTTTTTCTTTTTTTTTCTTTTCTTTCTTTTCTCTTTTCTTTTCTTTTCTTTTCTTTTCTTTTCTTTTCTTTTCTTTTCTTTTCTTTTCTTTTCCTTTTCTTTTCTTTCTTTTCTTTTCTTTTTCTTTTTTTTTCTTTTCTTTCTTTTCTTTTCTTTTCTTTTCTTTTCTTTTCTTTTCTTTTCTTTTCTTTTCTTTTCTTTTCTTTTCTTTTCTTTTCTTTTCTTTTCCCTTTCCTTTCCTTTCCTTTCCTTTCCTTTCCTTTCCTTTCCTTTCCTTTCCTCTCCTCTCCTCTCCTCTCCTCTCCTCTCCTCTCCTCTCCTCTCCTCTCCTCTCCTCTCCTCTCTTCTCTTCTCTTCTCTTCTCTTCTCTTGTCTTGTCTTCTCTTGTCTTCTCTTGTCTTCTCTTGTCTTCTCTTGTCTTCTCTTGTCTTCTCTTGTCTTCTCTTGTCTTCTCTTGTCTTCTCTTGTCTTCTCTTGTCTTGTCTTTTGGTGTGTGTGGGGAAGCAGGGAGGTAGAAATCAGGGCATATTATTTGAATAGTTATTGGATAATCTGAAATTATGTCTTTTCGTACGTTCTCCATGAGCTTTCTATAAAATTATTTAAGTGTTAATAATGGCTTCCTGAAAATGTGACAGCTGAGTATAACATCTGCTCTGGAATATTTTTATTTATTTGTAGAAGTGGAAAAACATCAAGAGAAAACACTGAATTAGTTTATAGTTCATTTAGGGATTATAGCTTGGTGAGTCCATAGAAATTAAGAAATGGTAGGTTCAAATTTCCTCAGAGAGAGTAAAAAATTCAATGATACTTCTTCAATCCTGATAAGATGCTCAACTTGTCTGTTACTCAACTACAAATACTACTGTCTGCAGCAGTTTCATGAAACCAGCACTTCATTTTCTTCACCTTTCATGTGTGCTCCAAATGGAACATTTCATTCTGACTGAGAGAAAAACAATTTGATCCAGGTTCTCTTTTTGGGAAAAAAACTCCAAAACATTTCAGTATTTATTCAATCCATTTTTTCTAACTGGGGTTCATCAGGCAATGAAGAAGGGGGGGGCAGCATTGACTGATATGTCCCAGTCTAATTCTCTTTAAGAGAATAAGGGGATATTTTTTCCCCTTGCAGGATCAGAAAAGAAAATATCCATCTATCTATCTATCTATCTATCTATCTATCTATCTATCTATCTATCATCTATCCATCACAGGAGCAAGGATAAAAATCCACACAGAAAAATTGCTGTTTGAATAAAAAGAATTCTATCTCCTTCCTCACAGTAGTACTGTCTAAATCCTTTCACACAATATAACTGAAATCCTTATAGAGCTTTGCAGGGCTTTTTCACTAACTTGTAAACACACAGGAAAGAAGAAAAGCATCAGTAACAGACTAAGGCAGTAGCAATGAACTGTGGAGTCAAACTGCTGATAACAACAGGAGTTTAATATTAGCCATTAACCTCTACAACATCCCTACATTCAGCCTGGAACCAGCTCTCAGAAAATATTACCTGCCCCATTGATATGCAACCCAAGAGAAATACTCACTTCTGACGTTCTTGTAATTACAGACTCTAATCTTGTTTAGGACTGTTGAGAACAAAAGATCTGAAGTAATTGTGAATCTTAAAGTGTATGGATGCTTAAAATTTTGCAAGCATTTTTCTTTATTTTGGGGTAGGGGAAGATTGTAATTTATGTGCAGATTTATGATTTCTCCTGTAGAGACTGTAGGCCATTTTCAATAGTAAAAGATGGATTTCTGAACTGCAGGAGGCAGGGAAGTGTATGGCTAGCTGAAGCTTTGAGCAAATTCTCACAGTTAACTGTGTAACTAAAATTAAACTGGTTATGTGCAAGTACAAACTCTCCACTCTTTAAGGAAAACACATTTTTTGAGGTGGTAGGGGAAAGAAAGGGAGAGAGACCAAACTTATGCTTCAGTTTACATTTTAAGCAGAGCTGAGTCAGATTTTGAAAAGATTGTTTCTAGCTCCTATAATGGCTTGTTTCCACAAGCAGAGGTGGCCAGGTTTGTCATGAGGAAGAGTTGATACATTTCACTAAGTGGTTTACCTTCTTCCAGCTTTATCAGACAAGCTTCTGGGAACCGAGTCTGCAATATCAGTTGGTCTAATACAACAAAGACAGCAAAAATATAATGTCTCTTCCTCTTAAACATGGCCTTGCATTTATCTTTAGATTGTTGTAGATACAAATAACATTATCACTATGAAAATAACACCCAAAAGGGAGTACTTTTTTTTCAGTTTTGGAGTTTCTCACAGCTCTAATCCATTGCTCTGGGCACACTTAACTCCCTTGTTATGCTTACTACTCACTAAGTCCCGATTCCCTACTCTCAATTCTTCTGAAACATCTAGAAAGTATGCATGAAATTATCTGTTTGTCATGTGCCATATTCAAGCTTCTTTTTATTTTCTTTTATTCTTAAATTTTATGTTTTGGATGTAGAACTAGTTATCTGTAGTTCTTTCATAGATTCTGTGAATCTTTGAAAGCCTTTCTACAGCCCACTATGAGACGTCTTTGAGAGGGTTTCACATTATCTTATATCATTGCCATCACAGATCGCTGCAGTATTTTAATAGTGAAATGTAAACAAAACACACACAAAAAAAACCCCAAAACCCACAACAAGCCACCACAAAACCTGTCCCCTGGAAGTGCTGCAGTGATTTTGTGATGTAATTAATTTTTAATTAATTGGCACTACTCCTAGCCTGTCATGTTGCGAAGTTCTTTTTAAAATGAATCACAATATAAAATGAAAACTAGTGATGGCCCTTCAACATGACTTAGCTTGCCTAGATCCTACTTCTTCTTCTCCATTTAATTTCTCTTCTTCATGAGGATGATGAGGACAGTTGTTTGAAAGCCTGAAAAAGTGTGAAAAGTCTTCAGGCAGGATTTGTTTGAAGCAGAGAAACGAAACAAAACAAAACAAAACTAAACTAAACTAAACCAAACCAAAAAATAACTCCCATTTGCCCCAGCTATTTGTTTAACATATCTGTATTTATCAACTGTGTGCATTTGATTACATTTTGAGCTTCATGCTAAGATACAGAAAAGAAAATTTTAAATTAAAAAAATAAATGAACAAAAAACTAAACCAAACAACTCCCATAAGAGTTTCAGTACCAAAGGAAAAAAAAAAAAAAATCCTTTCAAATTCTGAAAATTAGCATTCTTCACCATATTAGATGGTGGTTCTTCACCACTGTCTCTTCTCTCAACATCAGCTTTTCCCTACTTTTTTGTTCCATCAGGAGTAAAGCCTACTTTTTTCATAGCCTACTTCACAACACTTTGTAGACTTAATCTTCTAAATCACATTGCTTTGCTTCTGTCATTTGTCGGCTAGTTCAAGTTCTTTCCTAAGCTAAGGTTTACCTAAGCTAAGGTTTACCTACCTAATGGATTTTATGGACAACTGTAAACAGTCTACCATAAACATATTTTAATCTTCTGCCTTGCACATTTACAAACAGGTTTGGTTTTTTTTTTAACTGATTCAAATTAAAATAATACTATGACTTTAGGCTGTCCTAAAAAATGTGGAAACAAGATTTAAAGCAATAAAGATGTTGGAAATCTTTTTATATGGCTTCATCTTCTTCATCCTTAAAACTTCTCAAACTCTGTACTTTTCCCCTCAGAATGTATAGGACAGTAAACCCAAAATCAAGCACTTGCATGATAGGATTTTCACAATCAAAGGAGTCCGAGAGCTGAAGCTTTACAAAAATATTTAATATTTAAAATATTGACAAAACCTGAGTTTACACTATTTTGAAGGTGATGCATACGTGATTTTTAGCACAATTTTGCCATTGCACGTAAGGCTTGATGGAAAATGTTAATTTTCTTTAAATGCAGTAAAAAACTTGCATTATCATTCTCTTGGATGAAAAATAAACCAACACAAGACATTATTAGGGATAATGAAAATCTGTTAGTTGGCATATTTGCAGTATGTTGAAAGCACAATAACAAATATGAAAAGCCACTTCAACTTATACATGACAAACTTATTCACTTTTGCTAATATTATTTTCAGATCTCCAAAAATGCTATCCCCAAGACACACAGCTAATGATAAAATCGCAATACTTTCCATTTTGATATCTTATTCAAAGTTCTATTATATTTAAAGTAATAAAACTTCTTGAGATTCAGAAAGGGTAAGTAAATTCCTTAGAATGACTTTGTGGCATTCATGCTCAGAAGTCCATATTATAAATGCAGCCATGCAAGGAGAAAATCTGAGGGGAACCCTAATATGATAAAAAGCAGAGGAAATATATGACAGGGTTCCTTTCACTTATCCACCTTCCACTGATAAATGGAAAGAGTACAAATTATCAGTTTCCTATAAAAATTTCAGAAAATGAGAATTATCATGACATGCAGAGGTTTTAGCAACATTTATCACTCTCTTTTTGCTGCTTATTTCACAAACTACTGTCTCTTCTGTGCTTGGGTATTTGTTTCATTAACTATCAAAACAAAAAGCTAATAGTAATAAAAAAGTTTAATGTCAAAAGTCAAGAAATTGTTTGAGATGTTTTATATATATAAAGACCACAACTACATCCCAATTAATTGATATTATTATTACTTGATTAAAAGACCTTAACATGGAATTTTTTTGCATGACTGATGTTGAAGATTATTGACATGAGCAGACCATTGCCTTTGGGGTGGTAAACTATGTTAGGAGTTTGACAAGAGAGGTCATTTCAATGAATACAAGCTATCATGGTTTTTTTAAACCTCAAATCAATAGAGTTATAAACAGACACCTTGCTCACTATCAGCCTACTTTTTTTTTTCATTATCAAATATTATTTTTTTTATTTCATTCTCCTTTTACTGAATATACTTCCCTGTACCTCTTGTTTCTTAAGGTTGTTTTTATTTTCTCTTTCATTTTATCACTGTCTCCCTTTTTGTTCTCTTCGTACTTCTAATTAGTAAAGTGCAATGACTGTAAACTCTTCCTACCTTTCAGCAGATGGCACTGTTATTTAGTCTAAATAGCAGGGCAAGATAATTAACCTAAAACCCCTTCTTAAAAATAAAATATAGATTCCTTTTTAACTGCATTTCCACCTTATACACAAAAAAGTGTCAAAATTACTAAAAAGAAAATTATATAACTATTTTTAAAACACGAATGTGATAAAAACACATTGTTACATGCAGTTGTGCTTTAAAGGGTCTCTGGAAACATTTAATGAACTTCCACTCTTCTTAGTGAGCTACAAAAAATAATTCTGAGGGGTGAATTTATAGCATTTACAAAGCAGCACTGCCCTAAAACCCAAGCAGTTTATTTTGACTTTGTTGGTATGGTTGCTTATACACATCTGCAAAGGACTGCTATAGGCATGAGTGTAGTCTTCCTGCCTGTGTGTGGTACAGGCTCTGTCCAGTGAGTCTGCTGGGGTATGCACTACAAGTTTCCACAGTTGCCCAGGGATTCCGGTGGAGAACAACCAAGTGCTCTGCCAATGCTGTCAGAAAAACATGCAGCTTCTGTCAGCTTCAATTACAAGGAGAAGATGAATCACATCTCTTAACTCTGTCCCCAGTGGCACTCTGACTACTGGAAGGCAGCAGTGTGAGGAGGAGTTTCTCCAGGCTGCTGTCATCCCCAGTTTTCCTAGCAACTCTCTTCTGAGTATTCCTGAGGTGGAAAACCATACTCTATCAGTTTTCTCAGATTGATCCATGCACTTCTACTTGCAGGTTTCTTCCACGACCTTTCTGTTACAGTTAATATTGGCTATTTTCCCAGCCTTTCAGCATCAGTTGCTTTTCATCTTCTTGCCAGAGCAAACTGTTAATGGTGAGGCTGCTGAAAATTTTCCAACCCTCAGACAATTACCCTGTGTTCCTCTTCCACCAGTTGGGGAAATGCAGGTGGACAGGGATGGAAAGGAGAAGTTTGAAGTGGAGTGGACTAGAGTCCTTGTGATCAACAATACAGGGATGAAAGGACCCAGAGCAAATGTATACACATAAGTGACAGGCTGTAGGACACTATCATGGGGAAATTAGCATGACTGGGTACTTCTCTGAAGTATCTGGGAGGAACAAAAGGATGAACCAGAGGTCTACATGAAGTTACAAGACTACTATCTCATTGGGATCACATAGACGTTGTGGGATAGCTCACACAGCTGGAGCACTGTGGTGGATAGATACAGACTCTAGGAAATACAGGCTGAGAAGGTAAGTGGGAGGAGTTGCCTTTGATGTGAGCAACAGAAACTCATGAAGGTCTGCCTAGACATCAATAATGTAGCAGTCGTGACCTGGGTCAAGAGCAGAGTGACCAGTGTGCGTGATGTGGTGGCTGTCTCCTACATACCCGCAGATCAGGATCTAACAGTAGATGAGGCCTTCTTCAGGCAACTGGGAGAACCCTCACATTTGCCAGCTCTGGTCCTTGTGAGGCATTTAAACTACTCCTATATCTGCTGGAAGGACAGCACTACTGTGCTGCACTGGCAATACAGAATGTTTGTGGAGTGCAGTGACAACAGCTTTCTAACAGGTGATCAAGGAGCCAACAAGGAGAGAGCACCCTGATGGCTCTGATTCGTACAACAACTGATTCAGGATGTGAAGGTCGGCAGCAGCCTTGGCTGTAGTGAACGTGAGATGATGGAGTTCAGGATTCTCAGAGGACGGAACAAGACAAAAAGCAGGATCATATCCCTAGTCTTAATAAGGGCAGACTTCAGCCATTTCAGGTGCCTGCTTGAAGAATCCAGTGTAATACAGTCTGTGGGGAAAAAAAAAAAAAGGGTGTCCAGGAAAATTGGTTGATTTTCAAGTCACCTCCAACATTTCATCCCAACTTGCAGGAAATCAAGCAGAGGCAGCAGGTGGCCTTCACGGATGAACCAGGAGCCCCTGACTATATTCAAATGTAAAAACAAAGCATATAAGAGGTGTAAGCAGCATTGGGCAGCCCAGAAAGGACATAAAGATACTGTTCAAGTATGCAAGGATAGCATTAGAAAGCTAAAGCCCGCTTGGAGCTGAATTTGGCAAGGGATGTAAGAAAGAAAGATTTGTAGGTACAGCAGCATCAAAGAGAAGACCCTTTTTTCTCCACTTTCACCTGTCTCAAACCTCCTACATATTTTTGCTGCTTTCAGCTCCAAGATCCTGTCCTATTCCATTGCTCTAACCGTCTGTCGTGGTTTAAACCCTGTTGTCAAGTTAGCCACACAGTCTCTCTCTTACTCCCCACCCTTGTCTTCCCCCGGCTCACGGAGGGATGGGAAGGAGAATCAAAAGAATGTAAGTCCCACAGGTTGAGAGAAGAACAGTTTAGTAACTAATGTATAACACAAATCACTACTGCTGCCACCAATAATAATAATGATAAAGGAAATAACAAGGGAAGAGAATACAACACCTCACCGACCGATACCTCGCCCCCACCCAGCAGTGAACCAGCCCTTCTGGGAACTCTCAGTTCCATCCTGGGCATACATGCTGTGGTATGGAATACCTCTTTGGCTAGTTTGGGTCAGGTGTCCTGTCTCTGCTTCCTCCCGGCTTCCCCTCCTCCCTGGCAGAGCATGAGGCTCAGAAAGTCTTTGGTCAGGGTAAACATCAGTGTTATCAGCTCTGTTCCCAGGCCGAAAGTCAAAAACACGGTGCTGCACCAGCTACTAAGAAGGAGAAAAACTGACTGCTGCTGCTGAACCCAGGACATCGTCACCTTCCAATGATTCACAGTTTTTTAAACATCATCTGTCTTTTCCCATTTGCTATCCTAATTGCATTTTTTTCAATACCTTTAATCTAATCTCTGCTTCTCATTCCTTTCAGTGTTCCATCTTTGCCTTTTTGTCTTGACAATCAAACCACTTTCTCAAGTAAGTCATAGTCCACCAGCTCACAGATATTCACATAATTACGTCCAATGAAGTTGTCAGGTTTTGTACACTATTAGTCTATGATTCATAAACCGAGAACGGAGGTACAGAAGCATAGCCTTTTTAGAGGCATTACTTTTATTCCTGTAGGATTTACTGCAGATATTTTCATGTCCTCCATCAGCCTTACATAGCTCCTCTCAGTCTTTCATGCTTCCTGGTGCATGTCAGTGCCCTATCCTCTGTAAATGTATTTCCGTTGTCTGCTTTCCGTTTACTGAATAGTAACCAAAACCTTTCATGTTTTTTTTAAGTTTGCCTGAAAATTTCTTAGATTTCTTCATATTTTTGTCTGCTTGCTTAATAATTAGAAAATCTTACAAATCCTTTAACTTCAGATGTGACTTTCCTACTCATTCATTCATTCATTCATTCATTCATATCAGATATGATTCTACATATCTTTTTAGCACAAGTAGCTCATCACAAGCTCCTTCCATCAAGCCTTAATCCCTACTCCAAATGTTATGTTGCAATTATTTACCAGTCTTGCTAAAGGGAGTAAGTTAATGTTGGAAAGTTTCCAAGTGGATCAAACTGGGAGAGAGTGCCAAATAGTAATGAATCTGGGAGCAGATGGTGTGGATGTGTGAGTGTTACAGAAAATATTTACATTTCAATAAATATATGAGTACTAGGAGAGAAGAAATTATTTTAATTCTGTTAATATTTTTATTTAAGCTTCATATTTGCCCTGCTAACATGGTAATATGAATATCATGTTTTCACAAGGCTGTCATTTAATGCCATTAAAAAATAAGAGTATCGTATTACAGACTAAGTTGTTTTCCAAATTACATCATGCAATGCCCATTAGAGTAGCTTCATGGCATTTAAACATTATTTAAATAAAAATTATAGAATCACAAACCATTATAGAATGGTTTGGATTGGAAGGAACCGTAAAGATCACCTAGTTCCAACTCTCTGCCATGGGCAGGAACAGACCCCACTAGACCAGGTTGCTCAAAACTCCAGTTAAACAATTTTTGCTTCTCAGTAGAATTTTAGTTATCTGGATTAAAATGAACAAATATAATTTGAACACTGAGAGATGAATGAGATTGCTACAAATTTAGGATACTCTAACTTGATGGTTGCAAAAAAAACCTTATCTGTTGGATCAGAGCTGAACAGTAACTGTCCTCTTATTAGGCCAGCCAGGTAGAAGACAGAAAATATGGATGGAAAATCTGACTACCTTTTTGTTTTGAAGCGGGCAGGATGTAACACACCCCAACAGTCCCACTTAATTTTTGTGACATTAAATGTGTAAGATTTTAAAATGTTTAGCGTTTAAAATACACTTTGAAACTAATGTGAAGAAATCTGATCTTTGTCTAAACCCATAATTTGGTTGGGGTTAAGTTGAGTAAGGTATGTTTCAAATACATCTAGGAAGAGGGAGAACACGTTTAAACATAATGAACTTTGGTTTTCCTTATCAGATTATGTTTAACTCTCAGAGTTTCTTCTATAAAAATGTGTGGTTAAATCGTAGGTAATGGAATATCATATTTCAGAAGCATTTCAGATTATGAAAAAAATTATTTTTATTTTAAAGTATGAAAATTAATTTTTAAGAAGATGCAAGTCATTCACTGGTGATACAAAACTATTTTCCAGCTATAATAATGTAGTTAGATAAGGTGTATTTTAATTAGCTCAGGTATGTTAAATTGGAAGACACTGATTTAGACACATGCACAGCTAAATGCATCTCAAGTAGGAGGACTGCAATTTATTCGCATGATCAAATACAAAAAGTAAAAGCTTTTTCTGGACTATTAATAACTGACTGAGGAATCTGTTTCTAAAAATTCTGAAGGAAGCGTACAGTAAGGAATCTGTTACAGTAATTATAGTGGCACCAGTTAAATCACTACTGTATTGAATAATTGTTATACAGAGAATATTGTACCAGAGCAAAGAATAAGCTTACATCTCTCAACTGGATTTTATCATGAGTTTTCTCAACAGCAATATGGGAATTCCAAAGCTTGCTCCCAATTTCTCTTTGGTATAACTTTCTAAAGGGAGCTTGTTTGTTGCAGTTTCAGATCAAAAAGTAAAATGCCCTGGAGCCCTGTGTGCCGGAGGAGATTTATGGCAGGTTGACCAGACTCTTCGGTGAGATTTGGAAGATTTTACCGGTATTTTATTATTAGATACATTTCCACTGCTAGACTTCTTTGTGATGCTGATGAATTGCTTCAGCGTGACAGGACTAGTAAGCCTATAACATGTTCATACAATATATGGGGAAGAAGTACAAGAGCTTTTATGAAGCTGCTGCAAAAGTGCTTGGTGACCAAACACAGTGAAGGACTTTATTGTGTTTGCTCAGGACAAGTTGGTATTAGGAATTTTTGGATAGTGCACATAAGGAAATTTAACTCTATAATTCAAATGGGCAATGAACAGTTTCCTAAAATAAATTCTCTGTGGTTAAGCCTGGTAGTCACGGTAGGCAGTGCACTTTTAATCTCCGAAGGTAAATTAGCACTCTGCCTGTCATAGAATCATAGAATAGTTAGGGTTGGAAAGGACCTTAAGATCATCTAGTTCCAACCCCGCTGCCATGGACAGGGACATCTCACACTAGACCATGTCACCCAAGGCTCTGTCCAACCTGGCCTTGAACACTGCCAGGGATGGAGCATTTACCGTTTCTTTGGGCAACGTGTTCCAATGCCTCACCACCCGCACAGTAAAGATCTTCTTTATATCTAACCTGAACATTCCCTGTTTAAGTTTAAACCCATTACCCCTTGCCTTGTCACTACGGTCCCTGATGGAGAGTTCCTTTCCAGGCTTCGGACATTGGAATGCTGCTGTGAGGTCACCACTCATAGTTGGAGAAGTTGCAGCTTTCTCTTCTCCAGGCTGTACATCCCCAACTTTCTCAGCCTGTCTTCACACAGGAGGTGCTCCAGTCCCCTGATCATCCTCATGGCCCTTCTCTGGAGTTGCTCCAGCAGTTCTTTGTCCTTTTTATGCTGAGAACACCAGAACTGCACACAATACTCTAAGTGGGGTCTCACGAGAGCAGAGTAGAGGGACAGGATCACCTCCTTTGACCTGCTGGTCACACTCCTTTTGATGCAGTCTGGAATACGGTTGGTTTCTGGGCTGTGAGCATAAACCAAAGCTCGCTGATGGTCAGTTTCTTGTCAACCAACACCCCCAAGTCCTTCTCTGCAGGGCTGCTCTGAACCTCTTCTCCGCCCAAACTGTAGCTGTACCTGGGATTGCCCCAACCCAACAGGTGCAGGACCTTGCACTTGGCTTGGTTGAACTTCATGAGGCTGGCATGGTCCCACTTCACAAACATGTCAAGGTCCCTCTGGATGGCATCCCTTCCCTCCAGAATCTCTTTGCTTCCAGAGGTGCTTTCAGAACCTCTGTAGTTTGCCCTCTTCCCTACACTTCTAGCCTGCAGTTTTCCTAGTCTCTGTGGCTACAGCAGTCAGGAATAGCCCCTTTCTTGCACAATGACCATTAGCTCTTTGGCTGACTCTCTGATCAGCTCCAGTGGTGTCTGGAGACCCCACGGGTAGGGTATATGGATGCCCTTGTTATGGGCAGGGCTTTCCTTACAAAGTGCTGCCTGAGTGTGGTTCCTGAAGCTGGAGGAGGATGTAGGGCTGCTCTATATCCTAGTATTTCTTAACTCCCTTACCAAGACACATCTCAGCAGGGAAGGGAGAGGGGACTTGGACTTCAGGGAGCACTTCAGGGCTTCACTGTGAGGGTGTGCCAGCACAAGGATGAGGATATGCTTCAGATAAAACACTGTTTAGCAGACTTTCTGCCTGTTTCTGCCTTTTTCTTCCTCATAATTTTATTTAAAACTATTTGGTCTGAAGATTAACAACCCTCCCACATTTGCTTACCAGACAAGCCTGCCTAACTGGTGTCAGGAAAGGTATAAAAGGACAAAAATAAAAATAAAAAAAAAAAAAAAGAAAAAGAAAAAGGAGGGTGGGGAGACAAGTTCTGCATCCAGTTTAGGCATGTGGCATGACATAGGTAACTGCAGAGAGTCTTTATCTGATGCTTGAGACTGCTGCTACTTCTCCATTCAGAAGAACTTATATTGTACTACTTATCCTCAGGAGTTTTTCCTAATTTTGCCACCTGATAACTGGTTATCAATGTGGCTTACTCTGTACAGCTTCCATTTACTATGGAAAAGTATATATATTTCTGTTCTGGCAAAGGGAAGGAACTGTGTGCTGTCACAGAAAGGGTATAGGGCTAAGTATCAATTCAAAGCTCAAAATTTTTTCCCCTTTTGTAGTGTAGTGTGACTAATGTTAAGAGAATATGAGCAAAAAGCAGGGCTTCAGCAATAATAAAGGGACTTCTGTAAAACAGTGTTTCAGGAAAGTCAGACATAGCAAATAAAAATTTTCATCCTCTGTCTTTACAAATAAAAAATGGGGTTCCACCAAAATTAAGTTTCGGGCAAGGGATAGAGACTATTTTTTGTGTTTCTGTGTTTTCCTTTGCCATAAAAATGGGCAAGAATGTCTCCGTTTATGTCTCAGTTTAAGGTTGAATCATTTCCACTGAAACATCTTGATCTGTCTATGCAAACAGTCATCTGGTCTATTTGACAATCATCTGTTTCTCAGCAATAGTGAGATTTCACAGGAGACAGGAACTTCTTGCCACATCTTTGCTAAGGGAGCTATGGCATCTGCTGTGAAAAACTACATCTCTGTTGTGCTGCCCACCTGACCCAAACACAGTGTTCTGTGGAAATCCAGAGCTCATTGATGGAGAACATGCTGAATGCATTTTGTGTAATGATGGGGAAGAGCATCCTTACAACTGGAAAGAGAAGCAACTTACATAATTTGCTAAACTTGCCAGTGTCATACAGTAGCATCCAGCATACAAAAAACTTCACTGGCCACTTAGAAGTCCTAGAAGATCTATTCTAACAACCCAATACAGATTTTGTTAAAATGTACAGGACACACATTTTAATTTCCTGTAGTTATGCTGCATCATGTTTTCTGTCTTCCCAACTAGCCCTCCTTCTCCTCCCACACATCAGTCAGGCATAATTACACAAACCTAACTGATAGCTCACATTAAAGAGCAAACCAGCACATAAATCCTCAGCACAATGCTTTCTAGTAAGACAAGAAACATGAAAATACAACCCTTCACAGTTAATATCTAAAAAGCAGTAGTCTTGGTTGTTCTAAATTTATAGTAGAAGTATTTAAACACCTTAAAAAGTAAATTGTCTTTAAACTAGAGACTCTACCATTTTTCAAACATGATTTTTTTTTACCCAGAGATGTTGTGGCTGCCCAATCCCTGAAAGTGTCCAAGGCCAGGTTGGGGCTTTGAGCAAGCTGATCTGGTGGAAGGAGTCCCTGCCCATGGCAGGAGGGATGGAATTAGATGATCTTTAAGGTCCCTGCCAGCCCAAAACATTCTACGATTATATGACTTTTTCTATGAGTAAACAGACACATTTGTGTAGACATATGTATATATACATATACACATAAGAAATGCTTTCCAATCAGAAATGCTTTGGTCTGACCCAAATCAACTTTAAAGACACAAAGCATTGGTATGCATTGAAGCAGAATTAACAAATTCAAGATTTCAGAGTCTCAGGGTAAATAAATACAGCATGATGAATAAATTAATTTTATATTATTCCTAAAACCTTAAAAAGAATGCATCAACAAATGAAACTACAACACAGAGGTATAATTTGCTGTCTCATTTCACAGTTAGATTAATGGAAAAGTCCTGCAAAAAGTGATATGACTGAACAGTTTCAAATCATTTCATCAATGTTAGATGCAGACCCAAAAGTGTACATCTGGCAATTGTAATAGCTGTAGTAAAGATTACAAGGGAAAAAAAAAGTTTTCACTCAAATACAGATATATGTTTATAATGAGGACATTAAGTATCTCAAGGGATTTGATACTTGAAAATCAAAAGGGATTTGGTACTCTGAAACCACCATCAAGGGTGTTGATATTTAGGGGAAAGAGAGAGGGTTTAGGGTTTTCTTTTGACTGGGTTTTGTTTTTTTGTTGTTTTTTCTTTTTAAGGGAAAGAGAAGATACTGGACTCTCCTTTCTCACTTCAGTATCTCTTCAGCCTCATCTCACTTTCAAAGCCTTCAAAATTATGTTGCAGTTAGCATCTTTCCAATTCTGTAGCAAGCTTGCCTTTGTCTTTCCGCTGTTATCAAACAACAGCTACTAATTTGCATATATGTCCTTTACAGCTTGTCTTTCGTTTGGTTATTTTTCATTATAAACTGATCAAGTCACATGACTCACCAGAGCTTGAACATAACATTCTTGGATAATTTTGCTTATTTTTGAATTATTCTTGTATTTACTCTTTCCACCAGACAGTTATTCTGTGAAAATTCATGCAGTCATTTCATTCTTCTTTTTCAAATCCATAAGACTGTATCCATAAGTTGCCTTCTGCTAAAAACTTAAGAGTCTCTTTTCTTCATAAATAAGGGACATTTTACTGAAAGAATATTGGATTTTGATTCATTAGCAGTGCACTACTATCAACTATCTGTGTTTTGCTCTTACTGTATCTGGCCAAAATTCTCTTTGTTATCTATATTTGCTCATTGACTATCAATTGGTCATCTCCTTCTTTTAGTTGCATTAAGGTACCAATCTACACCTGTGGCTTCGGAGAGCTGATATCATAATATTCCTTCCATTTCAATTTACATAACTGAGGTTTGAATATTCTTATGAAATCAAGGGGAAATTTCTTCTGATTACACAAAAATCCCACCCCAAAACCAGCATAGCACTGAGCACTTTTGAAAGTCCACTTACCCTTTTTTCAGTAAAGAAGTTACAGCTAGTATTTGTAAAGGATTGTAATCAGTACTCGAGTTTGTATTTCTTAAATCTGTTGCTTCTATCAGAGTATTTATTTGAAGGAAACCATAAACTTCACTGTCCCACATGCTGCACATGATATTTTTACCTCTTTTACTTCATTAAAAAGAAAAGGGCACCTGGTTCAGCTGCGTATGCCTACATAGGACACTACTAGTGCAAAAGGTGCTCTCAGGTTCTTTCTTAGCAGGCAGAAATTATTTCATGATACAGCTTGTATTCATAGAAAAAAAAAAAAAAAAAAAAAGGCTAAAAGTTCTTGCAGGAGAACAGAACTCAGGAGGTACCAGATGTCACCTGGAGCCACTTTTGTCTGGGTCTGGATATCTATAAGCTATATATTTAAATATACATATAAAATAAACCTTATATGTATATACATAAATGTGTGAAGCTAACCATTAATAGTCCAAACCAATGAAGTAGACAAAGGGAGGCACTGCAAATAGAAAAGAATTAAGTGGTTTTTTCTGCTTTCCATGCTGATTAATTTCAACATGGTCAATTGTATGAGGAAGTATATTGTTCACCAAATGTAGCTGTACTACCTTTCATTACAACTACTAATTAGGTTACTTTAAAAAGTGTATTTTACTGCTAAGACTCCACACATGCTCCACACATCATTATTTATTTCCAAGAGAGTAATACTTCTAGGTGTTAAAATTCCAATTAAAAGAAAGTACCGGGTAAGCAGCAAATCTTACCAAACATCCATGTACTCCTCTCTGGCATATACACGTTGGCAAAATCGTTCACACAGCTCAGACTCATTGGGAAGTTGTTCAACTCAAAGTCCAAAATAATCTGATTAAAGAGATAAATTGTCACTTGTCTTAGAACAAGTGCCGTCAGTCATTCTGTAAAAATGCATACCTCCTGCCTTTTTCATTCTCCTCCTCTCTTTAATCTCCTAGGCTTTTCCTGAGGGAAAACAGATGAACTCTTGAGAGAAGTTTGGTACAGCTGGCAGCTATGTCAAGAAGAGTTCGGGCTTCAGGAAAAGCCATCTTGTTGGCAGCCAAATATAATTATTACTGCATTACTGAATGCACATACGCTTTGAATAATGAATACAGGCATTTTCATTAATATGTTTAAAAAATTGAAATGACATCTAAATCATTGAATATCTCATTATGTATTTCAATTTCAGCTATTTGTTGTGTGAGTATTCCTTTATATTAATGGTTATAATGCACTATAATTTGAAAAAAATATTCTAAATGAACTGTTGTTTGCATTATAACATTCCAAATGTTTAATATAGATGCATAAACTACCTAGTCTATGTTAAAGCCTTACTTTGAGAGCAACTGGTAGAGTTCTGTTGGGTTTTTTTTTTAAACCAAAAATATCCCCAAAAGACACCCAAAGATTTTTAAAGGTTTTGAATGTTTTGTTACACTTCTACAGTACATTTTTGTCTCCGAAAGTATTAAAAAAGTAATTACTAAGAACTGTGTATTCATAATATACACACAATATTATACTAAACCTTTTTTAAAATTTAATTTTCACATTGAAAGTAATATTATAATATTATCTGTTTACTACTGTATTATTTCTAGAATTCTAGATGTAATTTTTGTAGCAATTTTTTGAGATCACAAAAGATGTCAAGTCACTTTTTGGTTTTTGGCTTTGGTTTGATTTTTTTTTGTATTTATTATTTTTTACATATATATAATCCCTTTGAACTTACCCCACAATTAATGCTTTATTATAATAGCCCATTTTAACAGAAGTTTATTTTTTTTTTATTTGAAAGAATCTCACTGAAATAGCAAAATCCCAAACAGAATATGTACATATTTGTGAGTTTTCCATAGAATTCTGATGAAAAGAGAATTGAAAGCAATATGCATTTTAACATCATCAAACTTAATTCTTATGTAAACTTATTTAGTAGTGACTTTATAAAATGTTACATTGCTGGTTCAGCATATCTGACTGACACACATTCCCCTTGAAATTTTTCTCCATCAATAATGTTGGATTTGTGTCCTGAGACTGTGGAAAGCATTTGTTTGGAAGTCCCCTAATGTGATGGCCTCACATAGCACAAGGCAGATTCTCTGTGGGACTATACTGATACAGAGATAGAAGAGCATTTCTGGTTGAAGAGTAGTTCTGGTAAATTTGATTTCTGGTTTTTAATAGATATGCTGGATTTAGAGGATCAAGAACTCCTTAGGTAGGTAATGAACATAAAGGTATAAATTTAATCCACCAACCTGTCAAAGCTTTGAGTACACTCACATGATTTACATTTTGGCCCTAATCCCTGTCTCTTTCTAGCAGGCATGTAATAGACCTCTGTCTAGAAAGGAAACATTAAGACATATCATTCTATTTCAGTGCTTGTAGCTTTCTAATGAAGGTCAGGAACAGGCATTCATGGGTTACGACTCTTGTTGAAGATTTATTATGATCACTATTCATATCTGCTTCTGTGATAGTTAGGTTGTTTTCCCCTCTGTGAACCATACTTATTCCTTTGTTTCATTGGTACTGCAAGGCTGTAGAGGGGCAAAAGCTCTGGGATGGCTGAACTATTTTGTTGGAATTCAGGAACACCAACAGCCCAGAAAGCAGAATTCTTTACAAGGAGTTTAAACTTACATCTCTGTTACCTTGCCTTTCAGCTACCAAAGAAGAAATAAAATGATTCCTAATTACACTAAGCCAATTTTTTCAGGGAAGAAAACAAAAGATACAATATAAGAACTAGGTGAGGTGAAATTAAAATAATTTTTCTATGACAAAGCTCTTCATTTATAAAAATTAAATTAAAATTAGGATCACAAAGAATTCTTAGTTACACTCTACAACTGTGAGCTACCTGCTTTAAAAAAAGAACTAAACTTGTTGCAGGAAGAATCTGTATTGCTTTGTATTATAGCTAAGAGAAAAGCTCACTTAAAAAAACATTTCAGACCAACACACTCATACAAAAGAAAAACATAAGCCCTGGAAAAACACAGGCTGGAAGTTTGACTCAGGAAACTCTTAGCTGCGGGAGAAGCTGAAGCATGCCTTTCTCAAACAGTTTGGCCTCATCTTACTATTTCTAAATATGGAAAGCCTCCATCACTTTGGGAAAAATGCAGAAAAGGAAAATATAATTCTTCTTAACTAAATTTTAGAATACTTAAATTCTCAGATGTCATGAAATTAGGAGCTGAGGATTACTGCCCTATTACTGCCCTGAAAGTACTGAAAAGCTACAGTTCCTTATGTCTATGCATACACCACTTCACGCCTTCCAGGTTTAAAATTATGCTACATTACTGCCATGAAAGACATGCCCAGGATATGCATGGAGAACAAGAAGCCTGACATCTTGCCAAAGGCAAAAATTAGACCATGGAAAGTATTTGGCTTTCATAACATATACTTACATTCAATCTTAAGGGAGAAGGAAGAAAACAAAATAATAAAAAATTTAATCCACTTCCTTCACAATAGCAATACCAAACAAAACAACTCACCACATCCATGTTTATATTCACCCCACACCAATACCTGTTTCCTAGCCTTTGTTTCCAGGCAACTGACATATGCTTACCTCTTTCCCATTACTTAGACACCGCAAACTTCCCAGTGCATTAACCTGCAGTCTTACATCTTTCTATAAAACCTACCTCACTTACAGTCCTGGCATGCTTGCAACTATCTTGTGCAATTTCTCTGGCATATGTTTGTCAAAAAATAATCCCTTCAGGACTTTAGCTAGGTTGTCTAGCTCATACTTCTTTTAATTCTGTTTTGCACCTACCACATCCAAGAACAGTTTCTTGTCATATAGCTACTAGTCACAAGGCTATCTTAATTATGTTAATCACCCTCCCCCAGCTAATACAATTAACTATAATTAGCTGATCCCTTTCCTCCTATACTTTGTTGCCCCAGGGGGATTTGGAGTTGTTAAACTAGATGAATATCCAATCCCTCTTGCATGATTGTCTCCCAGGAAGAGCTGCGGGACAGAAAGGCAGGAGATGCATTGCCCATGCTCTTGACTGACCCAGCCTAAATGAGCAGCAGAAGTCCCTTGAAGAGGCATTGACCGAAAATGTGTATTATATTATAATCACTTTAAATGGAGGATGGAAATCATGGCACGGCAGTCTGCTAAATAATTGAAAAATATCTTAAGCCTGCTGTGGATTTTCCTGGAGTACTAAGATACTAATTGTCATTAACCCTGCTGCCTCTGCAGCAGAGTTAGTGACAAACCACTGCACAGTTCTTTCTCTTATGCATGCAGGAGATGAAAATCTCCTTACATGTATGGAGCTGATCGTCTATTGCCTGGCATGCAGGGCAGTCTTGCACAGTTAGATGAGTCACAAAACTGCAGTCATTTACAGTAAATGAGTTGCAAAGGAATCATGTCCTGTCTGGCATTATCATTCTGTTGCTACTTTGCATTGTAGCCACTAATGACCACATTGCTAAAAGCAATCTTCAGAGATCTCATATGATATTTCTCTACAAGTACCATCATCACCCATTGCATACGCACATTTCTCACCAGTTAGAGCTTCCAAGTGTTTTTTTAACAGGCTTTTTGATGCAGAAAGCATGTGCAGAATCTAAATAAAATGCAAATATATTTAAAAAAATATCAAAAAGGCTACTCTGGATGACCTGGAAATACATGATGTAGCAGCACAGTAATACTTTTTTGAAAGCCTAGTATAATGGAATAAGTAAAACAGGTGAACATTTCTCAAAAGCATGCTTATCAACACTAAACAGATGCCTGCAACTTACTGATGAGTAGAATAAAATCTGTGAAAATACTAATAAAAAAGGAAATGTAAAACAGTAAATGTAAAAAATACATATGTCAGGAGCAATCCACAATTAGCAGGAATAATGGTAGATGACAGAATAGCGTGTTCCAGCTTAAGCTCCTCAGGCTGTTACAGATACCATTCCTTATTTTCCACCATTTTTCGACTGAGTGCATGTATAAATGATAGAGTAGGCATGGTGATACGGTGCCAGAAAGTGTACATTTTTGTACATGTCAATGTACACGTTTGAAAGTCATTGCTTACCTCATCCTGAGTCATATTTTTTGCATACTTTATGAATCCAGTAATTTTTCCTCTTACTGTAAATTCAGGCTGCTGATAGTGAAAATTATAAATGCCCATGCTTCAGGGACAGAGAACCTACTCATACAGCTCAGCCCCTGGGGGAAATTTTAAATTGACATCACAAACTAATTTTAATACCTACTGCTACAATTTATTTATTTATTTAATGACAATAAAGCAGACTTCTGTGACCTCTGTGAATGTGGCTGCAGGAAGATGTGACAGTTTTAGGTCCATAGTTTACATGCTGCAAGGCAAATGTATTTCAAATTTAAATGTTTCTTCTAATGGGCAACTTTATATTATTATGGGAGAGGGTAGTGAGAAGGTATGTAAAATAAGAATGCAGCATGAGACAGAAAATACCAGCAGATCATGCAGTGGTAGGGGTGAATCAAGCAGAGTTACACCTTTGGGATTGCCTAGAGAATAATGAAGGGCCTAGAACGTTTGTTGAACGTATGACTGTCTGTACATTATTCTGTGTTGTGCTTAAGATCTTGTTTCTTGGAAAACAGGAAACACATGTTATATGTAAAGGCAAGAATTTATTGTTGATATGATTGATGCCTTAACAGTCTAAACCAAGAATCATTAATAGTCCAGATATATTTATTATAGAAAAAAAATTAGCCTTCTATACAGGGAAAGACACACACTTCGTTTCTACTCTTTTCCTTGAGTTATGTTTACCCTTCCATGGCTCTTCTGGATCCTAATGGTGTTTTCACTGTGGTGGTGAGTGAGCGGATGTGTAGTTCTGAGTTACTGGCTGGGCTTAAAACACAACATGGTGGTAAGGTGCTATAGGGAGTTGTTGGCACCTGGAGTCATTTGCTAGTAGGAATTGGGTGTTTATCTTCATTCTCACAGAAGAGATCCATGTGGAGCCATAATTATGTGTTTGCTAACACACTTTTATATCTTGGTCTTTCTTCATTGGCCAGTATCTCCATATTACATCCAGATTCATTGTATGGTGCATTTTACATATGTTGGATATTTCTTTTTCACTTTCGTGAACATTGGTTTTGACCTACTTCAGGTCTATTTCTTTAACTGGTGACTTTACAGCAGTGGTGCTGCCAGTGCCAAAAATTTGGCCACTCTCCAATCACTCCATACTTGTACCCCTCTTTGTCACATCCTGTGCCCTCACTTCTGAAGCCTCTGCAATTGTACTTGGACTTTATTTCACTTTATGCTATCCATAGAAAACCATGCTACCATAAGAAGAGTTAAAACAAATTAGCCATAGCCACTTACTTACTCAGAAGGAGACAAAGGTGCAGGGTAGTCAGTAAAAGTTTGCATATTACAGGGCTAAAGCGTTATGGTATATAATATAAAGATGTTCATTGTTGTTTTTATACTATGTATATAGATGTATGTAAGCCTTTGTGTATATATGTATATCTATCTATATACACACACATATACGTTTATTAACACTGTTTTCTACACCATGTTTTTGCAGACTCGAGACACAAAGGTTTACACTCACATATTCTTCATGGTGTCAGTGTGACAAGAATATTCCAGAAAATAGTTCCTTCCTCATTTATAAGTGAAGATTACCCCTTGTTCCATATTCTTGGCACATAAGTTACAATTGCTGGGGTTTCATTGTATATTGGTTGAATTGTCACAGGCAGACCTAATGGAATCCACATTAGCATTAATGGCTTCTAGCTTATAACACATGATAGACCACTTCTGAATTTGGCTGGAAGTACTTTTATCTGATCTGTAAATTTAATGTAACCCAAAGAGCAAAGTACATTAATCTTGCTTACTGGGAAAATAGACATACACAAATGAACTTTGAAAATAAATGTTTCATTCACATCTTACCTTTACAATATCTGAGAAATGAATCTACTGTAAGAGACATTGTCGTTTCAGTATAACTCCATTTTATTGCCTTGTGTCTCCGGTTTTCATCTGAGTAGGGAGTAATTGTGAAGATTTAAATAGTTTAATTTTTTTTTGCTTTACCTGTTTAGATTCTGCTTTATCCTATACACTTATTCTTCTTTCTATTTTATTATAGCAGCTGACTACAAACAAATTAAAATGCATCGTATATAAATTACATATAGACATTACTTTAATACATACTTATATAATTATTAATAATTACAAACAGTAATTTAAAATCCTAAATAATGTATAACAATTTCTTCATAGTGTGAGCTCATAACATTTATTCCACATTTCTTTTTTGAAATTCATCAGCATGTTTAAAGTTCAGCGTGTAATTTGATGAATCATAGCTTCTGAACATGCTCTTCTCCCTCTTTTCATCTTTCTCTCTCACCCATGCTCATGGAGTATGATCTCTATGAAGACATAGAAGACCAGTCCTTCCATATGTAAAAGAAAATTTGCAGATAGTTAACCTTAATAGAAACAACAAAATGTAAAGTGAAATATTAGCTATGCTATCATATTACATAGAACTGCCTAGTTGCTTCTACCTAATAATGCACTGTTTTATCTGATTTGGTGTTTTTTGTTTCAAATGTCAAAAAAAAGATATTATTATTACTCAGTTATTAAAAAAATAATAATATGGTGATGGTCTTGACAGCAGAGACATATTTCTATATTACTTACAGTGGACGAGAATACTGGTATGCATTCTGGAAATTAGATATAGGACTCTATTTAAAGATAATTGAAGAACCAGCTACTGTTAATCCTTTAATTATTGTCTTGATGAGAAAACATAGCAATGCAGTTTAATTTGCAGAAATAAGGTTATTTGCAGATTAGAAGCTGACTCTGGCTGACAAATTATGACCTTTAGTATATTTAATTAAATTCCATGTATTAGAGAACTGGTTTACACACACACATATATATAGCTATATAGATATACATATACATATATATATTTGTATATTCGGTTTATTGGTTCAGTAAAATGGTATCTGAAAAGAAAAAATGCTCTGGTTCTCTGCCTTCTTATCATATGTATTTAAAAATAAGTGAACAGAATCAAACCAGGTCTCAGAATTTGCACAGAAGAACTGTGCAAATGATCTGAATAAAGCTCTTTAATTAAAAGGAGAGAGGACGAGCTTTATGCATTAGAACAACACAAGTAGCTTTGCCCTAAAAACTGGTTTTGAAAATCACAAAGACATTTTTTTTGCTATACTATCAAATGTTCAGCTGAGTCAGTAGACACTTAGTGCACTAATTAGAACTTACTATGAAGGGACTGTAAAGATCATGCACCCACATCCCCCAAGCTAACTCCATTATTGACCCTTCCTGTACAGGAAAGTGTGTCCTCTGCATCTTTGCTTAAAAAAATTTTTTGCTGGATACTGCAGAAACCAACAAAGGCTCTAGAGAGCTATGCTAGATGAACAGTTGAAGGAGTGTTGCACTACAATGGATTCTCAGAAGTGTCTGAAATTTACGCCATCAAAATAAATATTTGCAAATACTTCAAATTTTAAGGTAGCAACACTTATTCTGAAAGTTGACATTGAAGAGTATTCAAGAACTCTACTGATCAACATATCAAGACATATGTATGGCAAAATTTTCCTTGATCTTGGATACTTCAAAAAAAAAAAAAAATAAATTACTTGTCTATGCTCTGCTATTTGACTTGCTAATGTTAAAACATACTACTCTGTTTTCAATCTCTCTCACGTTTACAGTGTCTTCAGTTACAGAAGAGGTACTGTATAATTAATTTCTTAGAATTACCTACAATTTAGACATGCAAAGGGTGTTAGGAAAAGGTGGAGAGACAGATGAAAATTACTAGTATTAAATTCTCTCTACCTTAAAGCTATTTATTTATTTGCTTCTACCATACCTTTACAAGGGAACAAAAAACATGTCTCAAATTTACTTAAAACTTTTTTCCTAGGAATTGCTGCCTTTCAACTCAGTTTCACAAGTCAAGTCAATGAGTCTTCTGTTATGAAAAGAGATTACTCATTAAACTAGTGCTTTAGACTGCCTAATTCTTTTCTTACTTTTTATTATATTGAAGTTTGGAAAAGTAAATTAGGTGCTATTATGGTGAGGTTTTGAGCTATAAGTCTACAGGAAATGTCTAGACTTAAATAACTCAGATCAAAAGGGAGCAATAATCTTAATGACCTTCATTCTGAAAAGTCTTCCTGAAAGGACTGGATGTTGAATACATTATTAGACCTTTGAAATGATTGATGATTTCTAAATATTGTCAAGGTAGAAAGTTAAGAGTGTGGGGTATTCCTTAAATACTACTTGTCAGCTGCAAAGAGTAGCTTTCATGATTTTAGAAACAGATACATCTATTGGCCCACATACCTGAGAAAATCTTAAGAAGCGTGATTGGAAGAGGTGAGGAAAGAGGAACTTGAAAGAATTGCTGTGACAGAATGGTAAATGGAATTGTACACGGAAAAGAAATTGCATATGATACTCTGGAAATACTGCAGTTGCCAACAATAAGCTGTTTTCACTCAGTGAATTATAGAATTGTGAAACCAGTACTCCAACTCCCAGAATCCGGAGAATTTTCTTAAGAGAATATTAAAAAAAGGACTTGACAACTAAATTATGACTTAGAACTAAGCTGGGTATCTAAATGTAAAAATACAGTTAAAATTACAATGACAGTCCAAAACACAGGTGTTTTTCAATTTAACCCTCTGAGGATTTAGCATTTACATGACACACCTAACATTTTCCCAACTCCAGCAGTGTTGGACGTCTCACAAGATTGAGTTGTTTTTTTCTACTGGTGACAATGATGACAGCACTCAACTAGGAGTATGCATGCTGATTTCCTTTCTGGCATACCCTAGCCCCATCCATAGCAGTGGGGTAGGGGCGGGCTTCACATCTCTTGCTGAAACCATGCCACTAAGCCTGCAGAGGGAGTATGAACCTGTGCCCTGGAAATACCAAGTTCTGGAACAAGGAGTTTGCATACCAACAGCAATTTCAAATTACTTTATGATAGGCAAACTAGGCACTTCAGAGCCTAAACCCTATGGTTGGAGCTAGAGCCAAAACATCTATTACAAGAGTTGTTACAGCTAAAGAGACATTTTTTAAATTTACTGCTGTAAATGTCTGTGAGAAAGGAAAATATTAGATGGTGTCAGCAGCCTTCACTCATCTCCACCATTTTGTGGATCTTCCTATGGTTGGAAAAGTTCACACACACACCTATGAGTCACAAACATATCAAAGTTAATTTTGAGAAATCTCCAAAAGTCTTTGCCTTCTATGATCATTAAAGACATCCGTGTGCCCTTCATGGAAGTGTGATCCTAGATGCAACTGGACAATGACAGTGTCTTTAAGAGCCTTAGTTGCCCCAGGCTGCTCTGCAAAGGACGACAGCAACACAGGAACAGGCAAGGCAGACACACCAATGACTGACATCTTGTAGGACCTGAGCAAGATGAGGTGCAGGGATGGTAACAAGGGTGGTAAAGAGGGCAACCCAGGAATCCAGTGACTGCCAAGCAAGTCCATGCTGAGGACAAGTTGGAAAGTTCCCTCAGCATGTTGAGATTCAGATCATCACTTTTAAATTTATTGTCATTTAATAAAGCTGATCTCAAGTTTAGGTTCCAGTCTTTACATGGTGGATTTTTGTACTGATTTTAATTATTCATACTGTCCTGGTTTCAGCTGGGAGAGAGTTAATTTTCTTCCTGTAGCTGGTGCAGTGCCGTATTTTGGTTTTAGTCTGAGAATAATGCTGATAACACACTGATGTTTTATTGTTGCTAAGTAGCACTTACCTAGTCAAGGACTTTTCAGTCTCTCATCCTCTGCCAGTGAGGAGGGGCACAAGAAGCCAGTAGAGAGCAGAGACAAGACACCTGACCCAAACTAGCCAAAGGGATTTCATACCACAGCACATCATGCTCAGTATATAAAATGGGGAGAGTTACCCCAAAGGGACCAATCACTGCTCGGGTTGGGCTGAGTGTTGGTCAACAGGTGGTGAGCAATTGTATTGTGCATCGCTTGTGTTTATTGTTTGTTTTTCCTTTCTGATTTAGTGTTTAGTCTCTGCCCTTGTTATTTTCCTTAACATTATTATTATTGGTAGCATGGATACGCAGATATATTGTACTTTAGTTATTAAACTGTTCTTATCTCAACCTGTGGGGTTTACACTCTTTTGGTTTTCCTCCCCATCCCACTAGGGGAGGGAGAAAGGGGGAGTATGAGCAAGCAGCTACTTAGTGGTACCTAGCTCTAGCTACTGGGTGAGTCTAAACCAGGAAGCATAGTCATGACTCATCACTTATGCAAATAAGTTTTTAAGCCTGTGGTTCCTTGGGACATTTTTTATTATGTGTTTTTTGAGAATTCATTATTTACTATTAATGCCTTATTTCTTTAGCCACACTGTATGGTCTCATAACCTAATTGGATAACTGAGAAGTGAGAATAAAGCTTGAGTAAAGCAGGACCAATATGCAGTCATACAAAACATGCAATTTTTGTATCTTGATTGTGACATTTGCCTTTCCAAGTATATGTAAAAACAATTATGTTAGAGATAAAAAGCCTAAATTGCCAAGGATTATTGAAGAAAATGTGTGTTATATGAATTGATGTTTTCATGCCTTTTGTTTAGCCTTCCTTTCCTCCTTCATGCAAGGACAGGAACAGTTTAATTGTGTTATTTATCACAAACTGGTGCACTTTTAACATTCAATATACTTTGCTGTGCACCTGCTTTCTATGACCCAAGGTCTTTGGTGCTTTAGCTAGAATATTTCTGTCACCTGAAGTGTTGATGTTTCTGCTACTAATTGGTTTTCGTGTTTACTTCCCCTTAAGTGCTTAACAAAGAATATGTGTCATCCATTCCTAAATAGGAAATATTTCAACATTTAGCTTTATTACATTTCTAGCTTCTTCCTTAGTATTTCCTCTAAACCACCTGCTTGGCTTTGTGTTGTTTGTTCTGTTTGCCTCTTAATTTAAGCTTGATAATCATCTGTTAAAGCAGCTTCATTGAAACATCCCTTGCATGAAAACTCATCAACTGCCTCATTACCAAATCTTATTGAAGTCACTCCACCTATTATCACCTGGCCAAATTTCCATTATGTTTTGTCATTGAGAATGTGGGCAAAGAGAGATTAAGTTACATAAATACTAATAGGAAACAGAAAAAAAAAAACAAAACAAAACAAATCCTTAATCTTGGCACAAAAAATGAACGTTTAACCACTTCAAAAAATAGACTTCAGTTTAAATTACACTCAACAAAGGCTTCTGTTTACTCGCCAGTGTAGCTGGATATGACATTCAGCAGCTATTAATGAATGCAGCAGTCAAATCAAGTATGTGTAGTAACGTATTCAGAAAGAATAACCACTCAAAACAGTTTCTGGTGTTAGAGGATATAAGACAAATATGTAATTTAGTAATTACATATTAATAAAAATATTTATCATGATTTTATATCTTGGGTTAATGGTTATTTGATCTTCTCATTCTACACTGAGATAGGAAATATTCATCCTATAAGGAAAACGCACTGATCATGGGCTCAACATATAAAAGTGTTGATTTCACACAGTTCTACAGTTCTCCCTGTATAAGATTGTATTTGTTCTCCCTTTATAGCTAAGTAAAATCCTTAAAGCAGCTGTAAGTCTAATCTTATTTACAGATAAAATCTGCACTGCAGATGTTAAAAAATTAGTTTAATTAAAGTTTTGTGGGCTTTTTAGCATTTTAAAGAGATAAATTTTCTTCTTCCTCAATATAGAAATATGATCATGTATGAAAGAAATATGATCACTACAAGACTTACTTCCCAAGAAATGCAACTGGGAATCTACAGTATCATTTGTCATCATGACATACAGTCTTGAGTTGCAAGTGAGAGAATTTTTCTCTTCACTCTAGGTTGTTCTGATGGTTAATCAAACCCAGAGTTAAAACGTTTTGCTTGTTTGAGTATGACTTTAAGTCATTAATTTTGTTATGCGTTTCTCAACTAGATCAACAAGTCCTTTTGACCATATTTTCATAAGGTGATAACAGAACTTCTAAAATCCGTCTTTACAATAAGGCATTCTTGTAGCCCTTTAATTTGGTCCTTTTTTTCTTCTTCTACATTGCTTTCTGAATATGATTCTCATAAATAAATTTTGTTATTCCATTTATCTCACTAATGTTTTTAAAAAAGGTAAAAATAACTTTCCTCTCTTTATTATGGTTCTGTTTATACTTCAGAATACCTTATATCCTTGACTGTTCTTTGTTCTTGCTCTCCTATACCCGTATTATAGATCAGCATTGTGTCCTTCTCTATGAGTTGTATCTGAAGTAATTTCTTTAATTTACTTTTACATCATTAGTTCAGAATTTAAAATAATGTCAAAATTAATGTTAACACATAATGAAGTTCCTTATATGTATCCAATTTATTGATTCCTACTGAACACTACTTCTTACTGTCTGCCCATTAGTCAGTTCTTAATCCCTTTTCCAAAGGATTGTAAAAATTATGTGCTAATTTTTTAAGCCTGTGCAACTTTAAGTCATGCCTTTGTAACATCTAAGCATATTACATCTGCAGTTACTTTCATCAGTCAAACTTGTAATCTCATGAAAAAATGAAATCAGTTTTGTTTGATAAGACCTGTCCTCCGTAACATGATATTGATTGCATTTATATTCGTCTTGATTTAATTATATATTGATTGAGTCATATGTTAGTTTTCTTTTGTCAAGGATGACAACATGATAATCAATCTATACTTCAGCTGGGTCATCCTAATGACTCCATTGGCACACTATTAACTTTTTTTTTTTCCAGAAAAGACATCTCTATTCTAATATTGATTAAAAATATAACAGGAAGCTGGAAAGAACACCAGCCAAATCTTTAAGACTCTTGGGTTTGTTCAGGTTATCCAGATCTGGTAATTTAATAGGGTCTTTTCAAAGAGAGGAAATCAAAGTGGGGAGTGCCATTCAGATTACTGTTTGTCCTTGCTTAAACAGTTTCATATTAGGGACTTTGGTCAGGTTCCCTTCTTCCAAAGAAAATGCCAGGTTTATGAAAAGCACGAACACAGCTCCATTACATGATTTGTTACCTTGAGCAGAGCAAGTGTTTCCAATGTTCAGAGTTCCTAGGCATGTGTTTCAAGCTGGTGTCAGCCCTCCCACTTACTTTCCTGTGAGGGGCACACTGCAAATGATTCTCTAGAGTATTTGTTCTCTACTTCTGTTGCATAGCAATGCACTTGAATTCCATACAATGTTCAAAACACTGTTATTGACCACATTTTTTTTTTAGATAGTTCTTGCTCAAAACATCCTGTAATCAGTGTTCTGAATGGGTCTTTGAATGTTCTGACCAGCTGACTACGTGGCAGCAAAACTTGCTCTCCCAAGTTGGCTGTATGAAAATTAATACTTCTTCCCAGCCACTCGTGGTCTGTCATCACTGGAAAGAAACAGACAGAGAGAGAGACTGGGCGTAGTTAGTTCATTCTGAATGTGTTTAAGAGACCTGCTTTCTCAGACTCTGCCTACTCTTTGATCGTATCTCCCTAGTACTGTTACCATTCCCAGACTCTTTCCCCATTTTATCACTACAGTCATCACCACAGTAAAAAAAATCTACCTGTAGAAGAGGAACTATTGTGCTCTGAAGACAGGTAAGCATATCTGAGAGGCAAAACCTCAAATATCAACAGGAGCAACAAAGCTATCTTTAGGTATGACACCTGATACAGTAAAAAACTTGGGTTTATGTATAAACCAGCATAAGCCTCATTGGACAGAAAATAAACTCCAGAAAATTAGTTGTTTGAAGATTCATTAGAAATAGATGTCAGTAGATCAGAAATAGATACATCAGTATTCTAGCTACAATTCTACAGACTTGTCACAATACTATGGGGTTTTAGCTTTGAAAATCAGATAAGGCTATAATATTGTAATTTTCGTTTAATGCTTGTACCCATCAGAGAGTCACTTGGTTGTGCTCATCCATTTAGCGATTGCATTACAAATGGTACTTGCACTAAGACAAAAACCCACATCCAAGACATACAGTGCTGGGAAAAGACGTATTTTCACCCTGAGTATCCATACTTTTTAAGTTTCAATATTGTTGAACATTAGCTTTTTAAGTTTCAACATATAAGTTTCAATCCTCCATTTTTATGTCATATTAAAAATTATTCACTTTTTAAATAACCAGTTGGTGTGAAAGCTTAAATTTACTAAGAATTTTCTGCCATTGATTACCTTCTAATTCATATGTTATTCTAGAAATCAGTGCATGTATCATCTAGCTGAAGAACATACTAAAATTAAAATGTGCTCCAGGCATACTGCTTAGGTTTTTATCTTAATGAAATGAAAAAGTATAAGCCACTGAAATTAATTTTTCCATCAGGATTATTGTGTGATTCACAGCTCTGAATACAAATAGATGCGAGATCAATAATCTTTTATCATGTGTAGATCTTAAAATCTATATCAAAATCTCAGAAATCAGAGCATAATGACACTTAATAAAACTGCTCAATAGGAAAAATTCTGAGTTGGGGACAGTGTCTGAAGAAGAGCAGAGAAAGAATGTCAGCTCAAATTTCTGGTAATATAAGAATAATAAAAGGGAGGAGTTACACTGGATCACTTTCAGAGTTTCATGATGAGTAAGATGCCTTTTGCCAGTGTTTTGCTTGCCTTTCAGAGTGACCTAGATATACTACATGTGTTCCTGCATTCCAGCTAACCAAACTGCCCTACCACAGAGGCAACCGTTCCTGGCTCCCAGCTTACGTTAAATTCATAATGAAAAAGGAAACCTTGTTTCTTACAGAACTTTGCTGTGTGAGAGCAGTGTTGCCATGTGTTACATGGGAACTCATGTAACACCAGGCCATGAAGATGCCCTTGGCCAGATACCTTGTAGTTTGGAACTATACCTTATAGGTCCCCCGTGCTTTGAGCAAAGAAAAATATTAAATTACACATTGAGTGATAGTAAAGAAAAAAATGATACAAATTAAATTAGAATGGAACCAAAATGGAGCCTTAGAAAGGAAACGAAAACATTACATGAAGAAAGAAGCACTACTTCAGGTTCAGTCTAGTGAAGCTGAGTGATCAATTTCCTCAGAAGTTTAAAGGAATGAGAAATGCAGGTGGACTAAATTAATATCAATTCTTTTGTGAGTATCAATTGCTTTTGAGAATTATGCAAGCAGAAAAACCTAATACTATATTATATTTGAGGAGCAACAACTTATTATAAAAGAACAATTTTATGTCATGTTTGTTGGTGTGCAGTTAACTGGGATGTTTTTGACACCTTTCTTTAATGCAGCAAGTATTGTTCTTACGATAAATACAATACTCATCCTCATTTATGGAATACTCTTCCATTTCTTGTGAGGCACCACAACAGCAGTTGGCTTCTCTGAGTTTATCTTGATGACATAGTTAATCTATATTTCACTCCTAATGTGGAATCCATCCACACATAAGAACCCAAAAGTGAAGTCTTTTGTGTGAAGTCTTTCTTTTGTGAGCTCACTGGGGAATGTACATAGCAGCTCTAATTATCACAAGTCATCAGTGGCTAAAACTGAATATATACATATTTGTTAACTTACTGCTATTCAGAAAGTTGGTAACCTGTGTCACAATGAACTCAAACATTTCCATGGGTCTTCATGCCATGATCCTTCCCTTCCTCTGTGGCAATGATATCCTCCTGTCTTTGTCTTCTGCTGTTTTTTAGAGGTGGTTATTCTAACACTCTTCTAACACTTCTTGAAGTGTTAGAAAAGGGACAGCATTTTGAACAAACCAGTTAGAATTACAAATAATCATATCACCAAAAGTAAACTCATTGGAAACTAGTTCCTTTCACACCTTAAACAACTGTTTTCTCACTGCAATGCATTTTTGTCATGTTAACAGCATCTCTTTAAAGTTCCTTTTCATTTTTGGCGAATCTCTTTGATTTGAATTAAAGCCTACATATCATATCACAGGGCATGTTTGTTTTCTTTCTTATTAATCTACCTAAATTTTTTGTCAGTTACTTAAAACAATATGTATTTCTTCTAATCTGTGAATACAAACTAAATATATTTATTTATTAACTGGTAAGCTGCATCAAACAATGAGGTAGCTCCATTTGCTTCACACTTCGGCAGGCTTATGGTTGTCATCTATGGCAGCTAAATTCCGTGTACTGATTGCATTATAGTTTTGCAGCAATGCAGTTTCATCCTTCCATTTTCCTTAACAAGGTTGATTGATAGAATTTGTAACTACTGATAGGCTCTGCCTGCTCTGTCTTCTTCATAATGTTATGAATTCATATAAAATCTAAACATAAAGAGATCACCACAATCATGTTTGCAAACATTCTTCCCCTACATAATGATTAGTATATTTGCTTTGATTTTAATTTTTTTGTCTCTTTAATTCTGCAAGAACCATGCCTCTTCTACCAATTAATGTTTTGAAATGGATGACCCGTGAACATGAGAAGAATACCCTTTGACATAACAGGAATAAAGCTACTGTAAGGTGAAAGACAGAAAATTGAATGAAACTCTAATTTTCTAAACCACAAATTTCAGTTAGGTTGTATCTTGTGGATCCCCACAGAATGTGACTTAATAAGCTATGCTTCCTGTTGAAGAAACCTCTTCAAAGACAGCAGTAAGTTTCTCATCTTCAGATGAGAAAATCAGGTGGAGAAGCAACACAAAACTAATTCTAGAACAAGAGGAAAATATGTTAGGTATAGAAATGAGGTCACTGAGCTGGTTCCAGCATGGCTTTACATCTCAGTAATACAGCCACAGAAGATTAAGCACCAAATAACACTGCTTAATTCTTTACCAGAGTCACCTTATCATTCTATTAATTCATTGTATAAGAGATAACTTTAAATGAATTTGCTTTTCTGCTTTTCTGCAAATGACAGAGCAAAATAAGAGATGCCCTTGAAACTCGTTGAAACTCATGGTTAGAGACTCAGGCCAAGTTAGAAAAAAGCTTTCTCAGTGCTTCTTGCATGTGACCTAATACATTGGGATTTCGAGAAAAAAAACTTATTTTCTGAAAAATAGTTTTAAGGGGGTTATGTTATTCCTAGGTTTTATATACAACTTATCACTGGACAGGACATATTTAATATTCAGTTTCAAAAGAGCCAAGACTTAAGGAACAGTTAAGGAACTCTTAACACTCTGCTCTTGTGAGACCTCACTTGGAGAATTGTGTGAGACCTCGCTTGGAGCATTGTGTGCAGTTTTGGTGTCCTTAACATAAAAAGGACATGGAACTGTTGGAACAAGTCCAGAGGAGGGCCATGAGAATGATCAGGGGACTGGAGCACCTCCCGTATGAAGATAGGCTGAGAAAGTTGGGGCTGTTCGGCCTGGAGAAGAGAAGGCTGCGTGGAGACCTCCTAGCAGCCTTCCAGTATCTGAAGGGGGCCTACAGGGATGCTGGGGAGGGACTCTTCACCAGGGACTGTAGTGACAGGACAAGGGGTAACGAGTTCAAACATAAACAGGGGAAGTTTAGATTGGATAGAAGGAAGAAATTCTTTACTGTGAGGGTGGTGAGGCACTGGAATGGGTTGCCCAGGGAGGTTGTGAATGCTTCATCCTTGGCGGTGTTCAAGGCCAGGTTGGATGAAGCCTTGGGTGGCATGGTTTAGTGTGAGGTGTTCCTGCCCATGGCAGGGGGGTTGGAACTAGATGATCTTAAGGTTCTTTCCAACCCTAACTATTCTATGATTCTAACTCCACAGGAATTCTAAATAAATTATGTAATGTTTTCTATATTTGGCTTATTTTCAAAATATTTCCAAAACATCAAGGATACTTTTTTTTTTCAGGGGTGGTGGAAAAGGTAACTTTTCAGAATGCATGCACCTCTTTTTCTGTTTAATCCAACGTTTCTTTCCCATAGAAGTTTCACAGTTTATCTATGTGTATTTTCCTTTAAGGGTATGTAAAAAGACACATTCTATCATATGAAATCATCCTGGATAAGAAAATATAAACCCTCAGATAGGATTAACTTCTTCATGAAATGCCCATGGTGAAAATTTTTATCAATGCAATTTGTCAAAATCACAGCACTTATCCCTAACTTTACTTGTATTTCAGGAAAATTTCTTACAAAAATGAAGAATTTAAGCACACAGTCTACCTTTTTTACATGTCTTTATGATTCTATTAATTCTAGCAACATTAACACTCCTCATAATTTCTAATATGCTGACATGGTTTAACCCCAGCCAGCAGCTAAGCACCACACAGCTGTTCACTCACCCCCCCTCGTGAGATGGGGTACAGGTTTGGAAAAGTGAGGAAACTCATGGGTTGATATAAAGACAGCAAAATAAGTAAGTAAAGCAAAAGCTGTGACACAAGCAAAGCAAAGCAAAACAAAGCAATGCAAGGAATTAATTTACCACTTCCCATGGTCAAGCAGGTGTTCAGCCATCTCCAGGAAAACAGCTCCATCATGGTTACTCGAAAAGACAAACACCATCACTTTGAATATCCTCCCTTCCTTCTTCTCCCCCAGCTTTACATGCTCACCATGACCCCATATGGTATTGGATATCCCTTTGGTCAGTTGGGGTCAGCTATCCTGGTTGTGTCCACTCCCAGCTCCTTCTGTACCACCAGCCTACTCACTGGTGGGGTGGTGTGAGTAGCAGAAAAGGCCTCGGCTCTGGCTAAGCACTGCTCAACAGTAGCTAAAATGTCCCTGAATTAACACTCTTTCTGGCAAAAATCCAAAACACAACCCCATACTAGCTACTGTGAAGAAAATAAGTTTACCCCAGCCAAAACCCACCACATGTGCTTATTCTGCTAGATGTCCTTAGTAGTCTGTACAGCCTACTGAATGCAATAGTTTCTTCCTTGCAAAGCTAGGTCCTGTAACGCTATTTGTATCTCCTTTTAATTTTTCTCTTATAGTGTTCATAGTCAGAATTTCATTAATTTATCTTTCTTTAAGGTTTATCACGTGAATTCTTGTCACATGATTTTTTTCCACTGTGAGGCAAGAAGCAACCTTTGTCTCTGCAGTCTCAGGTGTTCTGTGGCTGAACATGAAGCTATTGTAGTAACTCCTCCTCATGGTGACTTTTCTGCAAGCAGATTTTCAAGGTGTGATGTTGTCTTAGACAAAGCTAAATGCAGCTGACTTTTCATCACAGCTGAGAAAGTCATGGGGAAGATTTGACCTGACTGAGGGTTTAGTTTGGCTGAAGAATGAGCTCTGTGGAAAGCTGAGCTCTTATTACTCACTGTCTTTTGACCTGTGACTGTGAGATGAACATGAAACATTGGCATTTAAGTTTTACGTATTAGAAGAAAAGTCCAGAACAATAGTAATGCCTCCTAGGTCACGTTCTAACAAGTTTCTCATAATTTTTCTCCTCTGCTTGTATGTCAAGGAGCACAAAGACCTGTAAAGTATTAAAAGTATTAAGATTATTATTAAAGTATGTTCGACACTGTCCCACACGACATCCTTGTCTCTAAATTGGAGAGAAATCAATTTGATGAGTGGACCACTCGGTGGATAAAGAACTGGCTGGATGGCCGCACGCAAAGAGTTGTGGTCAATGGCTCGATGTCCAGCTGGAGACCAGTAACAAGTGGTGTCCCTCAGGGATCGGTGTTGGGACTGGTCTTGGTCAACATCTTTGTCAGTTCCATGGACAGTGGGATTGAGTGCGCCCTCAGCAAATTTGCCAATGACACCAAGCTGTGTGGTTCGGTTGATACACCAGAGGGTAGGGATGCCATCCAGAGGGACCTCGACACGCTTGTGAGGTGGGCTGATGCCAACCTGATGAAGTTTAACCATGCCAAGTGCAAGGTCCTACACCCAGGTCGGAGCAATCCGAGGCACAGCTACAGGCTGGGCAGAGAAGAGATTCAGAGCAGCCCTGCAGAGAAGGACTTGGGGGTGTTGGTCGATGAGAAAAGGAACATGAGCTGGCAGTGTGCGCTTGCAGCCCAGAAAGCCAACCGTATCCTGGGTTGCATCAAAAGGAGCGTCACCAGCAGGTCAAAGGACGTGATCCTGCCTCTCTACTCTGCTCTTGTCAGACCTCACTTGGAGTATTGTGTGCAGTTCTGGTGTCCTCAACATAAAAAGGACATGGAACTGTTGGAACAAGTCCAGAGGAGGGCCACGAAGATGATTAGGGGACTGGAGCACCTCCCTTATGAAGATAGGCTGAGAAAGTTGGGGCTGTTCGGCCTGGAGAAGAGAAGGCTGCGTGGAGACCTCCTAGCAGCCTTCCAGTATCTGAAGGGGGCCTACAGGGATGCTGGGGAGGGACTCTTCACCAGGGACTGTAGTGACAGGACAAGGGGTAACGAGTTCAAACATAAACAGGGGAAGTTTAGATTGGATAGAAGGAAGAAATTCTTTACTGTGAGGGTGGTGAGGCACTGGAATGGGTTGCCCAGGGAGGTTGTGAATGCTCCATCTTTGGCGGTGTTCAAGGCCAGGTTGGATGAGGCCTTGGGTGGCATGGTTTAGTGTCCCTGCCCACTGCAGGAGGGTTGGAACTAGATGATCTTAAGTTCCTTTCCAACCCTGACTATTCTATGATTCTATGATTCTAAGGCCAGGATTTTCAGAGGATTAAATGCACTTCTCTGACTTCACAGGGACAGGGGCAGCCCTTGGTCCTTGCTTCCGTCCATGATGTCCTTTTATTAAAAGGCCTGTTTGCAACTTTCTTTTATTGTAAAGATGACTTAAATTCTCGGTCCTCATCAGAAGGCAACATGGCAACTATAGTTAATTTCAGCACTGACAGGTAGAAATACTTAAAATAGGAATGTGTTGCAGCCAAGCATAGACTATACCGGTGTAAAATGCTGAACATACTAAATAGGAAGTCAGCCTAAGTTTAATTAAGGTCTCAATTTAGTGTCTGTATCACATTTTTGTTTCTAAGTCTGTATGCTTGAAGGCTTTATATGAAAGAGGACATTGCATTGTTTTTAGTTTGTTTGCTTTTTTAATTAAGTGAGATAATACTAATTAGATCTTTTTGAAAACTAGGGTGCATGTTTATTAATACTTTGTGAGCATTTTGTCTGGATTTTTCAATGAAGAGTCAAACCAAATGTGAATATTACCTCTAACAATAATAATGAAAAATATAGCTTCAGATCACTGGCTACTGTTAAAAAGACCTCTGGAATTTTGGCTTTTCTTTGCAGGTACAATTTTTAAATCGGTGTTGTCTTTACACAGACACTGAACTGACAGACATGACAAGAGAACACCTATTTTCTAGTCTATGGCACATGTGACTACAGAGTTAGTGTCATATTCTCATCATACAAGTACACCTACTATCTGTCAATAGGGGAGGATGCCTATAGCTGTTAGAGCAGCTGAGACAGACTCATTTGCTGCTTTCTCGTTCTACTAAGACTAGCAGATAAGGTGAAAATTACTGTCATTTAAGTTCTCCTTTCTGACATTTTATGACTCTGCATTTAAATAGGCACTTATACCTCACTTTAAAGGTACATTTACATGTAGTGTACTTACATTAGGGCAGGTGAATCCACTGAAGGGTGAATAGTGTTCATAAGAAGAAAATGTGCATTTACTTCTGTCTATACATGTCTACAGTTATGTGTGCACATTATATTTTGTAGCTCCTTAGGCATGTCATATCATAATGTGACCCCTCTTTCTTGTATAGAATTAAAAAATATTCTTATATAAACACATAACATTTAAATGGAAAGGAGGGCTCTAAGTGACAAAAGCAATAACACTCAGTGCCAATGATGCAAAGTACATTGCTATGCACTGAGGAATTTGTTATTTAAAGGTTGTGCCAAAAAACCTCAGCCATTGTTAAACAGACATAGACATGTCCTCTGAGAAGCTGTACTGGTTGGGCTGAGGCACAGTTAATTTTCTTCATTGTAGCTAGTATTTTGCTGTGTTTTGATTTTGTCAACAAAACACTGTTGATAACATAGGGATGTTTTAGCAATGTCTGAAATGTGCTTACACAGCATCAAAGTCTTTTCTGGTTATGCCATCCAGCCAGAGAGTTCACAGTATCACAGTATCACAGTATGTTAGAGATTGGAAGGGACCTCAAAAGATCATCTAGTCCAATCCCCCTGCCAGAGCAGGAACACCTAGATAAGATTACACAGGAATGTGTCCAGGCGGGTTTTGAATGTCTCCAGAGAGGGAGACTCCACAACCTCCCTGGGCAGCCTGTTCCAGTGTTCTGTCACCCTCACTGAGAAGTTTCTTCTCAAGTTTAAGTGGAACCTCTTGTGTTCCAGTTTGTACCCATTACCCCTTGTCTTATCATAGTTTGCCACTGAGAAGAGCCTGGCTCCATCCTCATGACACTCCCCCTTTATATATTTATATACACTAATAAGGTCCCCCCGCAGTCTCCTCTTCTCCAAACTATAGAGACCCAGCTCCCTCAGCCTTTCCTCATAAGGGAGATGCTCCACTCCCTTAATCATCTTTGTCGCCCTGCGCTGGACTCTCTCCAGCAGGTCCCTGTCCTTCTTGAACTGAGGGGCCCAGAACTGGACACAATATTCCAGATGCGGTCTCACCAGGGCCGAGTAGAGGGGAAGGAGGACCTCTCTCGACCTACTGACCACCCCCCTTCTAATACACCCCAGGATGCCATTGGCCTTCTTGGCCACAAGGGCACAGTGTTGGCTCATGGTCATCCTGCTGTCCACTAGGACCCCCAGGTCCCTCTCCCCTACACTACTCTCTAACAGGTCGTTCCCCAACCTATACTGGAACCTGGGGTTGTTCCTGCCCAGATGCAGGACTCTACACTTTCCCTTGTTATATTTCATCAAGTTTCTCCCTGCCCAACTCTCCAGCCTGTCCAGGTCTCGCTTGAGTTGATTGAGGGATGGACAATAGGTTAGAGGGTCCACAAACAGCAGATGACCAAAACTAATCAAAGAAATACTTCATGCCATAGAGAAGGAGGAAGTGGGGATGTTTGCAGTTATGGTATTTGTCATCCCAAGTCACTGCTACTCTTGGATATAGCCCTGCTTTCCTGGGGACGGCTCTAAGGCTGCCCGCCAATGGGAAGTGGTGAACAAATTCCATATTTTGATTTGTTTGCACCTGCAGCCTTTGTTTTACCTATTAAGATATCTTTGTATAGACCCACGAGTCTTTCCACTTTACCCTCCTGGCTCTCCTGCCCATCAGCAGAAGTGAGCAGCATGTGTTAGACTGAGCAAATGGCTGTGTGGGGCAGAGCTGCATACTGGGATTAAACCACAACAAAAGCTTATATGCAAAGTCTTCATCTACCATGCCAAACCACAAAGGTGGATTTTCAGGCCTGTATGAAGCCTTTTTCCTTCTATTTGTTCAGATGGCACTGTGATCAGTGATGGAAGAAAGGAGTATAATGTATTATCTCTGCATAAACAAAGGATGTCACTATAGCATGCTGTCATTCACTTTAAGTTAGCACTTAATAAACACAGATTCACCGTTTTTAAAAAGTGTGGTTTAAATGCTATTATGAAACTATCATGAAAGCTGAGCAATTTCTGCACCTTGAGACTACTTTCGCCTATTGTGCTTTACCAGAAGAGTGCCCCCTACCAGATTGTCCTGCTTTCTTAACAGCTTATGATGTTTTAATCTCCACTTCTCTCAAATCCTCTGCCTTTCCCTTTCTTAATCACTCTACATAATGAAAAGTCCATGTACTAAGAGAGCATGCTGAGGTTTTCCATCCATGTGTTCACTCAAACTAACCAGTTTTTGAATCCTATTATGTACAATAGAGAATATTCAATTCACACCTGTCAGCGGGACTTCATTATGTGACATGAAACTGAACTGGATTATATTATTGACAGTTGAATAACATAAACAGAGAAGAGTTGTGCAGAGTGGGAAACACTACAAGCAGAATTAGAAACTTCTTTGCTTTATTTTGATCACTGAAGCTGTGCCAATTCATACTATTTAGTGGGGAGGTGATTTGTCAAAAGCAATCAATTAATATTCACAAGAATTCCAATTATACTTAGCTTAAAGAAAGAATAAGAAGGCTAAGTATCTTGCAGAGTTTCCAATGGAAACTGCAGTGCTGCTATGGTTTTGTTTTTCTGTTACCTTTTTCACCTATTCATATTCTGCATATCCCCAAACAGTAAATTTCCATCCTGGCCCATGAGTCTTTCTTGGTCGACAAGTGGATTATCCTTCACCAAGCAAATCATCTTCCTGCTGGACTCAAAACTGGAGAGATTTTCTATTCTTTCATACATCTATGAATATTTATTACTCTACGAGGTGAGTCTAAGAGGAGTTTGATTTAAAACCCCTTGAACTCAAAGGACTCTTTCAGATTATTTTAATGGGATTTGATGTTGACCGTAAGACTTTATGTCAGTAGACGTTGCTGACAGCTGTAAGCATTCTGAAGAGATAGGGAATGAACACAAAGGAACAGAGCCTGGTTTGCATGTATAAAGAAATTGGATGCCTTAGGTTTCACTAAGAGGTTTTTATTTAGCTGGGACATCAACTATCTGATGAAGCTGACTTTAGTGTCTTACTCACAGCGTGTCAGAACTCTGCTTATTTCTGTGTCTTTTATTAGCCTACATTCTGTCTGATACCCACAAGAAAAATAAGATTGTACTGTGCTGCAAACAGTAGGGAGACACTTGCAAGAGCAGCTGCCTAAATTGTGTTTTGAATATGTTTCCCAACATAAAGGAAGAAAATACCTAGCAGAGGTTTATAAACATAAACATCTTGAAAAGTTCTTCTTGAAGTAATGAATGTCTTTTATATATATGTGTGCACCTGTCCTGGGTTCAGCAGTAGCAGTCATTTTTCCTCCTTCTTAGTAGCTGTTGCAGCACTGTGTTTTTGACTTTCAGCCTGGGAACAGGGCTGATAACACCGATGTTTAGACTGACCAAGGACTTTCTGAGTCTCATGCTCTGCCAGGGAGGAGGAGAAGCCGGGAGGAAGCAGGGACAGGACACCTGACCCAAACTAACCAAAGAGGTATTCCATACCACAGCACGTCATGCCCAGGATGTAGAACTGAGAGTTCCCGGAAGGGCTGGAACACTGCGGGGTGGGGGCGAGGTAGCGGTTGGTGAGCGGTTGTATTCTCTTGCCTTGTTATTTCCTTTATCATTATTACTATTAGTGGTAGCAGTAGTGATTTGTGTTATACCTTAGTTATTAAACTGTTCTTATCTCAACCCGTGGGAGTTGAGTCTTACTTAGAGCCGGTATTTGCTGTGTTAGTGTTTATCAAGTGTGGGCCTTGGGCTAAGGTTCTTGTTTCACTGTACTTTATGGTAATGACTTGTAATACGGGCGGGCTCCGGCAGCAGGGCGGGATGGACGTGGCCGTGGACTTGTACGTGGCCGTCCCGCTGCTTTTCACTGTCCTGGCCCTCGTCCTCGCCTCCGTCTTCGTGAGGCTGCGGGGAGGTGAGGGGGAGCGGCCCCGGGAGCCAGCGGAGGCCGAAGCGGCCCAGGAGAGAGGCCCCGGGGACCAAGCGGCGGCGGGAGCGGGGCCAGAGGCCGGGAAGGAGGCAGCTGCCGAGCAGCGGGAGGAGGCGGCGGAGGAGCCGAGCCCCACAGCCGAGCCCAGCCCCGCGACGGCCAAGAGCATTCCCCAGCAGCCGTTCGCCGAGCCCCGTGAGCCTGAGCCCCAGGAGGATGCAGGAGACCCCGCAGCGCTTTCCAGCAAGGCAGAGGAGGAAGATCTGGACTCAGAAAAAGTGAAGCTGGTGGTGAGAGAGCCTTCAAGCACAACAGCTACACCAGCCCCAGTGACAAGTACAGCAGCATCATTTGAGAGTTCTGAAGGTTTTGAATGGCCTTTGGGTACCCTTGGGACCTGCCTGCTGATTGTGATGGGGATCACCATGTTGGCACACACACAGAGTGTGTTCTACCCACGGCCATTTTGTCTGATCCCCAGAGTTAAGCAGAGTCAGGTTTGGGTCTTGTCTGGGTTTAGGCAATACAGGGGGACCAAGAGGTTTTCCCCAAGGCTGGACAGCCATGAGTGTCACGGTGTGTGGGACAGTATGGGCGAGTATCTAATCCCCTGGGCCCCTCCAGTGCTTTGGAAGCATCAGAGATGGAAGGCAGCTGTGTGGAGTCCCCGACGACAAGTTGCAGAGACTGCTGCAGGGGAGGGTGAATTATTTTGAGCCTGATGGGCCCATGACACTTCAGGCCATCAGGGCAGAGATGCAACATAGAGATGGACTCATGATCGAGGGGTGGACTTTGCAATGGGTCTCTCCTGCTCTGAAAGACTGTTACAAGAGATGGAGCCCACCATCATGGACTGAATGGACTCAGCAGCTTTATAGGGATTGGTCCGTGCACTAAGATAAGAGTGCACTGAGATGAAACTGATGGTATATTGAAAATGTGGGATGTGAGCATGACGTGAATGGTATGGAATAAGGGGTGGATACTGTCCTGGGTTCAGCAGCAGCAGTAATTTTTCCTCCTTCTTAGTAGCTGTTGCAGCACTGTGTTTTTGACTTTCAGCCTGGGAACAGGGCTGATAACACAGATGTTTAGACTGACCAAGGACTTTGTGAGTCTCATGCTCTGCCAGGGAGGAGGAGAAGCCGGGAGGAAGCAGGGACAGGACACCTGACCCAAACTAGCCAAAGAGGTATTCCATACCACAGCACGTCATGCCCAGGATGTAGAACGGAGAGTTCCCGGAAGGGCTGGATCACTGCGGGGTGGGGGCGAGGTAGCGGTTGGTGAGCGGTTGTATTCTCTTGCCTTGTTATTTCCTTTATCATTATTACTATTAGTGGTAGCAGTAGTGATTTGTGTTATACCTTAGTTATTAAACTGTTCTTATCTCAGCCCGTGGGAGTTGCATTCTTCTGATTCTCCTCCCCGTCCCTCCAGAAGCAGAGGGAAGAAAGGTGGGGGGGGAAGTGGACTTCGTGGTTCTGATTTACGGCCTGGGCTTAAACCACGACAGCACCTATACATATCTTACATTTTAGGTACTAAGCACCAACATTCATATATGATATTAAAGTTATCTATCTATCTATCTATCTATATCTATGCATTTAACTTTAAGTGAGAATATCAAATATTTTGCAATAATTTCAATGGAAACTGCTTTATATGTGTATGTATATGCAGCCAAAGAGTTACAGTCAACAGCTCAATATTCAAATGGAAGCCAATAACCAGTGGTGTCCCTCAGGGTCTATATTGGGACCAATACTACTTAATATCTTCACGAGAGATGTAGATAGTGAGGATGAGTACACCCTCAGCAAATTTGCAGATGACATCAAACTGAGTAGTACAGTTGGAAGGGAGCAGAGGGAGCTTGACAGGCTTGAGGAGTGGGCCCTCACAAAGATCAGCAAGTGCAAGGTCTTGCACCTAGGTCACAGCAATCCCCAATATTAGTACAGACTTGTGGCATGAACTGAGAGCAGTCCTGCACAGAAAAAGTTGGGGATATTGGTAGATAAAAATTGGATATGAGTAGGCAATGCTGGCATCCCAGAAAGTCAGTCATGTGCTGGGTTGCATAAAAAGAAGCATGGCCAGAAGGTTAAGGGAGCTGATTTTTCCCCTCTGCTTTTGTAAGACCCTGCCTGGAGTACTGCATCTAGCTCTGGGGCCTCCAGCACAAGAAAGACATCGATCTGTTAAAACAGGTCCAGACAAGGGCCATTAAAATTATGAGAGGCCTGGAACTCCTGTCTTATGAAGAAAGGATGGGACAATTGGTGTTGTTCAGCCTGGAGAAGAGAAGGCCCAGTGGAGACCTTATTGCTGTCTTCCAGTATATAAAGGGGGCTTATAAGAAAGGTGAAGCAAGAGTTTTCACTAGGACCTGTAGTGGCAGGACAAGAGAGGATGGTTTTAAACTGAAAGAGGGTAAATTTAGGAAGAATTTTTTTATGATAAAGGTGGTGAAATACTGTAACATGTTTCTTATAAAAGTTGTAGATGTCCCATTATTGGAAGTTTTCAAGGTCAGGTTGGATGGGTTTTTGAGCAACCTGTTACACTGAAACATGGTGGTTGTGGGGGAGTGTGGAGGTTAGACTAGATATTTTTAAAGGTCCCTTCCAGCCCAAGCTATCCAATATTTTTTCTGACTCTATGACTGTATGGCTTTATGATATATATACAAAACCAATACATTGCAGAGGCTTATCAGATCCTTTCTAAATTTGCAGTTTTTTGAGATATGTCCTCTCTTACTATGAATGAAACGAATTCTGAAGTAAATAAAGGGAGAGAGGAGTGATTGCTGCAGTGACCGGTAGAAAGAGGGTGCCCAGATATTTATCTGCATGAAACTGTGTGTCCTGGGTTCAGTAGTAGCAGCCATTTTTCTCCTTCTTAGTAACTGGTGCAGTGCTGTGTTTTTGACTCTCAGCCTGGTAACAATGCTGATAACACCAGTGTTTTTAGTTGTTGCTCAGTAATGTTTACTCTGACCAAGGACCTTCTGAGTCTCATGCTCTTCCAGGGTGGAGGGGAAGCCAGGAGGAAGCAGAGACAGAACACCTGACCCAAACTAGCCAAAGAGGTATTCCATACCGCGGCACATCATGCCCAGTATATAAACTGGGAGCAGTTACCCGGAAGGGCTAGATCACTGCAGGGGGCCGGGCTGGGTATCGGTTGGCGGGTGGTGAGCGGTTGTTTTCTCTTCCTTTGTTATTTCCCTTATTATTATTATTATTGGTGGTAGCAGCAGTGGTTTATGTTATACCTGAGTTACTGGACTGTTCTTATCTCAACCCGTGGGAGTTACATTCTTTCAATTCTCCTCCCCATCCCTCTGGGAGCAGGGAAAGGAAGGGGGGGGGGGGGGAGTAAGAGAGCAGCTGTGTGGTTTTGGGTTGCCAACTGGGCTTAAACCATGACACTGTGGCAAAGGGTTCTTACCTCTTAGTTTCTGAACAGGCAAATTTAATTTCTGCCATGCCCAAATGGTATTTAATTTTTGTTATGAAATAAATATTATAGACACATACAAGATAATTTGTTACTGAGCTGATTTCTCAGCATCCTCTGCATCTTAAACTAGCACTGGCATGTAGGTCTAGCTCTGACCTTTTCTGCTGTGAACCTGCTGGCTTTTAACATAACATGAAGGGATATAATGGCAAAACACATTGCAATATGATTGCTGATGACCTACTAGGCTTTCCTGGTGAATGGTAAAGATTCAGTGTTTTGAAGAAGGAAGATTTTTAAGTTCTGTTGCTTTTCAAGTTCAAGGTGAAGAGTAAAAGCATGAAATTTAGCCTTACAATACAAAAACTTAGCTGAACAGGACCCTTAACTGAGAATCATTTGCAGCTTTGGTTGTTATTCTAAAGCAAAATTCTTCCTGAGATACATGATAATTGGGTTTGTTTATAATACTTGTTCAGTGGTATATTATTTTCATTTCTCTTTCCAAAGTCAAGCAGCAATATTTATCCATTTACGAGTAAAAATTTCCATATGTCATGTATAATTTCTTGGTTGCCCTAAGTATCACATGCATAATTTTATCTTGTGAGTAGTCTCAGAGGACCTATGAGATTATTGTTGTGGCGTGTTCTGTGTTTTCTTGGAGGTATCGAGTAACACAGCCTCTCACCTTACTAATTTCCGTAAAAACTGACTCTTTTGATTGTTGCTGGAAAGTGAAATTGAGATGTGCAGTTAAATCTGAGATCCATTCTGGGGTGCACAGTGATTAGCCTTGGCAGGAGATGCTTGCTGCTTCCTCTCTTCTCTCCTGAGACACACAGCATGTCAATTGTCTATTGACCCTACAAATGGAAAATGTAAGATTACACATGAACTTCAGGCTTGTGTGTGATGGGATAGTGTGCACTGCTGCCAGTGTACAGAAAGCTGAAGAGTTATTTTCAATATCTACTGCATTTCTTTGATGTTTGCAGAGATATAAAGATATCAGCAAACAATGTATTTAGGACATGCTTCTATTTTTAAAATGTACTCTAAAGAATTACAATGTTCTATTTGGTCCTATCATTGAACTCAGAATTTAGAGTGGAAATAAAGAGAGACAGTAAATATAAAACTGAATTCTGTTTAACATCCAGATTTAAAAGAAGTCATACTTTGCATTGGAAACCTAATAACATTGAACATGCCCTAGCAGAATTATCAGATATTTTCCAAGCAGCTTATGTTAATAAGATTTTGCCGTCTCTGTAATTAGTGCTTTGGCACAAATTTCGTCCATAACACTTTATGGAATGTATGACTTTGGGCTATATCAGTGAAATCTATTGAACATAATTTATTTTTCAGAGGTGAAAGAAGAGTGAGCGTTCTATATAGTCTTTATGATAGTCTGTATATATTGGAAAGTATGAGAAAATTCAGATTTTAAAAAATATTTTTAACAAAACTTGTATTTGCTCCCTGGCACAAGATAAACAAAATCGCATGATTAGACTGGAATTAAGAATTGTCAAAGTTTGTTATTAATTTTATCTTTACAGTAATTATTTTTAGAATATTAAAAAGTATTTCTTAGAAGAACTTAAAACTAGACAAAATAAATTTAAGTATACTAAAAATTAAATAAAATTAATACCAATAACTCAACTTCTGCCCTGCATTTTTACATTTTTATTTTACATTTGCACACTTAGAAATTTGAAGTTCTGCAACACATAACAAATAACATTTCTAAGCTTTTCTCTACATGTACTTGAATATAGGATGGTTGTAGTTCATGTAAAAGGGACTAACAATATTTTCTATATTAAAACAAATCAGAGAATTAATAAAGTTAGAAGAAATTGCTTTTCCAGGTTTTGATTTTATATATATATATTATATATGCATGCTTGTGTTTGTATTCAATTATAAACTCTATTATAAAAATTACCATTATTTTTGGTAATGCTGTTACTGCTCTGCTGTTTTATATTTTTGGGAAGGTACCAATTTTTATTCTATTTCTAGGCTTTTAATAATCAACCATTCTTAATCAAATATTCTGATGGCTCTTGTTAACTGCGTAAAGACAGTGACATTGCCTTTAGTTATTATTAAGTTCCTCGGTATTTTTTAAAAGCTAAAGATAGTGAGTATATCTGATGAACGTTTACTTTGGGATGTACTTCCATTATTATAAAAAAGAAATATGTACTTGAGTCATTATTTAAGTTACTTTATATGCTATTTTCCCCACTGCATCTGATTTTTTCAATTCACTGAAAGAAGCTGGATATACTATTGAATAACACTGCAAGTCACTTTGTGTACTATTAAAAGTGTATAATTTCTGACTAGATTTCCCTCCTTCACCAAAGGTATACATTAGGACTTTAATGAGCATGAAGATGAATCCCAGTTGTAAATGCACAAGCCTTCATAATATTTTAGGAAACAAATAATTAGCATTTTAGAAATGTGTGTACATCTCACACAAGCAATCTGGTTCTCCTCTTCCTTCCTGTTTTGAAGTCAATAGCCTGTGTTACATCAGCCATCTGCAGTTCCACAGACAGGTGCAGGGTTAGCATCACAGCTCCAAGCCTAGAGTTCTGAGAGAGCTGAAAAAATTGCCAAGCAACTAAGAAAAATTTCCAGCATCACTAAAAAAACCCCCAAACCCCCCAGCATTCATCTCAAAAAACATGAATGTTTTGATTTGGGTTTTTTTAATACATTTTTTTCTTGACATGGCCTGTCCAGAGATAGCATATGGGCTTGCTTGCAACTTTAAACTATGTAGGAATAATGAGAAATACATAAGGCTAATCCTAAAGTGTGGAGAAAAAAAACCAAATTAGTTATTGAGGACTTGGTATGCCCTGGAGGTAACAGACTATTCTACAGTGCTGATTGCCTTAGAAACACTATGCTCCTTTATAATAGCTGTAGATGCTATCAAAAATGATGAGGTGGTACAGTGTGCCAGCTAAGCACAGAGCAATAGGTCAGGCCAGTGAACTCTCCAAACCTTACACATTGTTGTACCTGCTTAAATTTGTGTTTTTTTCTTCCTTTCTATTTTTTGATGGCTGAATCTTCCCCACAAACTCCTTCCTTCTCCTCATATTCTCCTTCTTTTAATTCTGACCCATTAACGGGGCTTTAGGCAAAGAGAGCTAAAACAACACTTTCCTCTACATAAATAATTATACACTTAACCAGTGCACCTTGTCAAAAATAAGTTCTGTTCTTGGACCTGCCATCACACAAGCATGTAAGTAAATGAAATATGCAGCTAGAGATTTTATATGCATTGAAAAGCACTGTCATGAGGTCCAGCAGTGCCAGGAAAATAGCATTTTTTTGTCCAACATCTTCTTCTGAAAGTATAGTTATTGAGTGAAATTATGGTAGGAAAAGTATTCTTTTTTTCTTTCAGGATTATTATGGCTAACTAAACTTCACTCGTAAAATTTTCATATGTAAAATGTATTCTAGTTGATACTATTTATGTATCTAACAATGAAAACTTTTGATATTATTGCCTAGTGATGTTCCAAACAAGTTTTCTTTGGTCTTACTGTCACATCAGTGCTTTTGTGAGATTAAATTATCTATTTTTTAGCACTATAGCAATAGCAGCTTTTTTTATGTTACTTTTCAGTAGTAGTAGTTCACATATAGATGATACTATTAATCAAATTATTTGAATAAAGATCAACAACAATAAGGAAAGTACAAATTTCTTCAAAATATCCTGATTTAGATGAAATGACAGATTTTTTTTTAGACTAAAGCCAGTCTGACTTAAAGAAGATTGTGAAATTTACATATGAACATAATTAAATTATAAGTGTCATATCAGGTTAGCAATAAGAAAGACTAGCCAAGGCATAAATACCTTTTCAGTGAATATGCTTGCAAGATGACACTGTTAAAAAAAAAAAAAAAAAAAAAAAATCACTTTAACTGGATTCCAAACTTATCTTGGCCTAAAAAATTTGAACCAATTATATAAACTTCTAATTATCTAGCACTGTTGGGTTGTTTTTTTTTTTTTCAATAGAGTAACTCTGTATGATTTTTTTGTTGCTGTTATATAAGCATAAACATGATTTATGTCTTCTTTTCAAATTTATGAAATACAGTTAGTATTCTATTATTTCTTCATTCTTTCCTGTGCACATTTTCAATACATTTGCATTGATCAGTTTCCATTAATATGCTGATATTTCAGAAGACTATCCATCCCTTCTGTGAACATAGGTCCCCAGGCATACACAAGTTTTGATCTGCTGCTTCTACCAACAACCAGCATCACCTTCATATTCTGAATATAACTTCCAAACTAAAATATCCGTTTAAAAAGAGAATATGAATGCCTTTTACTGTTGTACTGATGTACTGTTTAATAATTTATCTCTTATGTGTTAACAATCATGTGTTTGATCTTTAGGAAACAGAGGAAAAAAAAGACTCACATTGTCCTTCTTGCTTTCACTTGCATGTTCAGCTTATTTGTGGTTTATTCTCTTTTTCTCAGCTTTGGTGTTGTCTGAATGTGTGTTTGTGCTCCATTTTTGAAACTGGCTTTTCTCATTTCAGAGTCATGTGGCACAAGCAGGATTTGCTGCTGAGGCTGAGAAAAAGTCTCTGATGTTGAGCAAAAATGTGTTAAAAATGATTAATCCAACATGGCTCTCTTCTGGCCTGTAGGGAAAGATACATTCTTAACTCATTTCAGTGGGCAAACATGAGGTGAAACTTCGGTGAAGAGTGGGCACAATACAGCTGTTTTGGTAAACCGGCACGTCAGGACATGGCCTAGGATTTAGCTAACTACTTAACCATGAGAAGCTGCTAGACATAGGATGAGAAATTGGTGGACACGGCAGACAACAGAGTGAGAAGCCGACAAGTATTACGAGTAACACTTTGAGAAATGAACAGATTTCACAGATTATTAAGGGGGAGTGAGGGGACAGTCAAATATGAAAAATAATTGCAGAGTTAATTTGAGATCTTTTGAGTAGTCAGATTTTGCAAGGCCAGTGGACCCTCAGCAACCATAACATGAGATACCAAATTTGGGTACAGATATAACAAAAGTGAGTCCAATGGGCAAAAAGGATAAAGGAGTAAGCTGATTATCTGGGATGAAACAAAGGTGGAAAAAGGGAGGGGTCAGGGTGGATGGGGGTAACAAGAATGGGAAATGGAGAGGAGATGGAGCAAGAGAGGTCAGTTGGATGCAAGTAAGCTGGTGGCTGATCTACTTCTCTGGTCAAGCCCTGTCTTTTTATTAAGTACTATTCCTAACCCGTTTCTATATGAGTGCACTGCATCCTGAGTATGAATGTGTGAATCATGAATGAGTGACCTTCAAGAGGGACTAGTTAGTAAATAGTATCTGAGTGCCAGCTACTGGAAAGAGAAATTCTGGGTCTGAGGAGCTCATGGATCTAGGAGCCAGCTACAGATGACAACCATACTCTGTGTGTGTGTGTGGACATGAACCACTAGCAGACTTCAGGCTGGGCAAGCATGTAGTAGATGGGCACCAGCACCTGGAAAGACTCAAGGTCTCAACATCTGATCTAGTAACTGGGTGAGGGGCCTGGGCCAAGTGCATTAGATGGACTTGGAGTCCGTGATAATATACAATGAATGTGTGGATGTGCGTGTGCCTGTAAATCCAGAGTGGGGGGTGTATACACAGAAGCATTACTGAGCTTACATCTTGCTCTGTTATTGTATGTGTGTGTGTGCACATGTATGTGTGCATTTGTGTGTGTATGACAGCAATATGTTCTCCACCTCATTGCTGGAGATCTGGTCACAGGAGCCTCTGCATCCATGGGTCTTAGATGGTAGATACCCCAAGGTCTGAGAGGGACCAAAATAATATCTGCAGGGCCAAGAAGGAGAATTCCCATGAGCCCCAAACTCTACTGGTCTGGTTGCTATTTACTGGCACGAGGCTACCATCTGCGGGCTTATGACTGAACGCCTCTAAGTCAGAATCCCGCCTAGACATTTGATGTTGTGCTGTTGTGTCATTGGTCGTTTGTGGTTGACCCAGGAGATGACAGTCTTGTTCAGAATGCGTGGATAAAGCCCTTCCCAAATCTTCACTAGCGAAGACATGCATTCCTCATAGGAGAAGGAAAACTCCTATTTTCAAACCTGGGCTGATGGAGCTCGTCTAGCCTTGTGAGGTCTTCCATCTAGGAGAAGGACACTCTTACTAAACCTACGACCTGAGGACTTTGCTGTCACCATCCTAGCTAGCTAGGCTGCGGCAGATAAACCTCAGGTGTAAAGGGTGGGGCCAGTTCAGCGCATGCTGCACTTCACCTAAAAAATCCACTGCGCAGGCTGGAAGCGTTTACTCTCACTTGTCTGTATGGACAGGCGAGGGTCGAAACGGCAGGTGACAAGGTGCATTGGAAGCTGCAGATCCAACCTTGCATGTGGGCGAATCACGGCATTGGTTGCTTGAGATTGCTCCAGGAGTTGACAGTCCTGGTCGGAAACTTCCTGATTGCCTAAGCAGCCTTTCTTCCAACCAGATTTGCCTATCCCACATGCCCTTGGTCATCGTGCTTGTAGTAAGCGTGGATAAAGCCTTTCCCAAATCTTCACTCGCGAAGCCAAGCCATCAATGTGGATTAAGATGTTAATCGAGATGAAGACTACATTCAGCCCTAGTCTTTGCTTCACCCTTAAAAGAAACTTCGGCAGAGAAGTGCAAGATGAGGACATTGTTTTCTTCATGAGAAACACAATCCAAATGTGATGTCATGACTTTTACCATACTGTGTTAAGGCCTTTAAAATTATAGCAATTTAGCCATGAACAAGTAATATGAAATATACCCATGTTATTATTGATTGTATACACACTTCAAAGCCAAATAAGTACTGGAAAAACAACTCAGTTATGTAACTTTATATATAAACTGGCCTATTTCTAAACCTTATTTATATTTGCTATTTTGCTGGTTTTTTCCTCTTCAAGCCAGAGATTTAGTGTATCAAACATCTTAGGAGGGTGCAGAATCCAAAAGCTGAACATAAGGAACCATTTATACATTTTTTTTTTTAATATGTAAACATTTTGACATGTGTTTGGAATAACTTGACATATAATTGATATATACATTCACTATACCTTGAAGACAATTATTTTTGCTTCCTTTCACTAAAAAAATAAACAACAATTATTTAATATTCCTGAGATCTGTAAACTAGTTTCCAAACACATAGATGAACTTCTTTCTTCTATTCTGCATCATTACCAGTTGTATTAAGCAATTTGCAGATAAATCACTAATCATTTCCTTTCGTGCTTAGTGTAATAATATTAATCATGAGTGAACAAACTGAGTAATCATATGTATGTAATATGCGATTCCCATTGGAGCACTATTGTAATTTACCAATTACAACCATGATACAAGACTATAAACTAAATCTAAAATTACAGTTTACAACTTTAATAATGCTTTAATTCCTAAGATGCATGTCATGGTTTTAGCCCAGCCAGTAACTCAGAACCACGTAGCCACTCGCTCACATCCCTCCCCTTCATCCCTCCCACTCCCAGAGGGATGGGAAGGAGAATTGAAAGAATGTAACTCCCACTGGTTGCGGTAAGAACAGTCCAGTAACTAAGGTATGACACAAATCACTACTGCTACCACCGATAATGATAATGATAAGGGAAATAACAAGGGAAGAGAATACAACCGCTCACCACTTGCCGACCGACACCTAGACCAACTCGAGCAGTGATCTAACCCTTCGAGGTAACTGCTTGTCATGGTTTAAGCCCAGGCCGTAAATCAGAACCACGAAGTCCACTTCCCCCCCCACCTTTCTTCCCTCCGCTCCTGTAGGGACGGGGAGGAGAATCAAAAGAATGCAACTCCCACGGGTTGAGATAAGAACAGTTTAATAACTAAGGTATAACACAAATCACTACTGCTACCACTAATAGTAATAATGATAAAGGAAATAACAAGGCAAGAGAATACAACCGCTCACCAACCGCTACCTCGCCCCCACCCCGCAGTGATCCAGCCCTTCCGGGAACTCTCCGTTCTACATCCCTGGGCATGACGTGCTGTGGTATGGAATACCTCTTTGGCTAGTTTGGGTCAGGTGTCCTGTCCCTGCTTCCCCCCGGCTTCCCCTCCTCCCTGGCAGAGCATGAGACTCAGAAAGTCCTTGGTCAGTCTAAACATCTGTGTTATCAGCTCTGTTCCCAGGCCGAAAGTCAAAAACACAGTGCTGCAACAGCTACTAAGAAGGAGGAAAAATTACTGCTGCTGCTGAACCCAGGACAGTATCCACCCCTTATTCCATACCATTCACGTCATGCTCACATCCCACATTTTCAATATACCATCACTTTCATCTCAGTGCACTGTTATCTTAGTGCACAGACCAATCCCTATAAAGCTGCTGAGTCCATTCAGTCCATGATGTTGGGCTCCATCTCTTGTAACAGTCTTTCAGAGCAGGAGAGACCCATTGCAAAGTCCACCCCTCGATCATGAGTCCATCTCTATGTTGCATCTCTGCCCTGATGGCCTGAAGTGTCATGGGCCCATCAGGCTCAAAATAATTCACCCTCCCCTGCAGCAGTCTCTGCAATTTGTCGTCGGGGACTCCATACAGCTGCCTTCTATCTCTGATGCTTCCAAAGCACTGGAGGGGCCCAGGGGATTAGATACTCGCCCATACTGTCCCACACACCGTGACACTCATGGCTGTCCAGCCTTGGGGAAAACCTCTTGGTCCCCCTGTATTGTCTAAACCCAGACAAGACCCAAACCTGACTCTGCTTAACTCTGGGGATCAGACAAAATGGCCGTGGGTAGAACACACTCTGTGTGTGTGCCAACATGGTGATCCCCATCACAATCAGCAGGCAGGTCCCAAGGGTACCCAAAGGCCATTCAAAACCTTCAGAACTCTCAAATGATGCTGCTGTACTTGTCACTGGGGCTAGTGTAGCTGTTGTGCTTGAAGGCTCTCTCACCACCAGCTTCACTTTTTCTGAGTCCAGATCTTCCTCCTCTGCCTTGCTGGAAAGCGCTGCGGGGTCTCCTGCATCCTCCTGGGGCTCAGGCTCACGGGGCTCGGCGAACGGCTGCTGGGGAATGCTCTCGGCCGCCACGGGGCTGGGCTCGGCTGTGGGGCTCGGCTCCTCCGCCGCCTCCTCCCGCTGCTCAGCAGCTGCCTCCTTTCCGGCCTCTGGCCCCGCTCCCGCCGCCGCTTGGTCCCCGGGGCCTCTCTCCCGGGCCGCTTCGGCCTCTGCTGGCTCCCGGGGCCGTTCCCCCTCACCTCCCCGCAGCCTCACAAAGACGGAGGCGAGGACGAGGGCCAGGACAGTGAAAAGCAGCGGGACGGCCACGTACAAGTCCACGGCCACGTCCATCCCGCCCTGCTGCCGGAGCCCGCCCATATTACAAGCCATTACCGTAAAATACAATGAAACAAGAACCTTAGCCCAAGGCCCATACTTGATAAACACTAACACAGCAAATACCGGCTCTAAGTAAGCTACAGCATACTGAAACTGTGACATCAAGAGAAACAACTTTGAGAGCTAATAAATCAGCATTGTGCCTTGGTCAGATCTGTTGTTATCTCAACCCTTCGAGCCCCACGTTGGGCGCCAAAAAAAACTGTCGTGGTTTAAGCCCAGGCTGTAAATCAGAACCACGCAGTCCACTACCCCCCCCACCTTTCTTCCCTCCGCTTCTGGAGGGACGGGGAGGAGAATCAAAAGAATGCAACTCCCACGGGTTGAGATAAGAACAGTTTAATAACTAAGGTATAACACAAATCACTACTGCTACCACTAATAGTAATAATGATAAAGGAAATAACAAGGCAAGAGAATACAACTGCTCACCAACCCCTACCTCGCCCCCACCCCGCAGTGATCCAGCCCTTCCGGGATCTCTCCGTTCTACATCCTGGGCATGACGTGCTGTGGTATGGAATACCTCTTTGGCTAGTTTGGGTCAGGTGTCCTGTCCCTGCTTCCCCCCGGCTTCCCCTCCTCCCTCACAGAGCATGAGACTCAGAAAGTCCTTGGTCAGTCTAAACATCAGTGTTATCAGCTCTGTTCCCAGGCCGAAAGTCAAAAACACAGCACTGCAACAGCTACTAAGAAGGAGAAAAAATGACTGCTGCTGCTGAACCCAGGACGCTGCTCCCAGTTTATATACTGGGCATGACGTGCCGCGGTATGGAATACCTCTTTGGCTAGTTTGGGTCAGGTGTTCTGTCTCTGCTTCCTCCTGGTTTCCCCTCCACCCTGGAAGAGCATGAGACTCAGAAGGTCCTTGGTCAGAGTAAACATTACTGAGCAACAGCTAAAACCACTGGTGTTATCAGCGCTGTTCCCAGGCTGAGAGTCAGAAACACAGCACTGCACCAGCTACTAAGAAAGAGAAAAAATGACTGCTACTGCTGAACCCAGGACAATGCATCAGAAATATCTGACCATGAACATGCCTCTTTCTTCAACATAGCCTGCAAGATTGATGGTGCCAGGTAAGCGAAAAGAAAATAAATTTGAGACATGATGAATTTCCTGAATAATTAATGAAATTATTAATTTTTTTATAACTACTAATTTACTAGGGAAAAAAACCCCATCATATTCTAGTTCTTATCAGCTGATATACAGTAGTTATAAAGGTGACTAAAACCCAAGCAGAATAATGCAGATAAACCATCACGATTTATGTTACTCTGATCAACTGAATTCCTGAAAGTTTTAAGTCTACTTTCATTTCTCATTCACCCATTAGGATATGATAAAAAATGTCAACACTATGAAGAAGGGTAAACAAATTTACAGGCAGTGCTGTAAAATGAGTACAATCAGAACATACTTAGGTCTGCAGTCACCAAAACAAAGGAAAGGTGATTTTTTGGGGGGTCATATTTTATTGTTGTAGAGTTATGCTGACCCTTATCTTACAGCAGGGGTCCAAAGAGCTTCATGAAACACGTGAATTAATCAGTATATCATCGCATGATTTTAAAAGGTACATTATTTATACCTTTGTCAGTGGAATGACTTTGGTATATTTCAGAGGACTTTTAGTAGAACAAGTCCATATGTAAATAAACTTAGGTAGGTTGAATATGGCAAGCTTTACTGAGCATCTGTTCTAAACATTTTTCTGCAGTCACCTGTTTGAACAAAGGCTCTTTAATCTCTGAAGAGTTATCTACATGATATTTTTGTTATGATACTGAAGAAGCATCATTAATAACATATATTTTGAAGTGTTCTTTATTAACAGTCTTTAAATTCTCTGGCCTTTTTAAACTTGTATGTCACAAATTACCCCAAGTAATATATTTTTCTTCAAAGTAGGCATAGCTCATGAACATTTTTATTAAACTTTATTTAGTACCTGATTGTTCCCTCTTAATCCATGAACTCATCTGACATTTTTTTCAATCAAGTATCAATCCAAATTCCTGTATCTCTCAATTGTTAGAACATATTTCAGAAAGCTTGAAAATTTTCTGTGTTATACTGAGTTTTCAGTTCATAGGAGTTTCATCTAGGTTTTCCTATGGGATGGACACTCTGCTTCATTATAGAAGAAAGGAAAGGGTTATTTTGGTTGGTCGGTTGGTGTGTTTGGGTTTTGGGGTTTTTTTGGGTTTTTTTTTTTTTTTTTTGTTTATTTCTTTGATTTGGTTTTGGTGGGATTTTTTAATCAGCTTTTGTTTACTAAAAAAGGTGTAACTTTTAGTTTAAAAAATTTCCTTAAAGTTGCACTACAAATAGAAGACCTTATTAAGGAAACTCAAACTGACTATTTTGCCTATTTACATTATATTGTAGCTTCTTCTAAATCCTAATGGAACCTCTTTCTTGGTTTCATGTTTGCATTCATTCTGCTTTTCTTCAGTCAATGTTTTATTCTAGAAGTTTTTATTGCAAAATAATATCTTCTCTTTTCTACACATTTTGTTAATGAAAATATGTGTTGTTTACTATCATAGTTTCAGTTACAAAGTAATTAATAGTATTTCAAAGAACTGCACTGGGGAAAATAATTAAATGTGTAAATGTTTAGGAGAAAGCATATGCAGAAGACCTATTTTAGAGTTAAATCTCTTCTGAATACCTGACCACCACCATTTGCACCGGTGCTTGGGCCCCTTGACAATGTTAGGATTTGGGGTTATTTTGTGAGGTTTTTTTGTTGGTTTGGTTTGGTTTGGTTTGGTTTGGTTTTGGTTTTGGTTTTTTGCTTGTTTGGTTTTGGGTTTTTTTTTTTTGTGCTAGCAATTTTTATTTATTTATTTATTTTTTTTTCTCCAGGAGGAACCTTTGAAGCTGCTGACACTTCATTTTAATAAAAATAATTTTCTGAGGCTTGTGAATTTATGAAACAAAGACTAGTGATGAATAGACATAGCAACACCAAAGCAGGAGTTTTGTAAAATTTGCCTTCTGTGTGTGCTATTTTGATTTTGTGTTCATCCTAGCAGAGTCTGGAGGGGTCAAGCAGAATAAAACTATGGACTTAAGGGCAGAAAATAGGTCAGCAGCCAAAAAATATTGAATTTAGAGAGTAATGGATACAGTGTGCTGACAGTAATCTGTCAGCTGCAGTCCTAGGTGGAGTCTTGGTAAATATGACCAGTAATCCTGAGTGGAGTTAGAAACTGGAAGTTTGTGAACAGGAACAGTGAATTCGTTCAAGAGACTGATAAGGTTTGGTAGCACTTCCTTAAGCCTAAAGGTCTTCTGGGCCCCTAGAGCTGTGCAAGAGACTTGGTTCTCATCCTCAGCAGACAAAACAGACAGCCCGTGCACGCAGAAGAGCTGCCTTGGACTCTGAGGGTTAATCTCATTACAAAAGCCTCTCTTGCAAGCTGGTTACCTGTCATTTAATCTACAGAACGGACAGAAGCCTTTCAGAAAGGCAAATTAAAAACTGTGTTTTCTATTACCAAATTGTTCTTTGGAGTTTGCATCTTATTTTTCTAAGGCTAAGGATTATTTATCTCTATGCCTTTGAAAATGGTTATCTGTGTATTGCAGAGGTTTAGCAATTGAAGGCAAAACAAAACAGAGAAAGAAAAAAGATTTTATATTTGCACTATTTTTTTTCCCGAGTAGCAAAATTACATGCCAAATACTTAATAAAATAAAACGGAAATAATGAATTGAAATTTCAAAATATATTCAGTATTAAAGAAGAAGAAAAACTGGTTAATTACAGGTTTAATAAGATTATATTATCAATGGCAAATTATTATGGTAATTCAGAATCATTCTCCTAGGGAAAAGTATGTCACACAATGCCTGGGTCCTGATGGCACCACCAGCTTTGCCTGTTCTACCACCCAGCTCCCATGGGCTTCTCCCCATTCTGCCCAGGGCCCAGGATCTGATGTCAACCCCTCAGAGCCTCACCCATGGACCCCCATGTCCTATCCCCAGGGAGGTGTCTGATGCCCAGGGCTGGGACTGCCCTGGTGCCTCTGGTGCCCTGCTCTTGACTGGGGAGTGGAATGGGCCATGGTTGACAGATCTTGCCCTGATGCCCCCATCAAAAGAAGCTCCCGATGGTCCTGGACCTCAGGAGTCTCTGCATACACAGCCCCCTGACACACCCTTTGTGCACTAGGACATTTGGAAAGATACAGCGCGGCATCTCTGGGGCACCCATACTCCCACACACTGCTTGTATTTTAAATCTGATACTTGGTAGGAGAAAAGAAACTTATTGTCTAAAGATTTTCTGATAACCACACTAAAAAGAATGAGCAAACAATAATTTTTAAAACCTTTTCTACCTCGATTATTACAGTAGAGAACCCACCCGTTATTTTCTTCCCCTTTGGCAACCTATAGGGTCCCACTGCTGGCTGATCAGATGTCTCTATTTGTTGTATCACAGTGAAAGAGCACCAGCCCAGGTTCTCACCAGGAGGGATTATAATGGTGTTGATGGTGGTGCTTCTCGCTTTACATTCAACAGTGGAGGATTTGTTGCATTTCCCATAAAAGTTTGCTGACTTGCTTCATCACTGGTCCATGATGTAATGCTTCGCTCAAGTATCACTATAGCCTGCAAAAGACTTTCTGTAAGTAGGATACTTCCTTTTCTATCAGCCATTTTAAATTAGACAATTTTCATTATGTGTGGGACAGAGATTCAGTTGTTAGTTATTCTGTCTAGTCATACTTTTAATATTGCCGTAGGTACTTAGGGCATGTATCCTTGTGGAGAAGCAGACATTTTAGTTGGGTGATGATACTATTGTAACCATGTTTATTCAAAGTCAAACTGGAGTTAAAACGGGTCCTCAGGCAGTTATTCCTGGCCCGTATCATCCCCTTGCTCCCTTATTTTTCGTAGGCCTAACATAAAGGAGCGCCTCCTTTATGAAGATAGGCTGAGAAAGTTGGGGCTGTTCAGTCTGGAGAAGAGAAGGCTGCGTGGAGACCTCATAGCACCCTTCCAGTATCTGAAAGGGGCCTATAAGTATGCTGGGAAGGGACTCTTCATTAGGGACTGTAGTGATAGGACAAGGGGTAATGGGTTCAAACATAAACAGGGGAAGTTTGGATTGGATATAAGGAAGAAATTCTTTCTTGTAAGGGTGGTGAGGCACTGGAATGGGCTGCCCAGGGAAGTTGTGAATGCTCGATCCCTGGCAGTGTTCAAGGCCAGGTTGAACAGAGCCTTGGTCAAGACGGTTTAGTGTGAGGTGTCCTTGCCCATGGCAGGGGGGTTGGAACTTGATGATCTTAAGGTCCTTTCCAACCCTAACTATTCTATGATTCTATGATAAAGTCCAAAGTCACCCTTGGTGGCCTTCCCATTACCTTGAATGGGAATGAGATCAAGGTCTTTGTTGGTTTTTTTTTGTTTTTTTTTTTTTTCAGAAAATTGGTAGATTTGAACCATTGTTCAAAGCCCATTGAAATTCATGAGACCTCTTACAAACTGAGTTACTGTTGCAGAAGCATCTAACTGTGAAAGCCATAGCACTTCATTTTCTGACTGATGCAAGAGCAGTAGAATAGTGCATCCATTTATTTTAGTCTTATATACAAGAACTACAAAGGTCCCTTGAGTATTTTGTTCTCATATACAGGAATTACAGAAGTCCCCAGAGTACTATTCTCCCTTGAGTGGAGCTTGTTTTCCCTGGGCAAGGGGAAAAAAATAAGTGAAAGCAAGAACCTATTTACTTGCAGGGAACTGGTGAACTGACCTTTGAACCTCAGATCTTTTGCTGCCTAGTCAGTGGATTTTAGCCAGTATTTTCGTGCGAGGATGTCAGAATGTGGCATAGGATGGCAGAATTTAATATCTGCCCTTCAGTCAGTAACAATAAATGCATATGAATCTTTTGGGGGGAGGGGGGGTTTCACACTGTCTCTGGGAATAGAAAATCTTTGGCATTACTCTTTCTTCTCAGCGGTTCTTACAGTTACTAAGAAATTTGAGTAATTTACTTACATTTAGAACCTGCTAAATCTCTTTATAGCAATATTATAACTGTGATGGCCTAAGGTTTGTAGGAAGAGAGATGTTATCTAAGGTACTAGACCTAGTACAGTTGGAAAAAGGAAACAAGACTTTAGGCACACTTTCCCTTATCCTCAGTATGTTCTTAATTTGAAGATTGTAACTTATTTTTGAGAATTAATATGGGTATGATTGTTTACAAGATTTTTTTTTTCCAGAGGTATCAGAAAAGTAAAAGATATTATCCCTGCCATCTGATCTAAACCACTTGATTATGACATGACAGGTGATAATACTTTTTCTTTTATGACAGTATAAATATGGTAAAATAGTCCTATATTTACTATAACAAAACAAATACTTTAGGCACTTTAAAAATTGGGAGCTTCATCCTCTATGAAAAAATAACCACAAAAACTAACTGTAGGATTTCTTGTCAATTTGTTAAATGTAGCAAACAAAAATAAACAAAAGTAATAGAAATGGTAGGCATGTTTCTTTGTAACAGGTAGGAAAGCGCTTTCTAAATCTGATTTTGGTCATTGATCCCATGTATTATTTCGCATTCAAGAATACATAAAGTTGGAGTGACTGACTGCTTCGTTTTGTGTTTGGCTGTTAGTGATAGTTAACCCAAACTAGATACTGAGTATGCTTCTTTTTAAAAAAATCAATGATTTTATCTGTTTTATTTCATTAATTATACACTGCTTTTTGTAAATACTTCACTGTTACATGGGTGTTTGTGACTAAAGTATCAGAAATAACCTGTGTGCAATATTTTGCAGAATAAGTAGCACCACACTATTTTTCAATAACTGCAATTACTGTATGAAATGTGGGTAAATCTGGAGATATAGATATGTAGAATTTGTTTTATATATGCCATGTATTTAGTTCAGCCCTTCCCACACAAAATTTTTCCTGATCTGTAAGACTACCAGTGAAAGTTTTGGTAGAATACTGTTTAAAGTAGCCAGGAAAATAAAGAGCATTTGTGGAGGGTCCTCCAATGAAAATGTTCAACACTGAGAATGATAAAGCTCTAAACTATCAGTCAGAGGACTTCATTTGATCTCAATTCTTTAAGTATACCATAAAAAAGGAAGCAGCCCTCTAGGTAACCAGGCAAACGTTGCCGAACATTAGTGCTGAGTTATGTGTGCCCAAATTAATAATAATTTCAGGATTAATGCAGGAAGATCTACTGACAAAAAGCCTACAAGTTCAACATTAAGAATTTGCAGCAATAAGAATGTTTTCTTACTAAATACTTTATTTTCTCCCTAAATGAAATATTGTACAGTGGTTTTCCCTGAGGCCAAAAAAAAAAAAAAAATAAAAAAAAAATAAAAAAAGACTCTGATGAGCTAAAAATATAGTTACCTATATGCAGAAAAAAAACTCAGAAAATAAAGTTAAAAAAGTGTATCATTGTCAGAATGCGTTATTTGCTGCACAGCAGCAGCATAGCTAACATGGGGAGCTGAACTGTGTAAAACATTTTTCAAAGCCTCAATTTAAAGTGTTCTGAAAAAAAAAAAAGTTTTTTTTTCTCTTCTGACATCCAAAAGCTATATCTTTGTTGAACACACCAGCTAAAGACACATATGGAAAACTATTATTTGACATCATAAATTTCAACAAGTGTTTCACAACAATTATCAGTCTCCATAACCTACCTACACACATAATGCACTGTAACTTTGTTCTCACCGGCAGTACTATTCCTGTTCCTTTTTTTCCACTATGAAGGACAGGTGAGTTGTTAAGTGCAAGTGTAAAAGCTTCTGGATGTATTTTCTGTGTGAACAGAGTCTTTTAAACTTGGGTTTTGCCTACTGGATGTTCCCATAGACAGCGAGGAAGAAAGAGGCTCTTGCCTTGTATCCTACTGATTCAAGAAAGAGAGAGACAATTTTTTCAAATGTGTCAGAGATTAAAAAAGCACATACAAGAGGGTATCAGAGCTCTCTTCTTGTCTAGAGAAAAAGTAGCACAGTAAGACTTTGAGCCCTAAGTTTAAATGACAAAATAAGAAATCTGAATTCCCTTTGGTAACAAAAAAATTTCAAAAAATTTCAAAAATCTTCTCTTTGGTGAAAGCTCTTCAGAAGAAAACCCTGCAATATACAGAATTGTTCTGATAATGGGAGATTCTTAGAATCTTCCTGATAGAAATTTAAAAATATATTTCAGTTTGATGAACTCAGGAAAAAATGAAAGCTCTGAGCATCTCAGCAGAGAGCTTGTGTATATTTAGTTATCAAATTCTGATCCCACAAAAAGGGGAGTCAAAGAAATGTATAAAAGAACCTAGTGAACTGAATGTCTTAAAAAAAAAATGTCTTAAAAAGCTCTGAAGGAGCTTAAAGTATCATATAACAAATTTCTCTTATAACTGCCTTCATCCATCTCCAAATGGTGAAAAGGTTGCCATAAAAAGCCTGCTGTAGGGGCAAGATAATTTCATCGTAGTATTAATGAAAATATAAAGATATTAATTCCTGCTGGCAATATTCTGTGTCATATCTTAAAGATTGTTCTTTTTCTCAATGAGACAGACTTTAGCGTCAAAACATCTTAACTAGTTTCCTCCCTTTTATGTCAATGGGCTTGTTCATTAAGAGAATTTGTAAGTCATAGGTCGTGGCGGTATTCTAAGATATATGTTACAGCTAAATCATTAGTTAAGTGCTCCTGATAAGAAAATTGGTTATAAATTAAACTGGCAATCATAAAATTAAGCTTAGTGATTGATACAGTCATACACATGACTTAACAAATGCTAATTTCCATGTTATTATAAAACTGATAAGAAATAATGCCTTCAGGAGTTTTGTCAGCTAGGACAGTCACGTATATATTTTTCATTACAATTAGATACGTGTTATTACTTATAAACCCCTTATTCATTATGCTAATGCATTAAATTTCCAGACCAATTAATATGTGGCAACCTATTGGTCATGTTTACAATGTATCTAAATTTTCCCAGTGTGGATGTTAGAATTTCTTTTTTACAAAAATAATGGATTTAGTGGTTTGAAATGTTAATCATTACATCTTTTCTTATGAACTTTCATTCATAGTGAAATGATTGCTGCTTGCATCACTGCAGAACAGATCAAAATCAGGCTACCCTATTGTACTCTAGATGATCACTTTAGCAACAGGAATGTCACATTTTCAGCTGCAGCTGAAATTAGAAGGCTGCAGAGTTAAAAAAAAAAAAAAAGTAAAAAAAAAAAAAATTATCACATTTAAATGGCTCCATTATCTGCAAAGTCTAACTGACATTTCTTGGGTGGAATCTGAAGTGCTGATTTCTGGAGATCATAACTTTTCTGCCTAAAAATCTCCGCCTCTTGTGGGAGCTAACAGGATTTCTTCAACTAGAATCTCCATTTTGATAGAAAGAGTTATTTCCAACCACCATGCCCTCCTGGATAAGTTTCCAGTTTTCAAGCTCTTCTTGCTTTTGTATATCAGTCTGATATTAAAACTTTCTGTAGAAACCTTTCTGTACATATGCATTCAGATGAAAATTTATTTTTATATTATCTTCCATATTATTTCATATTTATTTTTTTTTATTTTTAGTATTATTTATATTTTATATTATATTTATATTATATTAATATTATGTTAATATTAACAATTTGATAAAGCAAACATTCTGACCATGCTGACTATGACCACCTGTAGAAAACAGTTTAACGATGAAAACATTCTGGCTATATCAACCTGTGGAAAACTATTTATGTTTGGCTTGCAATTGCTGAGGGATGTAGAATTTGTAACTGGTGAAATCTTTTACATTCTTCTTGATTTTGAGGATGGCTGAAAAAGAAAATACCCAGAAGCATATTGCTATAAATTTCCTACAAATTAAAACTACTAAAAAGGTGGAGAAGAATGTGATTAGCCTTCTGAACCTAACAGTAATCTTACGTCAGGCAAGTTGTACTGCCAAACATGTGAGCTGTTCTTGAATTAAAATAAAAGAAAGTCAGAACAAATTACTCAGGTTTCATTCAAAGGCTGACCAGGAAGAATGAAAAAAAGGAACTTCTGAATCCTTGTGATCTGCTACATTGTGGCACTTCGAGAAATTCCAGTGCATGTTTTCATGTTACTTTGAGAAGGTGAACACTCATGTTCTTCTTGGTTTTGCTCTTTGTCTCTACTGTCAGGAAGCACATAAACTATTGCAAAAAGATTTGTCTGAAACTTTTGCTTATCAGTAAACTGGAATTAAAAATCTGTCCGGGGTTCAGCAGCAGCAGTCAGTTTTTCTCCTTCGTAGTAGCTGGTGCAGCGCTGTGTTTTTGACTTTCAGCCTGGGGACAGTACTGATAAAACCGATGTTTTCAGTTGCTGGTCAGAATGTTTACTCTGACCAAGGACCTTCTGAGTCTCATGCTCTGCCAGGGAGGAGGGGAAGCCAGGAGGAAGCAGGGACAGGACACCTGTCCCAAACTAGCCAAAGAGGTATTCCATACCACAACACGTCATGCCCGAGGATGTAACTGGGAGGGACCCGAAGGGCACGCGCTGCTTGGACGGGCTTGTTTCGGCAGGTGGTATCGTATTCTCTTCCCTTGTTATTTCCTTTTCATTATTATTATTGGTGGTAGCAGTAGTGGTTTGTGTTATACCTTAGTTACTGGACTGTTCTTATCTCAACCCGTGGGAGTTACATTCTTTCCAGTCTCCTCCCCATCCCTCCTGGGAGGGGGAGGGGGGGGAGTAGAAACTGCATGGCTGACTTGCCCACTGACTTAAACCACAACAAAATCTTTCAGAATAGCTATAAACATCTCTTAAGAAGGGCCACAACTTTAAATGAATAGGCTCACTGTTCTTAGTGATATTTCTTGTTTGTGGTGAGGTCCATGTAAGGTAAGGACTTTTGTCGTGGTTTAAGCCCAGGCCGTAAACCAGAACCACGAAGTCCACTTCCCCCCCCACCTTTCTTCCCTCCGCTCCTGTAGGGACGGGGAGGAGAATCAAAAGAATGCAACTCCCACGGGTTGAGATAAGAACAGTTTAATAACTAAGGTATAACACAAATCACTACTGCTACCACTAATAGTAATAATGATAAAGGAAATAACAAGGAAGAGAATACAACCTCTCACCAACCGGCACCTCGCCCCCATCCCGCAGTCATCTAGCCCTTCCGGGCACTCTCCGTTCTACATCCCTGGGCATGACGTGCTGTGGTATGGAATACCTCTTTGGCTAGTTTGGGTCAGGTGTCCTGTCCCAGCTTCCTCCCAGCTTCTCCTCCTCCCTGGCAGAGCATGAGACTCAGAAAGTCCTTGGTCAGTCTAAACATCTGTGTTATCAGCTCTGTTCCCTGGCGGAAAGTCAAAACACAGCACTGCACCAGTAGAAAAAATGACTGCTACTGCTAAACCAGGACAGTATCCACCCCTTATTCCATACCATTCATGTCATGCTCAGATCCCACATTTCCAATATACCCTCACTCTCATCTCAGTGCACTGTTATCTTAGTGCACAGACCAATCCCTATAAAGCTGCTGAGTCCATTCAGTCCATGATGGTGGGCTCCATCTCTTGTAACAGTCTTTCAGAGCAGGAGAGACCCATTGCAAAGTCCACCCCTCGATTATGAGTCCATCTCTATGTTGCATCTCTGCCCTGATGGCCTGAAGTGTCATGGGCCCATCAGGCTCAAAATAATTCACCCTCCCCTGCAGCAGTCTCTGCAATTTGTCATCGGGGTCTCCACACAGCTGCCTTCCATCTCCGATGCTTCCAAAGCACTGGAGGGGCCCAGGGGATTAGATACTCGCCCATACTGTCCCACACACCGTGACACTCATGGCTGTCCAGCCTTGGGAAAAACCCCTCGGTCCCCCTGTATTGTCTAAACCCAGACAAGACCCAAACCTGGCTCTGCTTAACTCTCGGGATCAGACAAAATGGCCGTGGGTAAAACACACTCTGTGTGTGTGCCAACATGATGATCCCCATCACAATCAGCAGGCAGGTCCCAAGGGTACCCAAAGGCCATTCAAAACCTTCAGAACTCTCAAATGATGCTGCTGTGCTTGCCGGCTCTCTGACCACCAGCTTCACTTTTTCTGAGTCCAGATCTTCCTCCTCTGCCTTGCTGGAAAGCGCTGCGGGGTCTCCTGCATCCTCCTGGGGCTCAGGCTCACGGGGCTCGGCGAACGGCTGCTGGGGAATGCTCTCGGCCGCCACGGGGCTGGGCTCGGCTGTGGGGCTCGGCTCCTCCGCCGCCTCCTCCCGCTGCTCAGCAGCTGCCTCCTTCCCGGCCTCCGGCCCCGCTCCCGCCGCCGCTTGGTCCCCGGGGCCCCTCTCCCGGGCTGCTTCGGCCTCCGCTGGCTCCCGGGGCCACTCTCCCTCAGCTCCCCGCAGCCTCACAAAGACGGACGCGAGGATGAGTGTCAGGACGGTGAAGAGCAGCGGGACGGCCACGTACAAGTCCACGGCCACGTCCATCCCGCCCTGCTGCCGGAGCCCGCCCGCGTTACAAGCCATTACCATAAAATACAATGAAACAAGAACCTTAGCCCAAGGCCCACACTTGATAAACACCAACACAGCAAATACCGGCTCTAAGTAAGCTACAGCATACTGAAACTGTGACATAAAGAGAAACAACTTTGAGAGCCAATAAATCAGCATTGTGCCTTGGTCAGATCTGTTGTTATCTCAACCCTTCGAGCCCCACGTTGGGCGCCAAAAAAAACTGTCGTGGTTTAAGCCCAGGCCGTAAACCAGAACCACGAAGTCCACTTCCCCCCCCCCACCTTTCTTCCCTCCGCTCCTGTAGGGACGGGGAGGAGAATCAAAAGAATGCAACTCCCACGGGTTGAGATAAGAACAGTTTAATAACTAAGGTATAACACAAATCACTACTGCTACCACTAATAGTAATAATGATAAAGGAAATAACAAGGCAAGAGAATACAACCCCTCACCAACCGGCACCTCGCCCCCATCCCGCAGTCATCTAGCCCTTCCGGGCACTCTCAGTTCTACATCCCTGGGCATGACATGCTGTGGTATGGAATACCTCTTTGGCTAGTTTGGGTCAGGTGTCCTGTCCCAGCTTCCTCCCAGCTTCTCCTCCTCCCTGGCAGAGCATGAGATTCTCAAAGTCCTTGGTCAGTCTAAACATCTGTGTTATCAGCTCTGTTCCCTGGCGGAAAGTCAAAACACAGCACTGCACCAGTAGAAAAAATGACTGCTACTGCTAAACCAGGACAACTTTGTCATTAGTTTTACTGCTAAGTGCGGCTAAAACTATTACTTGATTAGCACAATACTGGCAGAATCAGCAGATACTTGGCATTTCGACACTTTTTCAGTCTGGATCCAAAATGTTTTGGGAAGTTGTCAAGGGAAAATTCTGTATCAGACAAAAGTACTTCATAAAGTAAAACTGAAGTCATCAGGGACATGAAATTCTTTTGCATATCTCATGCATTGCTTAGCTTACTTACAAAGCTGCTACTCCTATTGATTAGATTAAATTGAATGCATTTTATCACCTCAGTGTGCTCAAGAAAAGGAAGAAGTGTTAGAGTTTAATGTCTCTGTGAACTTTTCAGATATACCTCTGTCTTCATTCAGAAACACTGTTGTTCATGTTTGGGCTGGCTTGTCATATAAACATAAATTCAAGAGCATTGGAAATGGATGACAGATTGAAATCAAAGAGAGGGCAATAACATCTAAAATAGTAAACACACTTTTCTTAATCTCTGAGAATGAAGAAGAATGAATATGATATTGCAACCTCTCTCTTCTTACAGTAATTCTAAAGGTCCAATTTCATTTGAAGATGGAAAAGAATTCATCACAGATACTTCAAGTGAAAAAACCTGTCTGGCTTTTATTCTCAATTTACAGCTGACTTGATTAAAAGCCAGAAATAATTTCAGCTTTAGAAGTTTGGTTCTAAAACACCAATGCCTGTCATGCAGGATGCAAGCCTATGCATTAGGTTTTTAGGAGCAAACAGGAGCAACTGTGCCATGTAATTCTTCATTATGATCTCTCCATATTAAACTGGAGAACAAAACTTTTAACTGTATTTTCAGGGCTCAGAAGTAATGAAATTTTAGTGTTTATGAAAATATTTTACATGTTTTCCTTTTCAAGAGGGAAGAACTGGAATAAATTTAAACAAAGGTTTAGCTAACATATAATAATATGTTAGCTAAATGTCTGCAATTTTTAAAAGACGAATGCTGCCATGGTAAGGGCAAAAGAATCATACAGTTGCTAAGAACAGCTGCATCTTCTGTCAGTTTGTCTGGATGCAGCAAAGACAAAGATGTAAGCAAAGTAACCCAAGTATTGCTGGAACTGAATTATTTCTTACGCTTTTAATCGTTTCAGAGAAATAGCAAGTGCTCTGTCCAGTGCATGCCAGATGCCAGGAAGAGCGGTTAATGAACTGTGAAATAGCCTAAACTTACTGTATTTAGCCATGCCCAGTGGAACAAGACGCACAAGTCTTGCAGTAGACAAACCCAACAGTCAAATGACATGTGAAGAGTTATTTTCTCCATGAATGAACCAAATCAATAAAATTGACACAGTGCGAGTCAGCTAACTAAAACTTAGTTTCTGATACTTCATGAAACCTAGAATTGTAGGCAAATATGTGAAAACACAACCATCAAAAAACTTTTCATTCAGAGCAAGATTCAAAATAAGATACTTTGGCATTATTTTATATTTGAACTTCTGACAGTATTTGTTGTGACTGGATGTGTTCGTTTGTTTTCTTACTTCAAATAAGAACATATATAAATGTAATATAACTGTATTAGTATAAAGTTAATATAATTAAAAATGAAACTATGTTGTTATCAAGCAAAATCATATCTGATAGTCTATCTATTGACAATACCACAGACTACCTAAAAAAAAATTTAAGGTGCTCAGTACATACTAGTAAATAATTAAAACTCTTCATTATTTTTGACTTCATGTCTATTTCTCCTTATCTACCCCAAACCCTCAATTTTTAGTATGAGACACTAAACTGTTCTTGTGAAATCAGCATATTTTATTTCAGGAAGTACAAGCTTTAAGTTAACTAGTATTTGAATGTTTCTTTAGGATATAGTGCTATTCATCTTTTTCTCAGTACAAAATTGATTGAAGAAGCAATTATCATTGGCATGTAATTCCTATTCCATTATTATCTTTTATTACCTACCCTACTCTGCTGATATAAGGGTTGAGATAAGCTACCTTGTAAACTAAAAGAACAAAGTCATCCTGATTTAAATTAATTTACAAATATTTCACTCCTATTATAATCATCCACCAAAAAGATTTTTCTTTTACAAATGCATTGATTGTTTTTACCAGCTAATAATATTTCACATTTTCTATAATGAACTTTTCTTGAACTGTTCTCACTACTCTTGCCTCTGAGCACGATACCTTTTTATACCTTTTCTACACCTTATCTAGATGAGTAAAATTGGAGGTGGGACATTTCTTAGGTAAATATAGAGTACTGAGTACTCATCAAATACATAACTACACTAGCATATCTGAACAGCTGTTTTGATTTGTAGCCAATAACATGAATGTCTGCATAGTCTTGGAATCCGGATGCAGGGACTGTGAGAATGAAGACCCTAGGCCCGCTGTAGGAGAGGATCTGGTTCGAGATCATCTTAAAAACCTGAACGTACACAAGTCCACGGGACCTGACAAAATCCATCTGCGGGTCCTGATGGAGCTGGCAATTGAAGTTACTAAGCCACTGGCCATCATATCTGAAAAGTCATGGCAGTCAGGTGAAGTTCCCGACAACTGGAAAAAGGGAACTATAACCCCCATTTTCAGGAAGGGGAAAATGGATGAACCAGGGAACTACAGACCAGTCAGTTTCACCTCTGTGCCTGGCAAAATCTTGCAGCAGATTCTCCTGGAAGGCATGCTAAGGCACATGAAAAACAAGGAGGTGGTTGGTGACAGCCAGCATGGCTTCACTAAGGGGAAATCCTGCCTGACCAATTTGCTGGCCTTCTATGATGGGGCTACAGAACTGATGGACAGGGGTAGAGCAGTTGATGTCATCTACCTGGACTTGTGCAAAGCATTCGACACTGTCCCACACGACATCCTTGTCTCTAAATTGGAGAGATATCAATTTGATGAGTGGACCACTCGGTGGACAAAGACTTGGCTGGCTGGCCGCACGCAAAGAGTTGTGGTCAATGGCTCGATGTCCAGCTGGAGACCAATAAGGAGTGGTGTCCCTCAGGGATTGGCACTGGGACCGGTCTTGTTCAACATCTTTGTCAGTGACATGGACAGTGGGATTGAGTGCGCCCTCAGCAAGTTTGCCGATGACACCAAGGTGTGTGGTTCGGTTGATACACTGGAGGGAAGGGATGCCATCCAGAGGGACCTTGACACGCTTGTGAGGTGGACAGATGCCAACCTTATGAAGTTTAACTGTGCCAAGTGCAGCGTCCTACACCCAGGTCGGAGCAATCCAGGGCACAGCTACATGTTGGGCAGAGAAGAGATTCAGAGCAGCCCTGTGGACAAGGACTTGGGGGTGCTGGTCGATGAAAAAATGAACATGAGCCGGCAGTGTGCACTCGCAGCCCAGAAAGCCAACCGTATCCTGGGTTGTATCAAGAGGAGCGTGACCAGCAGGTCGAAGGAGGTGATCCTGCCCCTCTACTCTGCTCTCGTGAGACCTCCCGTGGAGTCTTGTATGCAGTTCTGGTGTCCTCAACATAAAAAGGACAAGGAACTGTTGGAACAAGTGCAGAGGAGGGCCACGAAGATGATCAGGGGACTGGAGCACCTCCCTTATGAAGACAGGCTGAGAAAGTTGGGGCTGTTGAGCCTGGAGAAGAGAAGGCTGTGTGGAGACCTCCTAGCAGCTTTCCAGTATCTGAAGGGGGCCTACAAGGATGGTGGGGATGGACTCTTCATCAGGGACTGTAGTGACAGGACAAGGGGTAACGGGTTCAAACTTAAACAGGGGAAGTTTAGATTGGATAGAAGGAAGAAATTCTTTACTGTGAGGGTGGTGAGGCACTGGAATGGGTTGCCCAGGGAGGTTGTGAATGTTCCATCCCTGGCGGTGTTCAAGGCCAGGTTGGATGAGGCCTTGGGTGGCATGATTTAGTGTGACGTGTTCCTGCCCATGGCAGGGGAGTTGGATCTAGATGATCTTAAGGTCCTCTCCACTCTAACTATTCTATGATTCTATAAAATGTGCTCATAAAGCTAAAATTTTCAGAATTCTCCTGGCAAAATTTTGATGTAGTATGAAATGCAATTACGGAGTTTCTCTAGGTCACTATTAAAAACACGAGTAAACTCACAAATTGATTCCAAAGGAAAGAGACAATGTTAAAGCACACATATATTGTCATGCTCTTTTCACTTACTGTAATTGGTTTTTTGAAACTATTGTCATTGTCATTGAAAAACACACACTTTATTTTTCTCATCCTTTGTCCTAGATTTCCCACCTCTTTTTAATGATTAAAAAGTATTCTGTTATTGTTTGAATGACATACATAGAATTATTTATACACTTAATTAGTTAGTGAAATGCAAACCATTTGTAATTACAAACAATAGGAAGACTACCCTGGGCACAAGTCAGTTTTGAAAAGAGCTTGTGGTTAGGCCTTTTTTAAAAAAGTACTTCTTCAAAGTGCCTTAAATTTACGGTTTCTTTTATGGCCCTATTAATTCAAGTACTGTTTGTAACCAGATAAAATTATTGTTGCTTTCCATTAAATCAATAAACCCAAAGTTATTAAAATCCTCTTAGACTTCATTACTGGAAAACATCCGTGTTCAGAAGAGCAGCTCAGTGTGTGTTTAACATTATATGTATCCCTAAATACCACTGAAGTCAATGGGGTTTATGGACACACTTTAAGTTCATTACATGCATAAGTTATTTTGTGCACAAGGAAAGTCAATTAGGAGCTTAGTTAATTCCAGAAACATGACATTCAGCAGCAGAACTATGCATATTTATGTTTCACAAGACTAAATAATTTTCTTTTTTATATTTAATTTTAAATATTTTTATCAGTAACACTCAGATCGAAACTTCAACGAAAGTATCTAATCTTGTAATAGTAATTATTTTTTTTCATATAAATAGAATTCTATTAAGCAGTTAGTATCTGATCTGTTATGTATCACCTGCATGCTCTGGCCCATCATTTATTTATTACACTGCTGCATTTGTTCCTGCTTATAGAAAATTCTTCACTTAGGAGGCAGGAATTCACTTCCAAAGAAACACTACAGCACAGAAACTAGTAGCAGTCTTATTAGAGTAGATCTACACAGCTGTAGGAGCTTTGCCTTAACAATTTTGATGAAGTCTGAAAACAATAAACTTTTTTTTGTTAATGGAACAAGAAACCTGAAACTGCTTATTTTTGTCAAGAAGTGGAATCTTATAAAGGCAGTCATCTTTTGTTGAAATCAGGGTGAAGACTTCTAGCTACTTTAATTAGGGCTGAATCAGGTCTCAGATTATCCTGCACACATGCCAAGCAACTTGTGAAAGCTTCCTTGGGGCCAGATTCATATACTTCCAGCTTTGTGCTATACTTGAACAACTTCTATTTGCTAGTGCTGCCTGAACCTGAAGAGGTTGTTTCTGAATGTTATTATGGGAGCTTAAATCTCATTATTCTCACAGCCAAATGTAAGGTGAATTCTGAATAGAATAAAAATTAGCTGCTGTTGCAATTTGCTGATATTAAAGCATGCAATTTATTAATTCAATAGTATCTTATTAGATAACTGTGCTCCAGAATGAGGAAAACAAACATTTCATGCTCCTTCATTCCATGTTTATGCTGTGGTATTTACAGACATTTAAAGTGTGTTACTACTAGTTCAGAAAGGGCTATTTGCTCCGATTTTTCGTATTAACAGTTAACATTTTCCTTTTTTGGTCTTAGTTCAGTAAGTAGAAGATATTCCACTGCTTGTTTTAACTAAAATTTAAAATTAACAGATTTCTTACCTGCTTGAAATAGTAACAAAAAGCAATGCTTCATAAAATATGTTTAATTCCTAAAATTCCAAAATACTTTTTTTTCTGGTTTATTTACTAATATTTGCTTTTTATTTCTTTCTTGGGTTCTAGAATTGCGACTAAAATCTGATCACATTTTCAATTGAAACTTCATCCATGAATACATAAAAATGTGCTAAACTACTGGCTAAATAGCAAGTCTACATCAGAAAATGCTCAGCCAGAAGGAAGCAGCCCAGGTCTATGTTCTTGTTTTATTCTCTAACACAAGAATACTACAAAACCTTGTTTACTAGGAAACATGAAAAAATAAATGTTAGCCAAATTGTTGATGACAAGGCTCCAGTGCATTTTCTTTCACAGAGATGATTTTTTAGAATTTCTCTATGTCAAAGATATTTTATATATCTGTAAAAAAAAAAACAACCAAAAAACAAAAAACAAACAAACAAACAAAAAAAACCAAAAAAACCCCACACCCAAATCAAAAGAGAGGTTTTCCATCTTTGAACCACTGAAAGCATTTAACTCATAGTCTTATATTTCCCATATACAGTCCCCAAGTAATTCAGCCTCAGAAGATCTTTAGTCCAACCTTCTGATCAAAGAAGGTGAGCTGAGAGGTCTGATCAGATTACTGAAGGCTGTATCCAGTCAGGTTTTGAAAACCACTAAAGACAAAGACTGCACAGCTTGTACCAATGCTTAATCAGTGCATCACCTCAATGGTAGTTTGGTTTTTAATTAAAATACTTAGTTTTCATGACCAAATTAAAAACTAAACTATGTAAGAATGAGATATGTCTGAACATGATGATGATTAGGGTGATTGTGCTGCACCAGTCTGATGATTTGATACATCATTTCATACTTGTTCACCTAATATGATTTATATAAACTTGCTGACATAGTGAGCTACTGTTTCTTGGCATGAGCTCAGCCATGAAAGGCATGAAGTATTAAAGATTTCTTCTTTTGTGTGTTGAGAAAATTATTCTTATCCTCAAAAGAAGTCAGATCAGATATTGGTAATCTGATTTTTTTTGTGTAGACCATTCTAAAGAAAAGCATATATAAGTAGAACTTGCAGATTGGTAGGTTTTTCAATTGCAGAATATTAGTAGTGAAGCCAAAAGCAAGTTTTATATCTCATAGTTTCAGTAATTACACTCTACAATGATATTTGACAGTGACCAGAATTTTGTTATCATATGTTACCATTCAGTGCATTACTCCATCTCCAAATCTTCTTCACACTTCTGCTTTTTCACTTTTTCTGCAGTGTTTTATTGAGCCATATGAGTCATGTGGCTGTAAGAATTATTCCTGAAAAGATGTCTCTCTGGTACTAGCCCTTTGAATACCAGACATAAATCTTTGTGACACTCTTGTTCCTTTAGGAGACTGGTTTGTAAATGTCAGCTCTCACCAAATATCAGATGAGCAATTTAAGAGACATTAAAACTATATCAGTTGTGGTTTTAGCATATCTGTGAGCTTAAAGAAGATGTCAGTTCATTTTGTTGTTATTTGAGGCTAGCTGCAGTAGAGTGCTGTACATGAATACACTGAAAAAAGCAGCTGTGCAAACATATGCAAATATATTGTGTTTACATAGTCCTCCATTTATGGCTTCTTGTAAGTGTGAATTTTGATCCTTTTAAAGAGCTTAAATAATTTTCTAAAATGGAAAATATATATATATATTTTTTTTTTTTTTTTTTTTTTTTTTTGCATAATAATGGCATTTTCTTAAACTTTAAACTGTGTGCTCCAGTGAAGAAAGTGAAAAGAGGTTGTTATTTTCAGGACCTTGTGTTTGCTCAGATGCTACTATCTTCATAAAAACAAACAAGGAAAAGAGGGAAAAAAAGTGGCGGAGATAGACAGCAATGAAATTATAAAAAAACAAAACAAAACAAAAAGCCCAACAATTTTTTTTAACATTTCTTTCTAAATTATGAAGCTATTTTGAAATATAAAGTAACGATACTTCTTACAGAAATCACAATTAATTTTAAAATATTCAGTATAAATACTCTTCTTTTGCTTTTACATGAATGATACCTGATAAGTTGTGTTTTCTGGAACATAAAAGGTAAAACAGAGACTTTCAAAAAAAGAAGACTACTTTCTATTTCACATCATCTCATGCAGTATTATGACTGCTACCAGAATCATTTCAGTTTGGGAAAACACAGTCTAAAATATCTGATTTGAGTCACTTTCATAGAATGAAAATGGCAAGGTCCTGATTCAACAGGATCTTTATCTGTTTTACCTGTGCTTTCTCACTGAAAATTTGAAATTGAGGAAGTTTGTGGTTAACGAATTACAAATGGTGAATTTCAGGTGAATTAGACTCCTTACTGGTCACTTTGATTCTCATTTTTTTTAACCTGTCTTCTTACCACCAGAACTTGATCAGAAACATCAGGGATACCAAAAAGTACAGGTTACCCATGTGTTCAGCGTCATATTTGAGCTATCATTTATTGCGAGCTAGAAGAGGCTGTCCAGGCAGGTGTGGAGTCTCCATCCTTGGAGATTCAAACACTGTCTGGACATAGTCCTGAACAACCAGCTTTACATAAACCTGTTTGAGCAACAGGTTGGACGAGATGACCTCCAGAGTGATACACTAATGTGATATACCACTTATACATCAATATGACTCCACTGAAAAGGGTAGAATTATAACAGAGAAAAAACAGATACAATACACGGATAAGTCAGACCTCAATGTTCACAACAGGAAATTTATTCATAGCTTAAGCCTTTAATGATTGTTACTCAGAACAAATATCACACTGAAGACACTGTGGAGAGAATAAGATCTTCTGGCTTTAAATTTGCTGGATTTTCATTGTAAATATTAGATTAAAATTCTATCATATTTTTCTCTTCTTTTTTTTTTTTTTTCCCCATTTATTACTTTTCTAGTTACTTTTGCTATTTCTCCAGTATTATTTCTGAGGTAACTATTATCCTTAAAATTCCTAAAATACCTTTCTCTGAAGGATTTATTGCTTTCCATGGATGTGCACATAACAGCATCATTTTTCTTCTTTTTATTGTGGATGTATATTCTGCAGTTCTGAGTTTCATTTGTTCAGAGTAAAGATACTTTCCTACCGTAGCAGAGTAAGTGTGTCATCTTATTTCACAGCAGTGTACAGCTGTAACACCGAACAGTCACATGCAATACAGCAGGTGGAAGAGAAATTATTTGAATAATATAAATGTCTAAAAACATGGCTAAATTTTAAGGTTATTACCACTTTTACAGATAAAAGAAAGAAGGATAGCTGTAAATTTTATGTAAAAGTTATAATCACTTCAAGGAAAACTCCACCGCATAGGAGCAACAAAATCTTTTTTTCTCACTATGAAAGTGAAATAATAGCTACAAGAAAACCTTAAACTTTTTTTTTTTCTCTCTGTGTTTCACCTGTGTTCCAATAGACCATAGTCTCTTAACCATTCTGTTTAACACAACTTGCTAGAAATGCAGGCTTTTATTCTCATGACTTCCTTCTTGAAAATTACATATTGTTCTCTCATTATTTTCCATTTTAGTCAAAAAACATATTCACATAAAACAATAAAACCATCAATCTAATTAATTTTTAATCTTCCAAAAATTAGTGATCCTTTTTTGTCTGGGATTTTTGTCTCTATGACTGAATGAACAAATTATATTTCATTAATGCTACTACCAGACACTATTTCTGTTGATCCAACCAGCCAACTCAGTCTGCTGACAAAGAGAGAACGCTTCTTTCCAAATCTGAAGATAAAACATGTGGCAACCATAGAAGCCTATAAAAGGGCTATCAACTACTAAATCCAAAGGTCTGTCATCCCTTGAAAACAAGTAACTTATGTGGCAAATTGGGCTTTACATGTAAAAAAAAAGGTGAAGGAAATTGATATATAAACATAAAATCATAGAATACTTAGGGTTGGAAAGGACCTTAAGATCATCAAGTTCCAACCCTTCTGCAGTGGGCGGGAACACCTCACACTAAACCATGGCATCAAAGGCTCTGTCCGACCTGGCCTTGAACACCACCAGTGATGGAGCATTCACAGCTTCCCTGGGCAACCCATTCCAGTGCCTCACCACCCTCACAGTAAAGAATTTCTTCCTTATATTCAATCTAAACTTCTCCTGTTTAAGTTTGAACCCGTTACCCCTTGTCCTGTCACTACAGTCCCTGATGAAGAGTCCATCCCCACCATCCTTGTAGGCCCCCTTCAGATACTGGAAGGCTGCTAGGAGGTCTCCACGCAGCCTTCTCTTCTCCAGGCTCAACAGCCCCAACTTTCTCAGCCTATCTTCATAAGGGAGGTGCTCCAGTCCCCTGATCATCTTTGTCGCCCTCCTCTGCACTTGTTCCAACAGTTCCATGTCTTTTTTATGTTGAGGACATCAGAACCGTACAAAATACTTCAAGTGAGGTCTCACAAGAGCAGAGTAGAGGAGCAGGATCACTTCCTTCGACCTGCTGGTCACACTCCTCTTGATGCAGCCCAGGATACGGTTGGCTTTCTGGGCTGTGAGCGCACACTGCCGGCTCATGTTAAGTTTCTCATCTACCAACACCTCCAAGTCCTTGTCCACAGGGCTGCTCTGAATCTCTTCTCTGCCCAACATGTAGCTGTGCCTCGGATTGCTCGGTCTCAGGTGTAGGACCTTGCACTTGGCATGGTTAAACTTCATAAGGTTGGCATCTGCCCACCTCACAAGCATGTCAAGGTCCCTCTGGATGGCATCCCTTCCGTCCAGTGTATCAACCGAACCACACAGCTTGGTGTCATCGGCAAACTTGCTGAGGGCGCACTCAATCCCACTGTCCATGTCACTGACAAAGATGTTGAACAAGACCGGTCCCAGTGCCAATCCCTGAGGGACACCACTCCTTATTGGTCTCCAGCTGGACATCGAGCCATTGACCACAACTCTTTGCATGCAGCCATCCAGCCAGTTCTTTGTCCACCGAGTGGTCCACCCGTCAAATTGATTTCTCTCCAATTTAGAGACAAGGATGTCATGTGGGACAGTGTCGAATGCTTTGCACAAGTCCAGGTAGATGACATCAACTGCTCTACCCCTGTCCATCAGTTCTGTAGCCCCATCATAGAAGGCCAGCAAATTGGTCAGGCAGGATTTCCCCTTAGTGAAGCCATGCTGGCTGTCACCAACCACCTTGTGGTTTGTCATGTGCCTTAGCATGCCTTCCAGGAGAATCTGCTCCAAGAGTTTGCCAGGCACAGAGGAGACTGACTGGTCTGTAGTTCCCTGGGTCATCCATTTTCCCCTTCTTGAAAACAAGGGTTATATTTCGCTTTTTGCATTCGTCGGGAACTTCACCCAACTGCCATGATTTTTCAAATATGACGGACAGTGGCTTAGCAACTTCATTCGTCAGCTCCTTCAGGACCTGCAGATGGATTTCGTCAGGTCTCATGGACTTGTGCATGTTCAGGTTTTTAAAATGGTCTCAAACCAGATCCTCTCCTACAGCGGGCCTAGGGTCTTCATTCTCACAGTCCCTGCCTGATCCAAGGCCCTGGTAGGCAACAAACCTCCCTTGAGACTTGGTTAGGCCGACAGATGGGTGCCTGTGTGCCTTTCAAAGTATAGTCCCCTACTACTACGACCCGCTGCTTTTTCCTGGCAGTACCAGGAGAGATCTTCTTTCCCACTGCACCATCCGGTTGTTCATGTTGTGTGTTTCTTTTTTAGCCCCCTGCAGAACAGCAAAGCGGTTGTGGGTGGGGACAACAGATTTAGGAGGAAGCCCCTTGCTTTTAATTGTCCTCTTCCTCCTTTTTTTGTTGTTTCTTTTTGTGACTATTTCCCAGCTTCCTGGGTTAACGGCCTCCTTCCTTCTTCCATGAGCTACAGGGCACGCTTCAGGCCCCTGCACAGTTTGGGCTTGGAGCACGCAGTCCTGCTTCCTCTCAGCTTCCCTGACATCTTGCAGCCTATTGACAACATCCCGCAGCTCAGCCCCCACTGCAGGAGGACCTCCACCAGGGAGCACCGAGTGCAGCCCTGCCCATTGTGCACCGTTCCCTCACGAGACCAGTGCAGGCACTCTCTACACTCCGAGCTCTGCACTGGAGCCTCCTCTGTCATCGGCTCTGTCTGGGTGCCTACTCTGGCCACCGCCGGGGCAGCCAGAGCAGAGCAATCAGACCAGGCCCCAGTCATGAGGTGAGCGCTCACCATCCCGCTCGCTTACTCGCTAAAACTACCTCCCTAACGTGCGGTGTCTGGGGCGGGCTTTTAACCAGTCAGCGCTGGCTCTGCCCCCTGTGAGTCCCTGCTCGCGTCAGCTGAGCTGTCGGCTAATGGGCAAGTCCTGTGGCGGACTTGAGTCTCCCTCAGTGGCGCTTGCCGCTCTGAATTGGGGCTGCTGAACGCTGATCTCCCCTCCGCTCCGGTGCTGAAAGCGTCCTCTCTCTCGAGCTATTCATCTCAGCAACTGACTAAATATGCAAAAGCTCTATGGCTTCATATAAAAAAATTGAAAAAATGTGAATTAAAGGCCTATGTTTTTATGGATGATTGATATGTTACATTAATTTTGATAAGAATCCCCAAAACTGTGTAACACTGAGGTATACTAATTTTAAATTTTTTTCCTTTTTTTTTTTTTTTGCTTTCCCCAGCCCCCCCCCCAAAAAAAAAAAAAATAGGGGGATGTGATGGATGAAGGAAGAAAAACAATGGTCTTGATATTAAAGCCATTTTATTATCTCATTTTATTATAATGAAATATAGCATAGAATAGATAAAATAAATATAAATTTTCAGCCATCACAGCACTTAGAGCTCTTTTGCCTATCTGTGACAGCTTCTGATTTTAGACAATTTTAGCAGATCTGTTCAACCCTGCCCTATATAGTTTATCTAATTAAGTGATAATCTGGAATAATGCATAATTGTAAACAAATAGTAGTGTAAATATCCACTGTGAGAAAAACATAGAAAGAACACCCTAAGATGTAAAATATTTTCTGACCACCTAGGTTTCAAACAGAAGTGTGGACTTCTGCTCTAGGTGGCATTTGGAGAGGGGCTGAACTAGATGATCTCCAGAGGACCCTCCCAACCCTAACAGTTCTTTGATTCTGTGACTTAGAGACAACTGCTTTTGACAATTAGATCACAGAACTGCAGGCAGAAGACATCTAAATGGCAGTGTGCAGCTGTGTACTGCATTTATTATCTATTCTAGATCGTGAGATCTAGGGGCATGAGAATCCCGAAAATACCAAGTGCTGTAATCACAATCATCATCATTAATCATTACTCACCAGCTGCCCACAAATACACACATGGACACACAAACACATAAACACACACACAGACACTTCTTCCCTTTTGGCATCTAAAGACCTAATATATATGTCATGTTGATTCAAGAATAGGGAAAAAATAAAATCATTCCAGTCCTCCTAAATATGGAACACTTTGACTTACCTTAGGAGGAAAACCAGACTTAATAGCTACAGGTTTATTTCTATGCACTGGAAAATTACTGTGTAGTAAATCATACAGGAAGTATGAGGCAAATTACATATTTATTACATGTATTCTTTTATTTTAAAATGTATATGCTTCAAGATCATAGTGGAAATATTGTTAACTACAGGTAAATTATTTTTAGAATATTGAAAGTTTGCTTTGAAAGAGGAAAGTTAGCAAGACTGTGTACAACAGCTACAAAATAAAGATGAGAGAAAGTTAGTGTGCATTTGCCACAAAGGCAAATTCAATTTGTAAGACAAATTAAAAATAAGCAACTTCAGTTTCCTTTTAATATACATAAACAGGAAGGAAAGCATCAAATGATTTACAAAAATTCATGTTGTTCTTTCTGGGTTATTAGCAAAACGCAAAAAAAAATCGTGCCTTGGAAAAATTATATTGAGAAGGAGGGTTTAACTGCCCTTAGTTTCTTGACAGACATAGCTGCATAATCTGCAATTTGTCTGGCAAAGTGAAGAACTAAAAGCAACACATAATTAGCACATAAGGAAAATTCAAATCTTCCCTCTTTTTTTTTTTTTTTTTTCTGTAAAACCAAACAAAATATTAAGCACTTATGAAAGAATCTTAGTTATTGTTTTTCATCTACAATTCCTATTGATCTGTGGAAAGAGGAGGCGGCAATGCTGTTTCTCTCCATGACACCAGGTATTTCCAAGGGCACCAAAAGCAGATAGTGAATGTAGCCATCTGAACCAGTGGCTTTATTTTGTGGTCTAACACAAAATTATCCCCAAAGCACAACAGAAATGCAGTCTTTAGACAAATGGCAAGCAGCTGCTCAGAAGTCATATATTTTAGGAAATTTACTATGAATTTATGAATCTACTCTGACAAAAAAGATTCTGTTGATTTAAACTACCTAAACACTCTGTCGCAGTATTTGTTGAAAATAATAAGATCCTGCCTTATTCATCTAAAATTGTTGGCTATTCAGTGGTATCCATCTCACCTGTCTCTTTGTTTCTTTCTTGGAAGGGCTGAGTAGTTTACCTGTAAAATGGAGGGGACAGAAGAGGAAATTACATTTTGCTACCTTATGCTGTCTAGCTGAATGAAATATAGGTGCCTGAGCTGGAACCCCATCAATACAAAAAGAAAAACAAAAAACCACAACTGAAATGAAATAGCAGCCTGAGCTTCTTTGATAATGCATTCAATGGCTTTGGAATGAAGAGGCACAGTCTGGGGAAGGTAGCATATCATTTAGGCATCCTGGGGAAGGTTTTACCAGGTCCTTGGGCTGAGACAACACTGTTACGATTATGTGACTATTAGATAATGTGTTATGACTAGGATGAAAGCACCGGGGTGATGATGAGTGGGTTTGGTGTAGGCGAGTTAGATGAGAAGTTGATTCACGGGACTAGGGTGTTGATCTGTTTAACATTTTTTATTATTACCTTTTGTGAAGTGCTGACTTCTCTAGAGAGGTAGGGTTTGGTTCATTCTGATGTGGTTGCTTCTCACCCTTGAATGACTTTCACATGCCCCTGGCTTTTCTCTGTTTCCGTGAGTTATTTCTAACGGTAGCTCTTTCTCTGTAAGTTTCTTTCTGGGCACCAGCACTCCTGGCTGTATTATCTTATGTTCCTCAGAATGGATAATATTTTCATTGTTGCTTTCCCTCACAACATTTCCCTCTGATTTTTTGATTTGTTTCATTATCTTAGTAAGCCAGGGAAATTTTCATATTAGATGAGTCCCAAACTTTTGTTGTGACACAGAGTGAAAGGAATATGCTGCTTCTGCTCACTAGCTGTACTATAGTTTGATTTGAAGGAAAGAGCCTTTTCATAGAATCATAAAATCAATTAGAATCAACAAGGTTGGAAAAGACTTTTAAGATCGTCAAGTCCAACCTTCACCCCAGGACTGCCAAGTCCACCACTAAACCATGTCACTAAGGGCCTCATCTACATGGGGTTTTGAACACTACCAGGGACAGTGATTCCATCACCTCCCTGGGCAGCCTGTTCCAATGCCTGATCACCCTTTGGTAAAGAAATTTTTCCTAATATCTAGTCTAAACCTCCCTTGACACAGCTTGAGGCTGTTACCTCTTGTCCTATCAATTGTTACTTGGAAAAGAAACCAGCCACCTCCTTTCTTCATCCTCTTTTCAGGTATTTTTAGAGTGATAAGGTCCCCCCTGAGCCTTCTCTTCTCCACACTAAACACCCCCAGGTCCCTCAGCCATTCCTCATCAGACTTGTGCTCTAGGCCCTTCACCAGTTTCATTTCCTGTTTTCATTGTTATAATTTAGTTAAATTAGAGTGGAAAACATGGGTTCTAACCAAATTCATGGAGTCACTGTCTTCCAAAGAATAGTCAAGACTGAGAGAAAAAGAGTATAACAGCCTGCAAGAGAAATTATCAGATTTTTCAGTAGGCCACTCTTCTCCCTGAAAGTCTATTTATTCATGTTTCTATTTCAAATTATAAGATTTAAATTTTTTAATTTGAAATAGCCTTTGCAGAAATTCTACCATACAGTTTAAAAAAAAATCAGAAAACTGGTTTGATGATAGCGTTACTAGGAGTCCTCAAAAGCCTCTTGTCTTAGAATTATGGAAACCACTACAAGACTCTTTTTTTCTTTCACCGTTCAAACGACACAGAAACAGGGTGGGATTTAGCCCTTTAACCTTATGAATAGAATCAAAATAAAAAAGCTTCACAGAAAACATCTTTAGTAGCTACTGTCAAAATCCATCCTATTTCTATCATTCTAATGACCAAGCATTCCTGTCCTACAGGCTCCCTCTTCCACACCTTCAAAGAATTTTTGTGTCGTAAAATCTGGATCTTCATTCTTTACCTGATATTTTTTTGAGGTATTGCATTTTGTTGTCAGCAGGCTCATTTTTTAGCATCATACAGATCAATTCTGGACTTAAGACAGCAAGCTCCCCCTCCAAAGTTAACAAAATAATGCAGGAATGATGCAGTGCCCTGTCATGACAGTACTTCACAGGTCATTTCTACCATTTGTCACCACTAAAGGCAGCACCCCATCAGCAGAATTGCTATTGTTCTTGTTTGTTTTAGTAGTAAGTATTGCCTATGACTGAGCAGCAGAATTTCAAACTATCATTAAAAATCATTAGAACCCCAAACGGGACATTGTGAGCCTATGCTTCATACAGGGCAATTTTCCTGAGCTCCCACAAAGATGAGAGCAGCAATAACAGTAATGCATATAAACTGCTGTGCCGTACCATCTACATTTTTATTGTGGACTTGTTCAACCATTGCCTCTTTTCAGCCTGTCTGTGATCACAAAGTGAGCTACTTTTTGGGCCACTCACAAGCTGGGGAGACTGTGCGAAGCTGCACTAAAGATGTGTTTTTATGTGGATCGGTATAAGTGCTATGTTGTTCATTGGGATAAGACATTTCATTTTGAAATTCCTTGATACCCTGAACCTCAGTGCTTACTTTGAGCACTCTAGTACCTGCAAAACCTATGAATCTGTCTTTCTTCATTTGGAACAGTCTAAGCCACTTTTTATTAAAGCTGCACAATTAATTATGAAGCAGATTTCTGCATAATAGTCAATACTTTATAACACTTTTAATTACATACATGCTTTTAACTAAAAATAGTTAAAACTAATAATAGTTAAAATTGGTTAAAATAGTTAAAACAGGTTAAAACATGTGGATTGTATAGCCAATAAGATAAGTTATTGACATCACAAACTGCTACGGGACATGTATTATGTATTTGGTAAGAAAGAAATATTTTTCTTCTTTCCCAGCCTGAAATCTTTCATTTCCTGACCAGACATAATTCTTAGTCTCTTTTGCAGCAAACATCCTCTGAATGGCTCAATAACCACCAAAGTAAAAAAACAATGATCTTTCTGTACAGAAAACCTGAGGAGATTTATGTGCTTGTATCTGGTGTATCAAGCAGGCAAAGATATTAAATGACACGTGTTTCTTACTCAAAGCACATGCTATCAACCCAAGAAGCCATTTCAGCATACTTGCTTAGCATAGACTAACTCTTTTCTTATGAAAGGAAGTTGATGTGATTGCAACAAGGAACTTGAAATTTGTATTACATTTAAAGCTAGGTAAAGTCACTCCCTATATCATGTTAAGGAATTGATACAATTTCTCTGTCAGCCAGCCTACTTGCTTGAAAACTGAAAGTTCTGCAGAGTGTCTTATAAACTAATAGTTTTGGTTTTCCTAGAAAAATAAAATAGACAATTATAGACCATAAGACATATTTCTCTAAGGAAGATACATCTACATGGAATCTACAGCCTCTTATAGCTGTGAATCCAGATTCATGAATTTTATGTTCAAATCCAAAGATTTTGTAAGGATTTTGGCCTGGGAGTGCCTACTCATTTGCATCCATGAGGACCCTGGAGACACAACCATTACCAGGTAAGTCTGCTCATGGCAGGGAGGTTGGAACTAGATGATCTTAAGGTCCTTTCCAACCCTAACTATTCTATGATTCTATTCTAAGTCAGACTACCAGCATTATATATAATATCAGAGTGTATATATGGGATGAAAGGAGGCCATATTTCCGTATGACTGATCCCAAACAAATTTACAGCAGGTTATTATGAAGGGCAAGTTTCTTATTCCTTCCTTAAGGGAGAAATCTCCTATCCAAGCTGTACTTCAAAGGTACTGTAAGGGATGTATCTCCAAATGACCTTTGTTCCCTCTGCAGGGTTCTGAAGGCTCCCTCTGGTGTATATTCCCACTGACCCCATCAAACAAGAACATCCACAAGAATGGGGTGATGAAGGTAACAGAAGATTTCAGGTTCTTTTGGAGGGATCTTGGGATACCTGTTATCATAGCTCCTGAAATTGGCATTGCATTTTTTAAATTTGGAAAAACTGTCACTAAACTTCTTGGAAAATTCTGTCCTTTTATCCATTCTTTAAGTAGGATTTGCTGAAATTCTTGTATGTTTTCAGCTATAAATATTTCCTTCTGCTTTTGACTTCTATCTAAAGTGTCTGCAAATCCTTCTGCTTCCTTAGTCAAGAATAGTACAGGAAAATACTGAAAAAGAAAATGGGATTAGAAGCAGAAATTAAGAAAATATTATTTCATCCCATTGAAGGAGGTCGCATACAAAACACAGGAGAAGTTTGAAAACAGTTTTGCTAAAGCAAGTAACCTTTCATAGGAAAACAAACAATCAACAAAAATCCAAGTGTTTTCTTGCTGCTCTTCCTTGGTAGTGCCAAATGCCAAGAAAGAATTAAAAAGAGGGGGAAGGTATTTACAATTCTGATGAAGGGGTAGGTGTTAAAAACATTATGTGTGATTGCAAGGATGGTCTAGGCAGCTAGTGACTGCTGTCTAGTATACTGAGCAAGGAAATGGTAGCACACAGCTTGGCAAAGGCTGCAAGGCTTGGCTCTGCTCCTGTTGCTGATTAACCTCTATGATGTGCTGTGGGCTTTGTGCTCTGCCGTGAGAGCTCAGTTGTGCTACTTGAATGAGAAGATTAGTATTTTTATCCTATTTAGCAAGGGGAAAGAAAAAAGTATAAGAATAAATATGTATTTATTTTCAGCTTTTTCAGGAAAAAATGAGGAAGAGTTCCACTGGGGGTATTACATATAGCTAGATGAAGCAGGTTTATCAAGGGACATAAAATGAGATCAGATGCTTCTAAATGTAATTGAGAGACATACTGTCTGTTTCCTGCTATAGGACTTGTAGCATTCAGCACTGCAGCATTAGTAAGAATCACAGGAACTTCAGGCAGCTTGCAGTCCTAGCCACCTTCGGTTAAAGTGTGCCCATTTGTCTGAGGGCAGGATTTTATGTTGTGTTCATGTTATCTATGATAAAGATTCTGAATACTCATTAAGACTAAATGCTTTAAGGAGAGCGAGTGACCGGAGCTTCTAATTCAATGTAAAATTCACAAAGAAGACACTATTTTTAAATGTTTTTGGTATTTTCACTTTTCCTTGTTTTGTGCTATATTTTGTGGTTGTGTCTGAGAGACAGGAATTGGACTCTTACGGAGAAGACCAGAAAAGGACATTTTAACTTTCCTGTCTGTCACTGTTCCACAGCGCTGGAACCAAAGAATATTCTGTATTTTTCACATAAATAAAGATAATTTGCATTAAAATAATCAATATAAATGTACATATACTTTATGTATATGTGTAAATCATTTGAAAACATGTTTCTGCTAGATGGATAGAGATATTGCTCTTATCTTTTCCATGGATGAGTATCTGCAAATGAGGTGTCATCACATGAGCTGTTCAACTCAGTGAAGGAAAAAAATAATTAAAATTAATTGCCCTTTTTTTTTGGACTTTTCAAACTTTTTTCTTTTCTCTCCCCACTTACTTGGATGAGCGCTTACTGTTTCTTGCTGAAAGGGCTAGGAAAAAAAATCTACTTAAATAGCTCAGGTTTCTTTACAGACATCTATAGTCTCTGAAAGCAGTGTTGCCTAACTTCTGGAGCCAGCTGAAAGAATCCATATTATTATAAAATATGTATTTATCAGGATCTTCCCCTTGGCTTTTGTCTCAGGCAGCCATGGGAATAAAATATTATTTTGGACTTATTCTTTTCAAAATACCTACACTCAAAATGCCAGGCTCAAGAAACTCATGTAAATAACAGTTTTTAATGTTACATCAGTGGTCAAATCCAACCATAATACAAAAGCAGCCACCTCAGAGACAACACTTTAAATTTCATTTACAAATCATCTCAACTCCCAGGAAGAGCCATCTGCATCTGGTTTTACTTGTGCTTGTTTCATCCAATACTCTTAACATAAGTGCTAGATAAAGCTTTTAGCAAAGGTTGAGATTTATCGTATACCTATATATATATTTTATCGTATACCTATATATATATAAACATTTATACATTTATTTAAGGGACTTTATTGCTCTTAATGTCTACTTTGCATGGAGTTTTTATGAGTTGCTAAAGTAATTTTTTTTCTGTTAATTTCTCTTTTAATTTAGGTTATATAGTTAAATAGATTAAGCCAATCTTTTCTGTAACCCTATTAATGTCACTGGAGATACATTAGGGACACAATAAACCCCATTTGTCTTATGAAGCATCAGAGAAATATGTTTGGAATATGCTTAGAATTCAATGTCTTTTTGATGCCATCTGAATCTAAAGTGCAAATGTATGCAAAAATTATCTAGCCTGGCAAGGTTCAGAATTTCATTTCAGTAGATAATACGAAAGAAAGAAGAAATTAAGAAGATGGTGAAAAAGGCAGAAATATAGTATATAAAGAAATAAATAATATTTGATTGAAAACAGAGTGTTTGCAAGCTTCTATAATTTTGAGGGATTTTTCTTCCTGTCCCAGAGTATTATATTTAAACATTTTATAGAGGCATAAACAATACAATAGGCACAAAACAAAAGACAGGAGGTTTTTTCTGAATATCAGGAAGCACTTTTGCACTGCGAGGGTGACCAGACACTGACACAGATTGCTCAGGGAGGTCGTGAATTCTCCATTCTTGGGGATATTTAAAAGCTATCTGGACAAGATCCTGGGCAACTGGCACTAGGTGGCCTTGACTGAGAAAGGGGATTAGACCAGATGACCTCCAGAGACATCTTCCAATCACAACCATTCTGTGATTTTGTGACTGAAGCCAAAGATGATCCTAAAAGAAGTGCCTTTGCACAAATGTACATTGCCTTAATGTTTCCTTTCTAAGAATAGATCATACATAAGTTACTAAAAAGATTCTTGCCACACACAACCATGTTGGATTATAAGGTAAAGACTAATTAGAAAGAAAGAATTAATTATTCCTTGAATTTGCATTTTAAGTCTTTTTTTTGAGGACATTAGCACATTACTTGTCATAGTTCCCATAACATTTAGTAATAACTGATTATTCCACTTTTGATTTTGTACAGCAAATTTATATTGAGCACATTATTTAGACACTTCCATTAACCATGTAGAATTTCATTGTTTCAAAACTGGCAATAAAAACCATGTTTCTGAAAATCAGTTTTGCTACCCGACAGCACTGGAAATAAACCCTACAATCCTTTAATTTGAAGTACTGTCTCAAAACCAGTTTATTCATCTCTACATTTCCTATTCAACAGTTTTTACCATAGGACACAGCACAAAATAATAGATGGATGATTTAGGTAACACCTCATTCTCTCATGCACTTCTCCCATTGATACTATACCTGAAATGCATTTAAGATAATGGGATCCATTTTCCACCAAACATTTGACAAAATGTTTGACAAATTTGACAGAAACATTTACTTGCAAAATGCAGATTTAAGTTCATTCTTATGACCAGTTTTTCCTAGTTTTCTCTACTTGCTGAGGCTACAGGGTCTTGCATTCTGCTCTGCCTTTGATGAAGTGGAGTTCTGAATGTATTTCCTCTGATGCCAGCAGGAAAGTTCTATTTCAAAAGGCCGGTTATTGAAAATGCTTCAAGAGCAAATAGAATTGTATTCAAATAGAATTAATAATATAGGAAATTTTCCTACACACAAGAACTTTCTGAAAAATGAACATTTGGAGTTGTTCTAGCATAAGCATTTTAACTGGACAGGGACTCGCTCAACACATCTTTTTCTCATGTGGACAAGAATTAAGTTCTTGAACTATACTGTTAGCACTGCCTGCACCTCTCACACTGAAAAGTTCCTACAATCATTTGGGATTTTTCAAGGAATCTGAAAGCTACTGCAATCAGATGAGAAATGAGAGCAAAATAGATGGTACCATTGCCATTATAGTTGTCACCCAGTTTCTATTAAGTCAAACCTATCAACTTCTATCAAGCTCTATATATATTCTGGGTTTTGCCTTACTCCTGTCATATCATTCTTTGTTCTCAGTTTGCTTCCACTTCAGGGGAGTCTGAATTAAGAAAATGCTTCAGAACTCAAAATTCAGTCAAATTTTAGGAGTTGTTCTTCTGAAGGACAGGATTGAAGTCAAAGAAAACAATGGTTTCCCAAAGCGTAGAATAAAATACAGGAATACTGGTTGCCATATGAAGGGTATGATATTCTAGAAAACAGTGACTTGGAGACTTGATTAAATATTTGCTTTCAGTTTTATAGTGTGAGTTACAGCAGGAACACTTCCCCTTGGTTTCAAATCAAGCATTTCAAATTCAAAAGCATTTCTCTGGTATAGTCTTATGTTTACAAGGTGTTATGCCAAAGTCAGAAGCTAGTATTTAAATCCTGCATGTTTGAAAAGAATTTGATTGGCAATGTTCTAAATCTATACCTAGGTCCTTCTCAAATTTTGAAATCTATGATAACCTTTTAGATCAAGAGTTGTCTATATACTTGATTTAATATTCAATGGAAGCAGAGAGGCCTAAGTTTTTTCTTAAATATTTAAAGCCTTTTATCAATTTTCCAAATCATTGTGGCTTTCAGAAATGTTAAATTGTGGGCATATGGATTTCTTAGATTTACCAGAATTTTTTTTTCCCCTGCTTCCCCAGTTGCCAAATCACAACTTAATTAGTTTAAAAAATATGCAAAACTCAGTAGAGTTGTAAGTTATCTATCATATGTTAGTAGGGAGCTGAAAAGAAGCTTTGACACAACTTCTGTGGCTTTGCCAAAAGACAATGAGAATTAACATTTTGCTGGCTGCTAAAAAAACCCAACCAGCAAACAAACAAACAAACAAAACCATCAAAAGTCTTGTCTGTAAAGCATTGTAAGAACATGCCTGGAAGTAGTCATTAAAAAATCAATGTAATATAATGTAACTTAATGTAATCTTCAGACACCATTCTCACCCTCTTTGGTGACTGAAAATACTTGCTAATTGCTTATCCCCCCCCAATAGTCCCCTTCCCTCTGCTGAGCCTCCCCAGCACTAGCTGCATAATCATCAGTCTTTGAAGTCAGCAGCAATCTGCTTGAAGCACAAAGAGCAGCAGGTGTTAGATGTGCTGCTTTTTTTATGACATAGCAACGGCATTTATCATGTACTTGCAAAAGATTAATAATATACACATGGATTTGTTGCATGCTTTTATTTTTCCTGTTTGAATAAGGTGAACACGTGCCAGATGGATACTATTTTTTGAAAAGAGGGTTCTCAGGCCACAGAAGCTGATGGGTCAGACCCCAGGATCCTGACACACAACACAAGCCATGTGACATCAGGAATCCAAGTCATTTGCTAAAGTGTTATTCATCTGCCTGAATATAGTCATTTTATAGTGGAGCCGTTTATCTGCATTTCCATTATTGTTGGTGGGAAGAAATAGATTAATTTTCTTTGAATCCCTTTATTTAAAGTATGTGTCTAAACCCTGTATTGCTATTCTCAGATAGTATTAAGATATTAATAAAACTGTAAATAAAGACTATAACATTTGGACCTCAGACCAGAGTGATCTGGTCTGGATGTAGGAATAATACTGAGTGTTATTGGCTAATAACAAATGAACTGGTTTAAAGTTAATTTCTTAGAATCCTTACTGTTACCATCTTCATTGAAAAGCCAAAGAAACATTTTGACATTTTGGGAAGTCTTGAATATGATTTTATTTCTTTTTCAGATATGTAAATTTCAAAATCATCTCCATACAAAGTCTTGTAACCACAGCAGTCACATTACGGGATTCTTTGTCAAGTTCCTGCACTGGTCTGCTGAATGAGTGCATCAAGACACCTTTACAGATACTTCCACAGGTTTGTTCCTTTTTCAAGTGTGCTTAGTGGAGAAAAAGGAGATAGAAGCATTCATCAAAATAACACTTGTTGGTTAATCAGGAGTTATTCTTCTGAAATGCATGACAAGAATGAAAACAAAACAAAACAAGCAAACACAAAAAGCATAAGTATGCCATGATAATCCAGTCCTGACTGGACTGTAAAAGAGAGAGTTGTATAATATCTAGTGTCCAAATTCATCTTGATGTGAGGAATAGTACTGGACAAAGGAAAGGGTTAAGAGTTTTCTTCAAACTATATATTGACTGTCTTAACTTAGTATAGGGAACAGGTATGTTCTTGTTCTTGCTAATCTTGTTAAACTATAACTCAGAATAGAATAAGTAACTGAAACACATTGTTTAAAATCTTTTCTCTCAAGATAAATGTCTGACAGGAACCTGTTTCCACTAATCTCTAAAAGACTTGAGATTGCCAGCTAGGGAAACTGGGCCAAAGATAAAAAGTGCATGGCGAGGAAGACCTCTTACTTCATCCAGAAGACCCCGGCCCAAGACCACCAGATGGCAGTGCGTAGGCGTAGAGGGGAGGGGAGTGGTATTAATGAGTTCTTAGAACTAATTGTAATAATCTCCTCCTCTCCTGAAAATCCCTTCCTATGCTTGTGAAATCTAATGAATATGTATGTATGTTTGTGTGTAATAAATATATAGCTTGTTGAGCTCTCAATGTGCAAGTTAGGTAGAGCGATCCCCCTTGCACCCAGCGGTGCAATAAACATACCTGCTTTATAACTCTTTGTGAGTTATGTAGTTCTGTTCTGTAAATCAATCTGCCCTTCATTTTCTTCACTTGAGTGAAGTTACAGATTTTTTTCAAGGACTGGAGGCAAATGACAGTGAGATGAAGAATAAAATTTGCTGTACGGTAGGAGAAAAAGAAAAACATTAGTATGCGTATTGTTATTATGTGATGTTCAGTGCAACTGTATTCTAGAGTGCCATGCAAAGATAACACATCTTTACTGAATTGTTTACTATATGCACACACTGAGTCACAGATGCATAGTCTGAATAACAAATCTGTCTTGTAAATGTATTTTACTGCACCCACTACAGCTTGGACAATGCAAACTGAACTTGTTTCTGTATAGAGAAATGTTTATTAAAGTGCAGTAAGTTATACCAAACAGTCAGAGACACAGTAGGCTGCATAGTGGTGAATTTTGACTTGAATTCTTTACTAAAAAAATCTAGTCAGCAGACATATAGTACTAATCATCATAGTTATTTTACCATGTGTGGTGTCCTGGTTTAGCAGTAGCAGTCATTTTTTTTCCTTCTTAGTAGCTGGTGCAGCACTGTGGTTCAGAATTTTGGCCTGGGAATAATACTGATAAAGCTGATGTTTTTGGTTGCTGGTCAGAATGCTTACCCTGACCAAGGACTTTCTGAGTCTCATGCTCTGCCAGGGAGGAGGGGAAGCCAGGAGGAAGCAGAGACAGGACACCTGACCCAAACTAGCCAAAGAGGTATTCCATACCACAGCACGTCATGTCCAGGATGTAACTGAGAGTCCCCGGAAGGGCTAGATCACTGCGGGGTGGAGGCGAGGTACCGGTTGGCGGGCGGTTGTATTCTCTTCCTTGTTATTTCCTTTATCATTGTTATTATTGGTGTTAGCAGTAGCGATTTGTGTTATACCTTAGTTACTAAACTGTTCTTATCTCAACCCGTGGGAGTTGCATTCCTTTGATTCTCCACCCCATCCCTCCAGAAGCGGAGGGAAGAATGGTGTGGGGGGGAAAGTGGACTGCGTGGTTCTGATTTATGGCCTGGGCTTAAACCACGACAGTGGGGAGATATGGCACAGCTATGTGAGCTGTGGTGTACAGTTTAAAGGCATTTTTCACATTTTTCTAGACAATATGAAGGTATTCTTTTTTCCCCACAGAAGAGTTCCAAACACAATGAAAGTATGAAATAGCAGTACAGATGGACAGATCATTGAAGCTGCACTACAAAGGGACCCTACATACTACGTGAAGGTGAAGGAGAATGCATGAGGCCATGGTAATAGGGCAGAGAGGTGTTAAGAGGGACCTGGGGAGAGTTCAGAAGAGAGATTCAGGTATGTGTACTTGTTCTAAGAAGGATTCAAAATTCCTCTGAAGTTCATGTCTAGGAAAATAAGTTTTGCCCAGAGATTTTTCCTTTTACTGCAAAATTGATGGTTTGTTGTTTGGTTGGTTTTTTTTCCCCTCAAAATAGCAGAATTGCTCTTCATGTGATTCATCTAAAGAATAAATGCCTCACTTGAATATTAAAGCTACCTCTGTATATTTTCTGGACATAAAATATCCTTTTATTATTCAAACTTAGAAAACAAAGAAGTTACAGTAAGCTCTATTCCATAAATTTGTACAAATAATTGATTTGTGCTCAGTCAAGTGAAAGAGTATTGCAAGATATTTAAGGCCACCATGACTTGTAACAATCACTCTAAATTAAACAAGTCCAAAAGTGTCTTTCTTTAGCAAAAGTTGTGTATGCAACCACAGAGTAAAAACACCAACCATGTGAACAGCAATCTCTGTGTTAAACTAGGCAGAAAGCTCCTCAGTCTCCACAGTATTTCTGGTAAGTGTAATTATTTTACACTGAATTTGTCAGATACTTCACATGCCTTCTGAGACACTTAATATCAGTTATGCTCTTCTGTTTGATTGTGTGATTTCTCTTTTTATCTCTGTGTCAACAATTCAGTTGAGATCTGAGATATTTCCAGTTCATGAACAAGGTTACTGGGGGAATTAGTTGGCATTCACTTTCCTCAAGTACAACTGATAGTGACATATTTTTATTTATATGTCCACACTTTAAAATCTTTTTAGCTGAGAACTTATTTGCAGAGGAATCCTAGAGGAATTCCCTCTTACTTCCACTTAGAAACAGGTATGTATATGTTTTGCATTAGTGCAAGCAAAATGCATCTGCTTATGTGGGAGTAAACTGGCATATTTAAACATCTCTGTGAATAAGTACTTCTTTCAATATGCATTTTAGAATTTTTCTTAGCAGTCTGACCCTGAAATAATTGCTTTGGTCTCTTTTTGTCGTATTTATGCATGTTTTAGCAAATAAGTTTATTGTCCAGTTTGTGAAGAACTAAAAAGGTAGCTGTTTATACCAGTGTATATCTATGTGTACTTCTATGTTAATATACTGGTTTGGAAAAGGACTGTACTTTCTAATAAAATATTTTGATCCTTTCTATTTATCATATATTTGTTCACATCACAGACTAGTATCAGAGTACAAAAGCTGGATTCTTTTAGGATAAATCTAAATATTTGCTCCAACAGCTAAAGTGAGTTCAGTCAATCAAATCAGAAAACTGCTGTGAAGTAAAACCTTCCAAAAGGGAGTACATTGAAAAGAGCAGATCACCAGCTGTTTTGCCATACAAATCTGCAAATCTGCAGATCTGGTAGTCTCCTATATTTTCTAATGTAGACATAAACTATGAAATTCTAGGATACTCATTTTCCTATCTAACTTGTTACTGTTTCTAGGACACAAAAATAGAATCATAAACTGCTGATATATGAAACTGTATGAGAATATACCATAAAATATTCCCACAATAGAGACTAGACATGAATATGGCACAAAATTTTTACAAGAATTTCTATATTTCTGAAGATGTGCAACAAACATAAGCACTCAGTGAACCTGCAGGTTGCCAAACCTTGATCCTAGAGGATTCTTATGGTATTTAAGCTGGTCATCCCTTCATTCAGAAATATCCAGGGCAGGATGCAGAAAGTTTTAATGTTCATGTCAATGTGCTTCTCGGATAAAGCATTTCAAATTTGCTAAGGAAGTTTAGAACTGATTTTGGCAAGGGTAGATATGCAGGCTTCTTGTCATATCAGTAGTAACTTTCGGCTGACAGAAAGTTTCTGTGAACATTTTCAGCTATTAGAAGGACTTGTTACAAGATGAGGAAAAGAAAATGCCTGTTTTAACCTGGAAAACAATACAAATTACACAGCAGCAAGTAAATCTAAGGGTCTAAGCCTAAAATGTTACCGGGTATGTAGCTGGAAGGTCTCCCAGAAAGAAGTAGACTAGATTAATTTATAAAAAAAAAATAGACTATAGTTCAGTTAATTGACTTTCTTATGAAACTGACCATGTGTTTGTGTGATGTCTGCCTTTCTGATGCAAGTACTACAATGATTAAAAATAAGAATACTAAAGTCTATGAAGATTTTAATAATCTCTGTATGTTTTTCTCCAAATGAAAAAAAAAAAAAAAATCAGGCTTTATTTCCTACAACTGAAATACATTCAGGAAGTCCTTCTGTCACAGGTTGCTTTAAGGGAATATCGGTTTACTCATAATGACTAAGCTGGGAGGATAAAGAGAAATTTTGCTGATTTAATTCAAACGTCTGGACATTTTGACTTTATTTGAAAAATGTCTTTATGAATTGTTTTCCTCTCCTGATCTCGTAAGGACACTCACAATATGAGTTAGAAGCTTTAAAACCCACCAGAGATGCTGCAACTGTGGGAAAAATTTTAGAAGCATCACAACTTCATCAGCACATTTTATGATTAAAGTCTGAGAATTTATATTTGAGGAGATTGTTTCTACATTTGTGTCTCCAAACTACCTTAAGAGAAGTTCAACTTAAGAATGTCAAGGATTCCTGAAAGACAGGGTTTTGCTGTTTGTAGTAGAGGGATAAGACAAAGGAATGTTCTTTAGAAACATATGAGAGAGTCTAAATCTGTGGAGACATTGAAGATAAGTTTTTTATGATTTTTGAAATTTATTTTTGTAAAAAAAATACAGAAAGAGATGTTGTGAAGAGGAATAAAAAGTAATGAAAAAGGCTGTGCTTTTTATGGCTAGGAAGAGTTTCGACAAAAAGTATAAACACTTGCTTAGAAGGATGTGCATAGACATGTTGTTTGCATGACAACGTATCTCATGGGTCTACCAAAATAGATACTTTCATATAGTAGCATGGAAAAAAGCTTTTTTGCTTGTTTGTTTGTTTGATTGATTTTGACCAAGGAATTGGAAGAGCAGCTCAGCTTACAAAGTGGAGAAGAAAAGTAAAGTAAAGCCATAAAAACAGGTAAGAGCCAAATTATAAAGCAAAGAGAGATTATCTTCTTTCAGTTGGCAAATATTAACAGAAGGCTGATGATCTTGAGGAAATGGACAAGTGTTTGAGTTAGTTGAGATAAAAAAGACTGTGAAGAACTTGAAAAGCAGTAGAAGGTATATATGAGAAGGAATAATTTGAACAACTCCCACAAACATTTTGGCTTTAATTTTTCAAAGGTCTATTATTTTAGGCAGAACTGCCTGGATTATGGCCATTGCAAATCCATTTGGTCATATGTCTTCCAGTATATCTTTGTTAACATCAACAAGATTATTCTAGGAGTTGTTCTGGCATACTGGAGAACATGTCTTTTTTAAGAATCCCTAGGAAAGATAAGCATGTCAGCAAAGTTGTCTGCAATTAACATAAGGGATGCCTTTATTATCAATGAACTAAGGATTAACCAAACACTCTAGTTTTAGTTGTTCTTCCCACATAAAATGGCAAAAACTGCTTATTGGGCTTCCAAATAAATGTACACAAAGTTGTCTTTGAGTTAGGAAAGATTATGTGTGAAGATGTACCATATGGACGGTAAGCTAGCAGTGTTCATGTGCTTAATTTAGGACACGGATAGGCAGTTAATCATTTGGATATGGAAATACTCATGTTTATAAAAAATGAAATATGCACCTGCAATTTTTAAAGTTCTAATTATAATGGCTGTTTTCCCAAGTATACAGAGACATTTTTCATAAAAAAATGAATGACTTTCATTCCATATTTTTGAATAAGTATGACTCATATTTCATCACTATTTGAAGATGAAGGTCCCCTGTCAGTAATGCCTGAGTAACATACTGTCAGCAACTTCCCTCATGCATATGGGCAGCCTGAAATAAACTGCTAGCTCTTGGGTGTCTACATTTGTGACAATCTGTGAACGAATCACAGTATACTCTTGAGATCTGCACCAATGATTCTGCATACAGCACACAATTTAACCTGTATACCAAGAACATGGGGTACATTGTAACTCAGGAGTCCAGCTCGTTGTGAGGCTAGCTAATGGCTCAAAGTCACACAGAAAGGTGAGGAAGCACAGAGATTCCCAGGAACTACTCGCTGCATTGCCGTACAAGGCAAAGGGGTTCATTCATCCATGTAGCTACTTCGGGTTAGGAAGGAATACAGCAATTGGGTCTAAGCCATTTCTCTTTCACTGTGAGAAGGGTCTGAGGATCTTTGCTGTTGATCCACTGTGTTGTGTGCCTGAAATACGTATGATAATTCCTTACATCAAAACCTAGAGATGCAAACTACAGACTTCAGCTAAGGAAAGAGGAACTATGCTGGTATAATTCAGTTTACATGTGTGTTTGCATGTGGCAAGCTCAGGAGCATAGGCAGAATTTTGAGACATGGCATTCCACCTATCATTTGTGAACCCTAAAATTACCTCCTGGGAGTGCAAAATAATACTTTTATTTTGTGATTGTCAGGAAAGAATTTAGAGTAATGAATTTTGGAAAGTTAGAGTCAACTCTTTTGTCTGACTGTATGACCTTGAAAGGATCCCTTTATCACTTTTACTTCTGTTTTAACTAGATGTAACTTTATTATCTTAATGTCCTCTGAATATTTTGCAGGTTTCAAATACTGACAGAAGGATCCTGACTTGTCTTGCTAAATGGACTGCAGGAGGTGGTTAGGGCCCTGAAAGCACTTCCCTAACTGCTTGCACATCAATCCAGAAAAAGGGCAACATAAAATCCTAATAGTTCACAGAGTGATTGTCAAAGATCTGTTGATCCTTCTAGCATTACTTCTCATATTTGTACATTAAATACCTTCTTTAAATGCCTTGAGTGATAATTTTTGTCAAGAAACATCGTGTACTAGCACTGTCATATTTAAAGTGGCAGGCATGGAAATACCACTTCTGCTCCTTCTTCCCTACAGCAGCTCTTGGCTTCCTCCCCCTCATCATCCATTAGTTACAACAATATTAAGGGACTTCAACAGAGAAGCCTTTTGCTTTAAAGAAACAATTTAAATAGTATCAGGACTTCAAGCACCACAAAGGGGCACTGAAATGAAGCACAACAGTCTGGTTGCCAATCCCAGGCTTCTAAAGCTGGTCACAGTTCAGATTTCACTCAGAGATTTCTTGTTCGGATTTCACTCAGAGATCTCTTGTTCAGATTTCAAGAGATTTTATACCTGTGTATGCTCACAGGAGAACAGGCCCTCAGGATACTGCCCATAGAGAATATAATTGCAGCAAATGTAACATAAATTATTTCCTGCTTATCCACCCGTTTTTTCAGTATGGTTCATATAGGAATTGCAAGCTAAGATGTATGCTACTCCTAAGCTGAATTCTGCAGTCCTAGGTTTGTGATTGAAATACATTGTTCATTTTATTCATTAAATAATATCAGAGTCATAGCTGGCCAGAGGCTGGTGTTAAGCCAATTCATGCACTCTTATTTAATAGCAGTTCATTTGACAGCTATTTATATCAGGGACAATAAATTCAAGTACGTTTTCTGCAATGCACTTGGTGAAAAAGGGTGTTTAATAGCCTATGTCTTGGTGGACAGTAACCCACAAACTGACTGTGAGAAGTTAATGTGGTTATGTCCCTGGTGGTAGAGAAACCACATGGTTCTTCTCTTGCCTTAACAATGAGACTTTCATCTCTGCTGTGAAGAGGTCAAAGAAAATGGCAAGAAATCGAATGTACAGGGGAAAATAATCAAAAATTAGTAGAGGATTTGGAAAAATTATAGGTTACTTGCCACTGTTAATTGCAGGTTTTGAGCTTTTTATTTTAATTCCAGACATTTGTGTAAGAAGAACCGTTAATTAACCTCATTCACTACCAACCCCTGAACATGTATATTGCATGCTGCTTGTTGATAATAGGTCAGGCTGCACTAAAAAAAGGAACATGTTGCAGCAGTATGTCACTGAAAAGAAAGAAGGAGTGAAAGTTTTAAGTATGCCATTCTTCCATGAGATGACCCTTTTCTTCTTGCCTTCTTCTGTCAAAAGCATGAACGCACTTTTGATATTTGGCCTATAGTCCAATTACTATATTGTTCAAAGCACATTCTCTGGCTCACTTGTAGGATTTGGATAATAATCATTATATTTAAAATTGTTTATTTCAACCCTGTAAAACTGTCACTGCTCCAGCAAAGTAATTTTCTCCTTTTTTTTCAGCTCTCCAAGGAGAAACAATACTTAGGAACTCTCTACTTATGCTGAAACCAGCTGCCCCCAAATCTGGTGGGTGAAGGACCTATGCAAGCTGCAGTCAGGTGCTGTAATTGTATCCAGCTCCTGTAATGTTTCGCTTCAGACTGTAGGTAGGGATGAACTTTACAAAACATCAGATTTCACTGTAGTGGTAGGAAAACAACGCACGTATGCGTGAAGTGGCCCCTACTGTGTTGAAAGTAGGGCACTAGGTTCCCCATCATGTGGTCTCTTATTTGCTGAACTTAGCAGAATCAGGTAGTTCTTTTCACTAGTTGGTTTTATTTCACATTTCTAAGCAATTGAAAAAATACTAAAGCATGTGCAGACCTAGATTTATGGAAATCTTACACATGCTTATGAAATCTTAAAGGTTATATTAAATTGCTGTTAAACTGCCTTGTACCTACTTTTGAAATCTTAAGACTATATTAAGATACTTCTTTTAAAGATTTTATTAATATTATGTTAAGAATAAATACTATTTGGTATAATAGTAACTACCATGAAAAAAATCTTAAAATTAATTTATAGTAAAACAGCTATTTCCTTTCATTGTAGTCCCATCATGTTCAGAAATTCTTTTTTGTATCATTTATCTACTTTTAACAGCACAGCCTACATTTCAAGAGTTTTCTGACTCCTGTTTTAATGCTTCACTATCCACTATTTATTACAGGAAGTGGTTTCATAGGAAATTGTGTGTCTAAAAACTTCTATGGATGTGACCTTTTTGTAATATGTGTCTATTTGAGTGCAACTAATCTCCCCAGGACTTTTCACAGTTCTCTCTGGGTACCTGCAAAAGACAGACCAGTCCTCCCAGTATTCATTAGGAAATTCAAATAACTAATTATCACTGAAAAAGCTATGTGTGAGAGGGTGCAGAATGGGGATAGATCAGCAGTTGAAGTATCAGGGTGTATTGTGGCTACTCTAACAAATTTAGGCTATTTTGAGATTAGAACCTCAAGGATAGTCAATTTATTTACTTTGGCAATATTGATCTATTCTGAACATGATGGACTGTCTCCAAATTAACTCTTTGTGCAGGGTTGATCACTTTTTAAAATATCTGCATAACTATACATATCCTCCTTTAATAAAGTATGTGTTACTACATACAAAAACCTGAAGAAGCATTTTTAGACATGTGGAAAAAGACTTTTTTTTCCATATTTCTATTTGAAAAGCAAAGCATGCAATTGTGAATTTAAAACAGCTTTTTACATGTTCCAAGAATATAAGGAAAATATTAGTGGGTATATTTAAGAATTTCTCCATGAGTATTTGTTAGGTGTTTTCATGTGTATGAACTTTACCCTTAGCTACCATTCTTATGTTCAGTTTCTGAAAACATTTAGAACAGAATTCAGTAGGCAGTTCCTAACCAACTGTTCAAAATTTTTGTAATTGCCTGTTAAGCAGTAAGCAACATAAAAAAGATCATTGGCATAATAATAAATTAGCATTCTTGACTGTATTTCAAATCTACAAGATAAATGGAAAAATTCCCACTGTCTGCATAATAACTACATTCAGGAACAATAAAAATGATTTCCAATGCATTCATTTTAGGGTTATTGCTGAACCCATTTACTTCAGACTATACTTCCTTGAATGAACTATTATGCCTAAAAATTATGTACTTAGAGAATCCCATTCAGAGGTGCATCAAGGAAGGCGTCAGAAATACTATAAGGAGTAAAACAAATTCCTGTCTAGACAGTCAGTAACACGCACCTCTTTTGTCTTCGGTAAATTAATCCCTGAGCCATTTGAAATTATCTGTTTCTGCTTCAAGTCAAAGAATCATAGAATGGTTTGGGTTGGAAGGAGTACCTTAAAGATCACCTAGTTCCACCCCACTCCCATGGGCAGGAACACCTTTCACTAGACCAGGTTACTTCAAAGCTCCATCCAACCTGGCCTTGAACACTTCCAGGGATGGGGCAGACAGCTTCTCTCGACAACCTGTTCCAGCAGCTCACCACCTTCATAGTCTCATAATCTACCCTCTGTCAGTTTAAAGCCATTACCCCTTGTCTTGTCACTACATACCCTCATAAAAAGTCCCTCTCCAGACTTCTTGTAGACTCCCTTTAGTAATTAGAAGGCTACTATAAGGTGTCCCCTGGAGCCTTATCTTCTCCAGCCTGTATTCACAGGAGAGGTGCTCCAGCCCTCTGATATTCTGTGTCTCTCTTCTGGACTCACTCAATCAGGTCCACATCTTTCTTATGTTAGGAGCCCTAGAGCTGAACACATTACTGTAGGTGGGGTCTCATGAGAGTGGAGTAGAGGTGGAGAATCACCTCCGTCTACCTGCTGGTCACACTCCTTTTGATGCAGCCCATCATACAGTTGGCTTTCTGGGCTGTGAGTGCACACTGCCAGCTCATGTTGAGCCTGTGCATGAACTGGCATATTTGAGTTACTGACTTAGCTCTAGTCAAAGCTACCACTGTCATTTGTAATTTGTTGAAAAAGTATGTAGCAGTTTAAATGGTGCATCTATTCAGAAAAGAAAAGATGGCAAATAAGATTGCTTTTGTGGGACCTGGTAAATAGGGTGGCTATTGAACTCTGTCTTGTTATGAGCAAGACTACAACAGTGGGCTTTGAGGGGAAGTGAGGAGGAATAACAGAATCGTGCATCCAGCATACACCAGTGTTGCTGTTGCACAAGACTTTAACGTATATAAATCTAACAGTCTTACATTTGTAAGTCTGTAGTCTTTCACTTTCACACTACAGTTTGCTTTTCATTATGTATTCAACCTCCCACATCACAAGCCCAGGCTGCTGCAGCAGTCCTTTTTAGTTTTTTTATCCCAAAGGGCTGTTATCCGAGGATTCAGGAAACATTATCACATCTGTAAAGTTAGGTTTTGTAGGAAGTGATTTCCATCAAAATATGAATTTTCTCTTTCCATCCCTTATTTCATAGTTTTTAGTTTATAAAATTGTACTAGGCAACAAATAAATCTTACTAGATAACTCTAGTAGTTAATAGACATATAGGTAGCCAATGAGCATTTACTGACAATGCACATGCAGAAATCTAAACAGCCAATTAATGTGCACAATCGCTGTGTCTGATAAAAGTATGTTTTCATAAGCACTATTACTGTAATGAAACAGTCCTGATGAAACCATGTTGTCACTGTGTAAAAAAAAATATTAATTCAGTGGAACACCTTCTGCAGTGGGGAGTATACATAGATGAGGATGATGAGCTGGAGGAGATCCTTACTTGTTCTTCTACTGGCAGGTAACTTGGGAAGTTTTCCTTTCTTACCATTTCCCTTTCCTGTTCGCCTCTTTTCCTTTCCCTTGGCTTGTTATGTTACAATGCTTTTTGCTGAATATATTCATGACCTAGTCCAGGAATGACTCCTTGACTTTGCTTAATAAGCGTTTTTGAAGTCACCTATTTTATCTTAATTGATTCTGAAGACTGTGTATTAATACAGTAAAGAAAAAAATTGTCACATAGAAGGAAATGGGTAAATATATTACTTTAAATATAAGCAACAATACTGTGAGAAAATAGAACTCGGGCACCTACCAGCATTTAACCAAATATCAGGATTTTATATTATTTTTTTTCTGATAGTCAATATCAAATGGATTGGCAAGGCTGGATTTTCTTATAGATTTCCATATATTGAACAATTAATTGTCATTTAACGGGAAATGTATAATTTCTAAATACAACTCATTATATAAGTGAAAAATACAGAATCATAGAATCATAGAATAGTTAGTTGGAAAGGACCTTAAGATTATCTAGTTCCAACCCCACTGCCATGGGCAGGGACACCTCACACTAAACCATGCCACCCAAGGCTCTGTCCAACCTGGCCTTGAACACCACCAGGGATAGAGCATTCACAACTTCCTTCGGCAAACCATTTCAGTGCCTCACCACAATTACAGTAAAGAACATCTTCCTTCTATCCAATCTAAACTTCCCCTTTTTAAGTTTGAACCCATTACCCCTTGTCCTATCACTACAGTCCCAGGATGCAGTTGGCTTCCTGGGCTGTGAGCGCACACTGAAGTCAGTTCATGTTAAGTTTCTCATCTACCAACACCCCCAAGTCCTCCTCAGCAGGGCTGCTCTGAATCTCTTCTCTGCCCAACATGTAGCTGTGCCCTGGATTGCTCTGACTCAGGTGTAGGACGCTGCACTTGACACAGTTAAACTTCATAAGGTTGGCATCTGCCCACCTCACAAGCATGTCCAGGTCCCTCAGGATGGCATCCCTTCCCTCCAGCATATCAACTGAACCACATAGCTTGGTGTCATTGGCAAACTTGCTGAGGGCGCATTCAATCCCACTGTCCATGTCACCAACAAAGATGTTGAACAAGACCGGTCCCAGCACCAATCCCTGAGGGACATCACTCGTTACTGGTCTCCAGCTGGACATTCAGCCATTGACCACAACTCTTTGCATGCAGCCATCCAGCCAGTTCTTTATCCACCGAGTGGTCCACTCATCAAATTGATGTCTCTCCAATTTAGAGACAAGGATGTCGTGTGGGACAGTGTTGGACACTTTGCAGAAGTCCAGGTAGATGATGTCAACTGCTCTACCCCTGTCCATCAGTTTCGTAGCCCCATCATAGAAGGCCAGCAAATTGGTCAGGCAGGATTTCCCCTTAGTGAAGCCATGCTGGCTGTCACCAACCACCTTGTGGTTTGTCATGTGCCTTAGCATGCCTTCCAGGAGAATCTGCTCCAAGATTTTGCCAGGCACAGAGGTGAGACTGACTGGTCTGTAATTCCCCGGGTCATCCATTTTCCCCTTCTTGAAAATGGGGGTTATATTTCCCTTTTTCCAGTTGTCGGGAACTTCACCTGACTGCCATGATTTTTCAATTATGATGGCCAGTGGCTTAGTAACTTCATTCGCCAGCTCCTTCAGGACCTGCGAATGGATTTTGTCAGGTCCCATGGACTTGTGTACGTTCAGGTTCTTTTATAGAAGCTAAGAAATATATTTAAAATATTTTATTTGAATTCCAGTGCACTAATTACAAGACATTTTTTCATGATCCTGTGAGGTTTTTTCTAGTTTTGCTTTTGGGGCTTTGTTGTTTGAGTTTTTTTCCTAAATTTGATCTATTGTGATTATATTTTTTTGTCCTACACTAAAAAAATTATTGCTCTTTGCTGCCAAGCAGCTGCCATTTTACTACATGAAATTTATGGTCCCTCTTAACCTATGAAAAAAATCTACCTTGCAAGACTTTGTTATATGATTATTCTTCAGAAATATTAGCAAGGTCTTTTGTACAATGGCAGGCAAATCACGTGTTAATATGAATCAGTGGAAGATTTGGCATTCTCCTTTTTTTAATATATTACTCAGAAAATGCTAATAAAAGGATTATGGTCTAAATCACTGACTCCCTGGTTACTCGCCAAACACCAAACCTTATAGAGGTTTGATATACAATACATCAAATTATGTATTTGATATAAGGAATTTATTCCATAAGCATTTCTGTATATGATTAATTTTAAGCAAGAAGTCTGAAAGATTGCTCACAGTTAGATTAATACAGCAGTTCATTGACCTAATAAGTAGGAAAATCTAGTTGGAGAGACAAGTAGCTCTGAGCTAAATGCTATACAAGCACAAGATACAGATCCGGATTGTTTTCTAAGCAAGACAGAGAAGGCGAAGAAAGGTGGGATGAGATGATATGGGGAATGAAAACTACGAGATAATGCTGGCTTCAGATTCCAGTAACTGGACTCCAGTAGTTTTTTGGAGGATGTCAAAGCAAAAAGAAGTTTTAAGTGCAACATAAAGTAGGATCACAGTATCCCTTTGGTGATATTCATAGGAAAATTTCACCCCAAAACCTGGCAAAACCACTTGAAAAATTTATTTTTCAAGCAAAATTTATTTTTCATTTAGAAATGGAGGCTGATATATGAACCTAATGCTACTGAGATTTAACCTTCTAGGTCTCAGTTGGAGAGCCTAAGTGGACAGAAAATAGACTGAAAATATTTTTGATGGGGAAGTTACATGGGTTGTATTGTATGTAGCTGGCAAGGTGTTGATAGTGGAGGTGCTGAGTGGGTGGCCTCTGGAAAGAGGTCAGGAGCTGCCCTGCGCTGAACAAAACCATCCATGCCACAGACCCTTCACAGGCTGAGCCTATCTGCCAAGTCCGTGGCACCTCTGTGAAAGCACATTTAAGAAAGGTCAGAAAACACTATACAGAGAGCAGAGGAGGGAAAAAGGAAAACAAACAAAGAAACAAAAAAACAAACACCCCCCCCCCAAAAAAAAAAAAAAAAAAAAGCAACATAGAAACAGCAGTGCAAGTACCAAGTACAAAGGAGGGAGATAAGATCCTCGAGGAGCTGGAGCAGAGGTTGCCTTGCAGCCCCATGTGAAAGTCTATGCTGAAGCAGGTTTATCCTGAAGGACTGCAGCCCATGGGAAGGACACTTGGAGCAAGGCAAAAGCATGAGAAGGAGAGCAACTGTTATGTACCACTGTAAACCCTCATTCCCAATCCCCTTTGTGGTGTGCAGGGTGTGGAGGAAGTGGGAGGTTGAGGAGCTGCAAGTGAAAGCGAGCCTGGGAAATGCAGAATTGGGAAAGGTATTGTTTTTTTGTATTTGTCTCTGTCTCTTACCATACAAATCTATTTTAATTGACAATAAACAAATTATTTTCACCCAAGTTGAGTATTTTTTGACCATGATGTCAACAGGTAAACAATCTCCTTGTCTTTATATTGCTCTATAAGCTTTCTCATCACATTTTCTCCTCCTGTCCTGTTGAGGAGGTGGAGTGAAAGAGCAGCTGGGTGACATTTTGGCCCTTAGACAAGGCTAACCGGACACAGTTGTCTGTGTGATAGCGAAGACAAGTCAGTAGAAAGACAGCTGGAGAAGAAATAAGGTCATTATAACCTAGCAAAATTACTTATTGCAGTATTCTGAATGGCTATCATAGAAACAACTGCTATGTGGAAGACAGTAGAAGATGCTGCCATGGTCAGAAGCAAAAAAGAAGCTTGGTAAAACCTATAATTCTATAGACAGTTGGAAAAAGTCTCTACCTTAAATATATTAAATAGGTGAAAAATAGACATGATAAGTTATGAAGATCAAAGTAGAGATTACTCTGGCTGTAGATTTGATAATGCTGTCCACAGTGATACAGAAGGGAGCTGAGGGTTTCTTTATCAAAGGCTAAGACCTACTTTTTAGTCTTACTGAATCTTATCTGGTGATTAGTTATCCATGGTAGATTTCAGATGAATAGTGAGATATTCTGGACAGAAGCAGTAGCTATATAAATTTGTCTTGTATGAAAAAAACTGAGGTTGAATGTATACTTGTGTAGAGGGTTACTCTTGCAAAAATTTGCAGGATTACATTTGAAATGCTTTGCCTTTGAGTTGAAGAAATAAGTTTGAGTTCAAATAATTCTTATTTGGCATTCTCCTTTTTTTAATATATTACTCAGAAAATGCTAATAAAAGGATTATGGTCTAAATCACTGACTCCCTGGTTACTCGCCAAACACCAAACCTTATAGAGGTTTGATATACAATACATCAAATTATGTATTTTCATATGTCTCAGCATCTCAGTATTGATATTATCAAAGTTTGCTTTCAGAGTTGTAGGCTTTTGTTATTAAGTCAGATATCTGACTATTCATTATGGGTTTTTTTTCCTGTCTCTTAAATTTCTGATTAGACTTTAAGAAAGAATGGGCTGCCTCCTTCCAGCAGAGTCACTTTATCTTTATTACTGCTTCTGTATTACAAATGAATTCATTAGAATTCTTATCACAAAACCCAAGATCATTATCTGATAAGACAAAAATTTCTTCAGATACATCTTGAGGTATTTGATTTGCCTTATTTGTATTCTCAGTAGGCATCTTTCACTTGCTAGAGATGAGTATAAGTAAGCTGTGATTCTGCTCATTCCTTTGGCCTGATTGAGATTTTTTTCTGTCCTCTGTAACATGGAATCCTTATTTGTTTTCTTCTCCCTTTGTTTAATTGGTTTTTGACTCCTGAGATAGAGTATAAATTCCATTCTTGACCGAAAAACTGCTTCTAATTTTTAAACATGTAGTTTATATTCAGCAATATAGTAAATTGAAAATCAAATCTAGGTAACATTTAAAACAAAGAAAAAATTTACTCATTTAAATACATATATACTGGTATGAGTTTAGTACTGAATTTATGATGGTCATATTATTAAATCTGTACAGACAGCTTATATGCAGGGGGGCAGGATTTCTGCATTTAGTCTTAGCTCTCCGTGTAATAAGGTACATAGTTTTGATCTGTTAAACTAAAACTTTTGATTCCATCTCCTGTTCAGTTTAGTCCCACTCAGTTCTGGTACATGCTGAACTTTGTGCCAGACACTCATATCCCACTATTTTTTCCCAGTAGCAAAATAGACTAGATTTAGAACATGGGGAATCTAGTTAATTAAAATTTCTTAGTAAACATATCTATTTTCCAAACTACTCTATTTTCTCAGGAGTCTATGCAGTCTTTCTTCAGAGCTAGAAAAAAATTACAGATTATTGTAGCCAGTGGTAGAAGTACTCTAAAGGACCACTTCACTGCCACACAGCCAGACCACTAAAATGTTAGAAAGCATCATGTTGTTAAAGGAGTGAGCTAGACACAATTCCTGTTCACCTTATTTCACATTTTACTTATAGTGACCAATGTCTTTATTCAGTTATTCCGACGAAGGTGTTCAGTATCACTGTGAGACACCTGAGGGTACATGAAAGAACTTCATAGGTTCTAACAGAGGAAACACAGATGCTACAGGAGTCCTAGAATATTCTGTAATGGCAGCTGGAGTCCAGGCGGAACCTCCAAGAACATTTGGAATGGTGCTATGTTGCTTATTGTTAGGGAAGTCAGCTGAACTGAAGGTATGATTTAGTTCCATATTCCATGATCTGGAAGTCCAAAATGGAAGCTCCAGACACTCGCCTAGACATAAGTCCAGCTGCAAATATGTTCAGTTTATAGAACCAGCCTAGAAGTGACACAAATGAAAAACAGTAATGTCCATAATGTGGGCATCATTTCCTTGGCAGTTGCAGAACCACTCCTTCCATTCTGCATTGCTTGCTAATGCAGGTATAGCCATGGAGTCTCATCTGTTTTTATAGTAAGTGGAGATGATGTGTAGAAGGATCAAATAGACCCTACTTCAGCTTAGATGAAAAAAATGTTAGTTACTGATTGATAGTATCACTCTAACTTTAGTTCACCGAATCAACAGGCTCCTTACTGACTATATCAAGAGCTTAGATAAGTAGTATTAAACAGATGACATGAGCAAATTTAATATAGTATTTATAAAAACATACCAGCCTCTTTAAAAACACTTTTTGTAAAGCATAATATTGATGAAACAGTATTTTTCACAATTGGATCAAACCTGTTCTAACAGTACAAATTTTGCTTAAAACCATTTACAAACTGAGACAGGTGTTAGTATTTTACTCCTTAAATAGGCACATACACTTGTAAATAATGGAAGTACTTGAGGGGAAAGGTATTGTTGATTAGAAGCTACTGAGACTTGTGTTAGTAGAGATACTAAAGGGAGGGTGCTAACAGTGCTATGATTTTCCACTCATGCTATTTGCTAACACTGAAGTGGCTGTCCTCTAGTGTGTAACCTGTACATTCAAGTACATTGCTCTCCTTTTGTTACCTGTAGCAACCTGACTTTTCTCACATAGTTATCTTGTTGGTGGAGCCATAGTTCAGGATTAGCTACCTGCATGCATACCTTAACAGCCTCTTCCTTGAAAATGGAGTAATAGCTACAAAACTGCTCACTAGGCATTGACCATTGTATGGCATTATTGGTCATGGAGAAGAAGGTGTCTGGACTCAAGAAGGGCTTTCATTTTTGCTGATGACAGTCAGTGTCAAGGCTGTATGTGGGAATATGACAGCGTGACTGGTCAGTAAACAATCCTGTTTAACAGTGATTTCAATATTTGACTCTGTTTAGAGTATGCTATATGAGGATACTAAGATTTTTCTTTTTTAATTTGATTAAAATATTTACAAGTACATCTTGGCGTGTTAAGTTTTACATTTTCAATCAAGCCATTTTAAGATTTCAGCAACCCTTAGTTTATAGTCCACATGGTAGATTATTGAGATGAATACTGAGAAAAATTTTTAATTATTAAATTTTTAATTAGCTGGAAAATGCTTTACAAAAAGCGTTTTTAAAGAGGGCCTATACTTTGCCATATTAGATGTATCTTTCTGTCTTAGGCTTTTAATCCTTTGGCAATTAACCTACTTTTATCATGGAAAAGTCATCACAAGTCTTTAAGAAAGTATGTATTGCTTCCCTTTTAAATCCTTTCTCTGAATAGGAGTAACTCTGGATTTCTCTATGTGTAATATTATGACACTCATAACTCAAGCAATAACACTTCTGGCAAGTATTTCTCAATGGAAAACAGAAATTGGTCAATCAGCCAAACAAAATACCTACTGTGTTATAAGCTATACACAAAATTGTTTTTCTCCTTTTCCCTTTATATTTTGCAATCTTAAGAGATCAATCTGGGCTTAATTTCTAGGATATTCCAGTTTTCCTAATATTGCCTTGTCCTACTTTAATGTGTATGATTGCAGTTGACCAGTCAGATTTTGTCTACATATGATGCAATATGTTAATGCCACTGCTGTGTTATCTGCTTTTAATTTAGCACCACTTAGATAACATAGAAGGATTTGTTTGCATGCTGAGAATTGGCATAGATAATATTCCTTATTGTATGGCATGCAGACAACTATATCAAATATCTACAAATTGTTGAAATTAACTGTTCTTTGGTTACAGTTCACTGCTTTTCTGATATTTATTTGTAATTTAGATTTTGTCTTCTGAAAGAATTTAAAAGCATGGCAGTATTCATAATGTTTAAAATAACTTCATACTTCAGATACTTGATAAATCTCACCAAGAACCAACCTGCACCTGCCAGGAAGTCCTATAATTCACTGCTACTTAATTTTGTTGCAACATTTGTCAAATTATTATTGCTCTTAGTGTATAAAAAGTGGTTGCAAATGAATTCCCCAGAGAGCTCTAAATGACTCACAGAGATGCTGAATTCCTCAACAGTTTACAAGTGGAATCCAGAAAAGTAATTTTTCTTCTGCAGATGCACAGGATGGAAAGACAAGGGTTGATAGCCTGAAAAGATTTTATTGTTTTGATTTAATGAAGCCCTATAACATGACGTAAGGATAGGTTACATTCTGATTTTGAACATGAATGCCATCCATTTTTGCAGACAAAGTAATTTTGTTTAATACCTTTTCTTTGACTTTCCTAGTTTCAGTATGCTGACTAATGCAACATTGCATTCGTCTGTAAATCTATGCCTCAAAAAATCTAAAGTCAATTCTGAAAAAAAAAGGTTCCCAAGATGAAGCTTATTTTACCTACTGGTTTCTCCCAAAACAAGAAGAATATAATGTCACACAAACAGACCCAAGAATCTTTCCTCCTCAAAGATTAAGTTTATATTTTTTTCCATATTAAAATGAAATTTATTCTAAATGAGATAGACTAGCTTGCTTATGTATAGCTTTCTTCACTAATTTGCTCTATGTATTTTATTTCCAGCTACAGCAAATAGAATGTGAAGGCAAAAGAAAATATTCCTTAATTTCAATATCCCTAGTGTACAGGAAAGTACCAATAAACACTGTAAAAGAAAACAGAATGTAGTAGGTAGGAGAACAAACATATTCTCTTGCTCCTGAAGTGAATGCTCCATCTTAAACCTGTATTGCTGGAAATAGCTCCTGTTGCTGAAAAAAAAAAACCAAAAAAAACCCGAAAAAACAAAGAATCCAAAGACAGAGGAAGATTTTAGGTGGATTTTTTTTTGTTTTATTCCCAAAGTCTGTGCATTTTGTGCTCTGCTAGTTCTCATTCATTTAACGTATTTGTTTGAATCAGACTTATTTCCATTATATGACAACATGACATTCAGCTTTAATGATTTAACAGTATCATAGTATGCTAGAGATTGGAAGGGACCTCAAAAGATCATCCAGTCCAATCCCCCTGCTGGAGCAGGAACACCTAGATGAGGTGTTTATATATATAATTTATATGTATAATTTACCACTGTAAACTTGACTACGATTTAAGTTCACAAATTTGATATATAATCATGCTAATAACAATTACAAAATTTCTACATAATTGCAGCAGATCAAATGGGTGATTCTTTCTTTCCTTAAGAAGGATTTTGCTGAAGATATACAAGTCAGTCCTGTAAATTTTCTGAAGCGGAAAAGTGCCTAAACAAGGTTATTTATAAGCATATTTCTTTCTCTCTTTTTTTTTTTTTTAAATGTAACTACTCTTCATACAATTTTTGCCATCAACATATATTTTAGAGCCTTTACAATTATGCAGATATCTCAAAAATTGATATATTCAGCAGCTAGTCCTGTGTTTCAGTTTGTAACCATTGCCTTTGGCCTTGTCATTAAGCACCACTGAAAAGAGCCTGTTTCACCCTCTCTTCAGTTATTTATACATACTCATGAGATTCTCCTGACTCTTCTCTAGTTTAGACAGTCCCAGCTTTCTCAGCCTTTCCTCATAGAAGAGATGCGCTAGTCCCTTAATCATCCTCATGAGCTTTCACTGGGTTTTTTCCAGTATGTTCATGGCCCTCTTGACCTTTGGAATACAGTGCTGAACACAGCATTCCAGGTGTCGCCTCACCAGTGATGAGTATAGGGGAAGAACACCTTCCTCCACCTGCTGGCAACACTTTGCCTAATTCAGCCCAGGATGTGTTTAGCCTTAGGGTGAAGAGATAAATAGGAAGAGCCTGCAGATTAATGCATGGCTACGCGACTTGTGCCAAAGGCAGGGGTTTGGGTTTTTCAATCATGGGCTGCTATATGAGACACCTGGTTTGCTGGTGGCAGGTGAGATACACCAGTTCCAGAGGGGGAAAAGGTTTTTGGGGCAGGAGTTATCAGGGCTCATTGACAGGGCTTTAAACTAGATATGAAGGGGGAAGGGGAGATAACTGGACCTGTTAGGGACAAGCCCAAGAGAAACATGCTAGGGCTTGAAGGATGGCAGACTAGGGAGGACTCTCAACCTACTGTTTCATTTGAGGGAAAGGATAGTTATTTAGACCCTGTTCCGCAGGGGAAAAAGGGTACTAGGGCAAAAGTTGGCAGAGCTCACTCACAGAGCTTTAGGTTAGATTCAAAGTGTGAGGGGGTTGTAGCTGGGTTTGAACTAGTGGCGCATTGTTCTAGTATTAATGAAGACCAGAAGGCCTCCCACCTCCCAGGGGTGCCATTATCATGCTCTGCTCGCTCCCTGAAATGCCTGTACACCAATGCACGCAGCATGGGGAATAAACAGGAGGAGTTAGAAGTCTGTGTGTGATCTAAAGGTTATGATCTGATGGCAATTACAGAGACATGGTGGGACAGCCCACATGACTGGAATGTGGTCATGGATGGCTATGTCCTTTTTAGGAAAGATAGGTCAGCAAAGCGAGGTGGTGGAGTTGCCCTTTATGTGACAAAGCGACTAGAATGTATTGAGTTCTGTCCAGGGGCAGATGAGGGGCAAGTGGAAAGTCTGTGGGTACGAATTAAGGGACAGGCTGGTACAGGTGATACAGTTGTGGGGGTCTATTATAGACCTCCTGATCACGATGAAGGACTTGATGAGGCTTTCTACAGGCAACTGAAAGCAGCCTCTCAACTACATGCCTGGGTCCTCATGGGGGATTTTAACTACCCTGATATTTGCTGGAAGACTCACACAGCCAATCATTCACAGTCTAGAAGGTTCCTCCAGTGCACTGATGATAACTTCTTAATGCAAATGGTGGACAAACCAACTAGGAGAGGAGTGCTGCTGGATCTAGTACTCACTAACAAGGAGGGTCTGGTTGAAGTGGTGATGGTCAATGGCAACCTTGGCTGCAGTGACCATGAGATGGTGGAGTTTAGGATCCTGTGTGGGAGGAATAGAATACCTAGCAAGGCCACAGTTCTGGATTTCCGAAGGGCCAACTTTGGCCTCTTCAATCAATTGCTAAGGAAAGTCTCATGGGAAAGGGTACTAGGTGGTAAAAGGGCTCAAGATAGTTGGTCAGCATTCAAGGACCACTTCTTACAAGCTCAGGATCAGAGCGTCCCAATGGGTAGGAAATCAGGTAAATGAGCCAGGAGACCAGCATGGTTAAACAAGGAACTGCTGGGCAAACTCATGTGGAAAAAGAGAATCTATGGATTATGGAAGGAGGGGCTGGCCACTTGGGAGGAATATAGGACAGTTGTTAGAGGATGTAGGGAGGCAATTAGGACAGCTAAGGCCTCCTTGGAACTTAATCTTGCAAGGCGGGTTAAGGACAATAGAAAGGGCTTTTTCAAATACATAGCGGATAAAACTAACACAAGAGGCAATATAGGCCCACTGCTGAACAAGGAGGGTGCCCTGGAGACAGAAGATATAAAGAAGGCAGAGGCGCTGAATGCCTTCTTTGCCTCTGTCTTTACTCCTGCAGACTCTCCCCGGGGGCCCCAGATTTCTATAGCCCCAGAAGGAGTCAGGATAAAGGAGGAGTTTGCTTTGGTAGATGAGGATTGGGTTAGGGATCAGTTAAGCAATCTGGACATCTATAAATCGATGGGTCCGGATGGAATACACCCACGGGTGCTGAGGGAGCTGGCGGAGGTCATTGCTAGGCCACTCTCCATCATCTTTGGTAAGTCGTGGGAAACAGGAGAGGTGCCTGAGGATTGAAGGATGGCAAATGTCATGCCAGTCTATAAGAAGGGCAAGAAGGAGGACCCGGGTAATTATAGACCGGTCAGCCTTACCTCCATCCCTGAAAAGGTGATGGAACAACTTATTCTTGACACCATCTCTGGACATATCAAGGATGAGGGGGTCATTAAGAGTAGCCAACATGGTTTTAGCAAGGGGCAGTCATGTTTGACCAACCTTACAGCCTTCTATGAGGAAGTAACTAGGTGGATGGATGATGGCAGAGCGGTAGATGTGGTTTTTCTTGATTTCAGTAAGGCCTTTGATACTGTCTCCCACAGCATCCTCATAGATAAGCTAAGGAAGTGTGGGCTTGATGATTAGGTAGTGAGGTGGATCAAGAACTGGTTGAAAGGAAGAAGGCAGAGAGTTGTGGTCAATGGGGCAGAATCTAGCTGGAGGTCTGTGACTAGTGGAGTCCCTCAGGGGTTGGTGCTGGGACCAGTGCTGTTTAATATTTTCATCAGCGACCTGGATGAGGGAACTGAATGTACCCTCAGCAAGTTCGCTGATGACACTAAGCTGGGAGGAGTGGCTGACACACCAGAAGGCTGTGTTGCCATTCAGCGAGACCTGGACAGGCTGGAGAGTTGGGCAGGAAGAAACTTGATGAAATTCAACAAGGGCAAGTGTAGAGTCCTGCATCTGGGCAGGAACAACCCCATGTACCAGTACAGGTTGGGAGTTGACCTGCTGGAAAGTAGTGAAGGGGAAAGGGACCTGGGGGTCCTGGTGAATAGGAGGATGACCATGAGCCAACAATGTGCCCTTGTGGCCAAGAAGGCCAATGGCATCCTAGAGTGCATTAGAAGGGGTGTGGTTAGTAGGTCAAGAGAGGTTCTCCTCCCCCTCTACTCTGCCTTGGTGAGGCCGCATCTGGAATATTGTGTCCAGTTCTGGGCCCCTCAGTTCAAGAAGGACAGGGAATTGCTTGAAAGAGTCCAGTGCAGAGCCACAAAGATGGTTAAGGGAGTGGAACATCTGCCTTATGAGGAGAGGCTGAGGGAGCTGGGTCTCTTTAGCTTGGAGAAGAGGAGACTGAGGGGTGACCTCATCAATGTTTACAAATATGTAAAGGGTGAGTGTCAGGATGATGGAGCTAGGCTTTTCTCAGTGATGTCCAGTGATAGGACAAGGGGTAATGGGTGTAAACTGGAGCATAAGAAGTTCCATGTGAATATCAGGAAAAACTTCTTTACTGTGAGAGTGACAGAGCACTGGAACAAGTTGCTCAGGGGGGTTGTGGAGTCTCCTACATTGGAGATATTCAAGGCTCGGCTGGACAAGTTCCTGTGTGATGCACTCTAGGTTACCCTGCTCTTGCAGGGGGATTGGACTAGATGATCTTTTGAGGTCCCTTCCAACCCTCGGTATTCAGTGATTCTGTAATTTTTTTCTGTGACAAAGTCCTTTTCTGACTCCAAGTCCTTTTCTGCGACAAAGTCCTTTTCTGACTCCAAGTCCTTTTCTGCAAAGCTGTTTTCCATCTGGGTGGCCCCCAGCATGTACTAGTGCATGGGTTGTTCCTCTACAGGTGCAGGACTTTGTACTTCCTCTTCTTGAATTGTATGAGGAGCCTTCTGAGGTACCTCTGGATAGTATTATGACTCTCTGGTGTATCAGCTCCCAGCTTTGTGTTATCAGCAAACTTGATGAGGTTGCATTCTACCTCATCATCCAGATCATTAACGAAGACGTGGAACAGGACTAGGGAACAACCCTTGGGAATACTGCTAGTTAATGGATTCCAACTAGACTTCATATTGTCTTGGTATAGTCTTCTCCTTTCAGGAGATGTTTCCTATATAAAGGAGATAATTCACTTAAACCCCCCTGTATCTGCAGTGTAAGATTCAGTTCTTGCCTCTGCTGTGCCTCAGTGAACCTACTATTCCAGCTTTATCCAGAGAATCAAAGAATATGGCACAGTTTCTACAAACCAGACAAAAGGCAACTACAAATGTCTTTTTGTGAGTTCTGCATTCCAGTAACACCCTCTGTTTAAAGTTACCATCTTCTGACAAGCATAAGTCTTAGTCAGACAATCTTCTAGTGTTTTTATCGCAACAACAGGCTGAACAGTGAACTGCTGTGATTTTTCATCTTACTGTTTTACCTATGGTGGTATGTCCTGTTTCCAAGCTTGTCTACATGCTGTGTTTATTCTTCCATGTGGGATAATTCAGATGGATTTTTAAGTCAGACATGCGTATTCCTTTTTCCCAGAGAAGCCAGCACACAGGGTATTGTTCTCTATTTCTACTATCTCCTGCTTTCCCACTTCAGTTCCTTCTGCTGAAGGAACTTATGCTGCTTGGCATAATTAACCTCTTCTTGGTGACATGAAAGTGCAGACAGGGACAAAATTGATTTTCTCCAAGAAACTGAGCAGGTGCTTTGTTATTGTTCAGCTCTCTATTCATACACTTCTGCTTTTATTAAATCCATAGGACCACTTGAAATCCATCCACATCCAGGTCTGCCCCTTGAACATCAGGGCAGCACTCTCACTGACCAGAATATTTTACACTTGCTTCAGTCTTCCTGCATGTGATCCACCTTCTCAGCCAAGGCTGCAGTGATCTCCTAATGATAACAGATTTCATTGTAGGATGCAGACCTCAGCTTCCCCACTACCTAGCCCTTCTCCAAGATCCCACTCCCCAAAAATACCAAATCAATCCAAAACATTTATTTATATATTTAAATCAAAATAAGACTTTATTTTCCTGTAGCCTTATATCTCTTTTTTAGGGCTTAGAACTAAACTGAGGCTTTTTGAGTTACTTATCCTTTCCAACTCCCATAAAGTTTTTGTCTTTTGTGCCTGTATAGTATGCAGCAAGAAGACCTTCTATCCTGCCTTTCTTGACTGCACTAACGACTTCAGTTTATACATACTGAAGTTCCACCGCTTTTCTGTATTATTCAACAGTGATATTAAGCATGCTTGTAGAAGAAAAGGTGTTTCTTGTAACAGAAGACATGTCACAATAAAATACTTGTCTCTGTTGAACACAGACTACTTCAAATTAAATTGTGATACTCAGTTTTAAGGCTTGCTGAATTATTCATTAATGGCATGTTCAACAAATATAGTTTTTTCTTATTTGTAAGACAAACACAATCTGTTTTGCAGTTGTCTGAGTATATCAAAATGGTTTAAAACTTAGGACTACTAATGAACTTGTTTCTTGCAATATATTATTCATGTCACATCATTGATGACTTATTTGATACTGTGTTTTCTAGAATAAAATATGGAATAAAGGCCATTAATAAACTCATTAAATCTCAACTTTGATCTCTCATGGCGTAACAGTGTACAAAATTTCTCACTGTGTTCTCCAGGCTTACAGGATAGACATTAAAAAAAAAAAAACAAACAAACAAAAATGAGAACATGAATAAAGTTTACAACTTTAATTAAACAGTAGAAAGGTACAAAGTTGTTTCTCGTAACTCATTTTGTCTTACATGACTTAGGTCTGTACAAAGATGTAGTTTTGGTTGCATAATGAAAGCTTTCTAAGTATTCTGGTACTGGAGGCTTCTGCTCTATGAGGCTTCTGCTCTATGAGTCTTTTCAGCTACATTCTAGAAGTTATGGATGGTAAGAAATGGCCTTTTGCTTTCATTCACTCTGGACACAAATTGTTATAAATTCTTCTGCCTTTTCTGTCTATTCATCAGTCTGCTGCCCTCAGATGTCTTAACACTTTCTGAGACTGTAGCTTCTCCAGAACTTTGTCTTTCCTTTTTGCTGTTGTCAGGCTGTCCTGGTTTCATTACAGCTGGGACAGAGATAATTTTCATCCTAGTAGCTTGTACAGCGCTGTGTTTTGGCTTTAGTCTGAGAAGAATGCTGCTAACACATTTAGTTTGTGGTTTAGTTGTTGCTAAGTAGTGCTTACCCTGATCAAGGACTTCCCAGTTTCCCATGCTCTGGCAATGAAGAGAAGCACAAGGACCTAAGTCCTTTTTTGCCTGGTCTGGTAAGAGTCACCAGGCAGAAAAAACACTGTGCTGTGCTACAAGCACAACTTATACAGGAGGACAAAGACTACTTCAAAAATATTACTCAGCTGGAGACTGAGAAAAAAACCTGAAGAAATGGCTGATGGTATCATATCCTAGGCCAGCAAGAACCAAATTGCTCCTGAGGCATATTTTCATGGACTGTTGAGGTTCAATAACAGACACAGTTCTCAAAGATATCTTTTGTAATCTGTTCCCTTTACAAGAGCTGTCTTGACTAGACTGGCCAAGGGGAAAGCAGTTTGTTGAACATGAACTATAATAAAGAAAATAAATGTTCAACAAAATATGCGATCTGTTGCCATTGTTACAACCACATATTTCAGCAGACTGTGACTCTCCTGAAATTATGAAGCAGAATCCTGGCCAGCTACATTATATGAGCCTAAACTGATTTTTACTAGTAAGAATCTATTTTTAAGTGCACAAAACCTATTAACTATTCTACTGAAAGGAAGCTGTTGAAAATGTGAAAGACAACACAATCTAAAGAAACTGGACAATGAAATAGATGTTATCAAAAGAAAACAGGCAACTGAGGTAACTTCAGTAAAGATCTGCCTGATTATTATTTAAGAATTAGTGAAGGCATGTCTTTTAAGATTCTCTTACAAAAAATGGAAAAAACAATTCTCATTTTATTTGTCATCAGATTTTTCCAAGAGGTGAATTTAAACAGATTCACAAATTATTGTAAGTAAGAAAGCTAATACATCTATTCTCTAGTGTCTACTTATATAATACATATTTCTTATAACTGGAGAAAACAGTTGCCTTTAGTGACTACATATAATTATTTCCTACTTGAGTAGCTGATTAACGTAAACCTTCCTTTAAATAGCCAGAAATTACACTATAAAGCAGCTAGTAATCAGGTCTATTAGAACACTGTTGTCCCATGTTGAAAAGATAGTAACGGTTATTCCATTTCTTAAAATTATTCTGAAGAGGGCCATTTTGCAGAAAGATAAATGTTTTTATAAGCAACAAGAAAAGAACTATTCTGGCATCAAGCAGAATTGTGTAAATGTGACTGAGAAGTTCTCAATGGAAAAAATAAAATGGAAAACCTCATTGCAGGAAAACCTGCAGGTCCTACTGGATTCTGTTGAAGCTCTGTGTCTGAAGATGAAGACTTCTATACATTTTTCAACTGAGATACCTAAAAAATGTTTTGACAGTGAAAAATTCAACAATTATCTCATCAGTTTCTCACATTTCCACAAAAATAAAAGTTTTTTAAATTTGATATTCAGAACAGAAGATAAATGAATTAAGTAAATTTTTATTTAACTGACTTAACTGTTAGAGAAAGGCCCAGGCACATAAATACATGAAAAGGTGAACTTTTAGATTTTGTCAAAGCATTAACAATTAAGTGATGAAACAATGAAATAGATATTAAAATAATTCTGGTTTCAATCACACAAGTATAGATTCTTTACAGTGTTAAAATGATTGCTTCTATTACTACTTTCTTTAAAAAAAATCTCTTTGTTAGTAACTGGATGCATTTCCATATCCATCAGCAAAGTTCATCTTGGCAAATGATACAAGCACAAATATTTTGATATATACAGAAACCATCTGTCTATGTTGCTTGGACATTCATGGATCTGTGAACATAAAAGAGATTACATCTACACTTCATACTGTTGGTTGCCTGTGGTCTGAAATCAGGAAATATGCCATATAACGTCATAGGGCAGTGTTGACCTAGTGAGGAGAGTTTATTGAGTGAAGATCACAAGGAGGCTGTTACATCTTTAAACCATATAAATAAAACAATATTACTACTTCATAATAGTTATTACTTCACTTGGAATCAATATTTTGAAATACTCATTAGGAGATTTGAGTTAGGCTTGTCTTTTATTTATGAAGTGTTTGAAAAATAATAACTTTGTTACAAATGAGGTTTAGTCTCATCAATCTTCTATTAATGGCGATTGCAAACATATTGTTTATTATCCTATAGAACGTTAACAGTCTCAGGAAAGTGAACACTTCTTTTATTAGTCAATACTTGAAATCTGCTAATGGAATTCTGTGACATATGACTCACCACAGGCATAGTTTCTGTACCCCAGCTAAATAGAGAATTAGGATCAGTGCCTGACAGGTAATATTTCAAGAACAGGATGCAAGAAGTGTTGCTATTTAAGACTTACAGATAAAACTATGCATCGAGAGCTGCATCATTCAGCAGTATTTCTATTCTTCATTTACACAAGTAGTATTACAGCTACTTATATGAGGTGTGATGTGGTCAAAAGGTTTTTTTCAAGCCTATGAAAAAGCAACACAGTCCACTGACATTTGCACTATCACAATAAAGTGACTTGTTTTATTCTAGGCAGTAAAAGACTCTACAAATAGAAGACAAGGACATCTTAAAAATCCCAAGTAGCTTTGGGCTCATTTACACTCTTATGTATCAGCCTGAGAACATACAATGACTTTTAAATAACAAAGGCGGTGATCCTAGCTTCAACCTTCGTTTACATTGGCTACATTCAAATGAGGGAAGTGAAAGATATTCTAAAACAGAATTTATCTCAGCTTCACAAAACACTAGTTCCTTTCACTCTTCTCCATGTTTTAATTTCCACAAAAAGAGACATGATTAATGGGAAGAAAAAAAATCTATCTTACTGAAAGATTCAATCCATTTACCAATTTCTCCAGTTACAGACCCAAAAGATTAAAAAAAAAACCAACCAACCAAACAAAAAAAGACCCCTAAAACCCTAGGTTGAAACCTAAACTGTATGAAATAGACATCTTGTATCAAGGTTATCTTTGCTGGAAAAATAGATATCCTTCTTAAATTATCAAATCTAGTTCCTGTTAACTTAGCTGTGTTTAAAAAGATTTTATAAAAAACAAAACCAAACCAAACCAGAACAAAAACAAAACCAAACTTTGTAAAGCTTTTGTAATAGCCCAGGAGAAGAAACAGACTTAGCTGAAATTGTTTAGAGTTTTATCAGTTGGTGAAGGTGATCTAGGCTACTTTAGGTCAATTTACAGCAGTCCTAAATTGCCTATGTTAACTCAGCGGTTTACATTACAAAAGAAGTTTATGATGAGGACAAAAGAAATGTGCAGCTGGTGAGATCAGCAGTTTTTTTAGCCTCATATTCTGCCTCAACAGCATCATGCCACTTAGAGAAAATACTCAGGTCTTGCCAGCTTATTTTGTTCACCCCTCTTCCACAACTATTGCAATAGATATGTTAGAGGGTAAACACCAGCCTATTATTTTTATTTATTACTTACACAGCTGTGGACCATAGAATCATAGAATAGTTAGGGTTGGAAAGGACCTTAAGATCATCTAGTTCCAACCCCCCTGCCACGAGCAGGGACATGTCACACTAAACCATGACACCCAAAGCCTCATCCAACCTGGCCTTGAACACCACCAGGGATGGAGCATTCACAACCTCCCTGGGCAGCTCATTCCAGTGCCTCACCACCCTCACAGTAAAGAATTTCTTCCTTAGATCCAATCTAAACTTCCCCTGTTTAAGTTTGAACCTGTTACCCCTTGTCCTGTCACTACAGTCCCTGATGAAGAGTCCATCCCCACCATCCTTGTAGGCCCCCTTCAGATACTGGAAGGCTGCTATGAGGTCTCCACGCAGCCTTCTCTTCTCCAGGCTCAACAGCCCCAACTTTCTCAGCCTCTCTTCATAAGGGAGGTGCTCCAGTCCCCTGATCATCCTCGTGGCTCTCCTCTGCACTTGTTCCAACAGTTCCATGTCCTTTTTATGTTGAGGACACCAGAACTGCACACAATACTCCAAGTGAGGTCTCACGAGAGCAGAGTAGAGAGGCAGGATCACCTCCTTTGACCTGCTGGCCATGCTCCTTTTGCTGCAGCCCAGGATACGGTTGGCTTTCTGGGCTGCGAGCGCACACTGAAGGCGGCTCATGTTCATTTTCTCATCGACCAGCACCCCCAAGTCCTTGTCCACAGGGCTGCTCTGAATCTCTTCTCTGCCCAACCTGTAGCTGTGCCTCGGATTGCTCGGTCTCAGGTGTAGGACCTTGCACTTGGCATGGTTAAACTTCATAAGGTGGGCATCTGCCCACCTCACAAGCATGTCCAGGTCCCTCAGGATGGCATCCCTTCCCTCCAGCATATCAACCGAACCACACAGCTTGGTGTCATTGGCAAACTTGCTGAGGGCACACTCAATCCCACTGTCCATGTCACCGACAAAGATGTTGAACAAGATCGGTCCCAACACCGATCCCTGAGGGCATCACTCATTACTGGTCTCCAGCTGGACATTCAGCCATTGACCACAACTCTTTGCATGCAGCCATCCAACCAGTGCTTTATCCACCGAGTGGTCTACCTATCAAGTTGATGTCTCTCCAATTTAGAGACAAGGATGTCGTGTGGGACAGTGTTGGACACTTTGCAGAAGTCCAGGTAGATGATGTCAACTGCTCTACCCCTGTCCATCAGTTTCGTAGCCCCATCATAGAAGGCCAGCAAATTGGTCAGGCAGGATTTCCCCTTAGTGAAGCCATGTTGGCTGTCACCAAGTGCCTTGTTGTTTTTTGTGTGCCTTAGCATGCCTTCCAGGAGAATCTGCTGCAAGATTTTGCCAGGCACAGAGGTGAGACTGACTGGTCTGTAATTCCCCGGGTCATCCATTTTCCCCTTCTTGAAAATGGGGGTTATATTTCCCTTTTTCCAGTTGTCGGGAACTTCACCTGACTGCCATGACTTTTCAAATATGATGGCCAGTGGTTTAGCAACTTCATTTGCCAGCTCCTTCAGGATCCGTGATAGTCTCCAGTCATAGGAGCCATCCCACCATGCTTCTGTGATGCTTATTATATCATACCCCCATAGATGTGCACACTCTTGTTTGTTCCCCATGCTATGGGTGTTTGTATAGAGGCATCTAAGCCGAGCTCCAAATGAAGCTGGCTCATCGGCTGGACTGGCTGAAACGTCTCTACATTCCTCCGAGCATTTATTATAGGTGCTAGCAGCTGACTGGGTGTGTTGGGATGGAATGATGCCCCCGTCCCCTAACACATCAAGTTTAAAGCATCCTTGACCAGTCCAGCAAGCCTCCTACCAAAACCGCTTTTCTCCTTCTTTGTCAGACCAGCTTCACCAGCCCTCAGTAGACCCGGCCTACTAAATTGAGTCCCATATTCTAGATACCCAAACCCCTGACTATGGCACCACCCTGCTAACCATTTATTAACCTGGCAAATCCGCCTGGTCTTTTTAAGGTCCTCTCCTGTATCATGGAGGATTGACGAAAAGACTATCTGAGCTACAGAGGCCCTAAACACCTCTTCCAGGGCTCTGTAGTCCTTCTTTATGTTCTTCAGGCTACTGCTATCTATATCACTAGCCCCCAGATGGATCACTAAAAGTGGGTAATAGTCAGCAGGACTTACTAGAGCAGGCAGCCTCTCTGCAACATCCCTGATCCGTGCTCCTGGTGAGGAGAGCTGTCTCCCTTGAGACAGGGTCAGGCTGACAAATGAGTGATTCTGTCCCTTTCAATGTACAGTTCCCTACCACTATGACCCGCTGCTTTTTCCTGGCAGCACCAATATAGATCTTCTTTCCCACTGCACCAGCCGGTTGTTTCTGGTGTGAGGATGTTTCCTCATCAGCCCCCTGCAGAACAGCAAAGCGGTTGTGGGTGGGGACAACAGATTTAGGAGGAAGCCCCTTGCTTTTAATTGTCCTCTTCCTCCTTTTTTTGTTGTTTCTTTTTGTGACTATTTCCCAGCTTCCTGGGTTAACGGCCTTCTTCTTTCCTCCATGAGCTACAGGGGACGCTTGAGGCCCCTGCACAGTTTGGGCTTGGAGCACACAGTCCTGCTTCCTCCCAGCTTCCCTGACATCTTGCAGCCTATTAACAGCATCCCGCAGCTCAGCCCCCACTGCAGGAGGACCTCCACCAGGGAGCACCGAGTGCAGCCCTGCCCATTTGGCACCGTTCCCTCACGAGACCAGTGCAGGCACTGTCTACACTCTGACCATTGCACTGCAGCCTCCCTTCTCATCGGCTCTGTCTGGGTGCCTACTCTGGCCACCGCCAGGGCAGCCAGAGCGGGGCAGCCAGACCAGACCCTGGTCATAACAGGAGTGCTCACCATCCCACTCGCCTACCCCCGAGAACTGCCTCGACTCGTGCTCCCTGGGGCAGGTTTTTAACCAGTCAGGGCTGGTGCCGCTCCTCCTGGTTCTGCCCCCTGTGAGTCCCTGCTCGCGTCAGCTGAGCTGCTGGCTCCTGGGCAGGTCCTGTGGCGGACTTGAGGCTCCCTCGGTGGCTCTGGCTGCTCTGAGTTGAGGTTCCTGGACACTGATCTCTTCCCCACTCCGGTGTTGAAGGCATCCTCTTTTGAGCTATTCACCTCAGCACCACCAAACTGACCAATTTGACCAATTGACCATGATTTTGCCTTTTCCAATCTGCTGCTACTGTGTCTGTTTCCACAACTGCTTTATATCAGAGAGAGTGGATTATTAGTATTGCTTTGAATTAAATATCTATTTTACAACTTCAACAGTTCTCCATTTGGACACACACAGCATACAAAGGACAGATATTAAAAATTTGAAGGTGAGTTCAAAACTGACAGATAATTGCTAAAGTATATTCTTCAAATGTGGCTCAAAAGATTATAGTGGCTTGTGGAAAATATGCTGCATAGGATTTCTAGGAAATTTTATGAAAGAAGACCCAAGTAAATATTTTATTGAAGAAGTTCATGAATTTTTCCAATTGCAGCTTAGAGTACTTAAACCCAAAATTTTACGACAAAGAAGAAGGAGCTTGCTAGCATGTTTAAAATCTCTTCTCAGTAGCTAATCAAGCCTTAGTGAATTTTAAAGGGACAAATCTAACATAGCAAACTGCTGAGTCTTCCTTCAACAGCTTTTGTAAATTTAGCCATGGGAATCTAACTCACATCTAACAAGCATACCATTGGATATCAATATGTATCTATTACAGAAAACAATAAAAAATCTGAGCACAAAATTAGTACTTCCTTATGAAACTGAAGGATTTATATGAATGGTAGATAATAGTCAGGAATAACCTGAAAATCCTAAACAGTAAAAATAACAGTATACTCTACAGTATTTCTATTATTCAGGTTGGAATATAAGGACCTTACTGCTTGTATGTAGAGGACCTTATTGTTCTGCAGCTTTCAAGCATAGTATGACCTGCATGGGTACATCTTTTCAAAGTACTGCTGAGCAATCAATCATTCATAACAAAAGTCTCTCACAAATTTCCTGCCTCTCCACTCAAGGTCATGCTCTATTAAGACTTTGATACCAGAACAAGCTTCCCAGAAGGTTTGCAGAACCTTGATGATGCTGGCTGTCTTCCCTCTGAACTGTAACTGCACATAGCCAGGCTGCTGCAACACCACCCTGTCTCCTGACTGATTCCTTACAGTGAATTTTGTATTAGATGACATGGAATGAATTCATCAGAAACACTATTATTAAGCCAGGACTTGTTAAGATATCACAGTGGTTTCCTGGACATTATGGATTTTAAGAGAACTAGAATCATAAAATCATAGAATCAACTACTAAGATGTGATATGTCCTCATATGGTCTCAGAATTCTGCTAATTTTATTCAACAATAAATGGTGTTTTCTTGCCAATACATAATTTGCATCCTAACACATGTCAGTATCGGACTGATTTACAATTATTCTAAAAAATGTCCTTGCGATAAATTCACAACTTACTTTCTTCAAAACATTACTGCTTTTGGCTAATTTATCTCATTTTTGCTTGATACTATTTGAAAACCATAATTATTTTTGTTGTTTTTTTTTGGTTTTTTTGGGGGCGTGGGGTTGGGTTTTTTTGTTTGTGTTTTGTTGTGGTTTTTTTTTTTTTTTCTGGGTTAGGGGAAGGGGTTTTTGTGATTTTTTTTGTTTGTTTTTTTGTTTTCGTTTGTTTTTTTAATTTTTCAGATTACTGACTTGTGTCAGACTTTTTAGCATAGGGACTAAAAAGTATTCAGTGCTCTCATTTCTTGGTCATGTAATACTAATTAACATGTTCTGATAAAGTTCTGAGAAAAACTTTTTATAACCACCTTGTGCGAGTTTTCTGAAATTCTGTATCTACTACATGGTCAGGATTTGTTATAAGAACTGAAGACAATGGCTGAGCTGTTATAAGAAACATCTTTTTGGTTTCTTATGACTTGTCCACAACACAGGCTGCAGTTCACGCTGTAAAGATAGAGCTGGGGTAGCTGCCTTTTACCTTTTCACCTTTTTTTTTTTTTTTGGAAGTCCACAGAGATCTTCTTCCCCTGAATTCACATGGGCAGTTTCCAGAAGCTTTTCTTGTTAAGTTCTAAAACAATTTCTTCCTTTAGATATTGTTTGTGCAGGTGGTTATGTTAGGTTATGTGTATGTTATCATTATTTTATGTTACTTATTTAATTTGGTTTTGTTTGCTTGTGTCTTTTAAGCCTTGCCTTGCTGAGCTGAACTGTCAAAAAAAAAAGTTTGAAAAGTATAGAGATAGGGGTAAGCTGCTTTCATACATATTCAGCTGGGAAATGGTTGCTACACTGAAGTTTGAAATAGTTCTCTTTCATATTATGTTCATATCTTAAATATCTGATTTTTTTAAACAAGTATACCTTGCACTTTAATAATTGTCTATAGAACGTGTGATTTATTATTGTCCCATCTGTCACATACCTGACAGAGGAGGAAGAAGAATATGTGCAAATGACAAATAAACCCAACAAATTTATTTTCTATAGACAAATCTTGTTAATAATTGATCTTGCTGAATTCCTAAACTATTATGGCTTTAATAGAATACAGATTTGACTCTTAATTGAGAGGGGACAATGACTTGGGAAGACATTAACAGAAGTTGAACAAAGAAAAGGAGGTAATGTCTGAAATTCATCAGTGATACTTTACAGGGAGGGATGGGTAGAGGAATACTCTTATGCATCACAGAAAGTATTTTTAAAGCAGAGCAAAATGGAATACAGTGAAGAAGTTCAATAAATTACTTTCTATTAAAACTGGCTCCCTGACCCTCAAACCAAGAGCACATTAGGTGCTATGTTTTTATCTACTTTACACGTTCTGGTTGTCAATAAAAGACATAGGACATGAGCTGAAACATGTATGATTTTCTGATTATGTATTAGGTGATCTAAGATTCTAGCCGTCCCATGTCTGTAGACATGGCAGTAATGAGGTCATTTCTCAGGCATGTAATTATTATGGTCAGTAGATCACTGCTGAAACCAAAAATATATTGTCGCAAGTGAAAGAACTAGCAGGTGTAGTTGCATTCCTTATCAACAAAGATAATGTTTGTTGTCTATTTAAGGTGGGAGAACAAATTTTTTACAGCACAAATGTATGTCTATATGAGATTGTACAAGCATCCATTTCTCTGTATACAAACAAGGTCATTAATTTACCAGTATTCATATTTTGCCTTATGATATAGACAATGCTGCAATATGTTCACAATCACCTAAAAAGAACTTTTTTTAATCCTCTAGGTGTGTCAGCACCGGAACAGTACTGCTGCTTAATGGAGATTTAAATAAGTATGCACTACGCTTACAACTGCTGTTTAGCTCTTATGACACTATTATTATGAAAACAAAGAGAAATATTTTCCATACCTTTCTCTATTTTCAGTTACAGACCTACTTAAATTGAAGTATTCCTATAGAAATAATACATCCTTTCAATGTTGAAGAGGGAAATTTAGGGGTTGCTTTTCATTTTTTTCCTCTTTCTCCATTGGAATAAAATCCTTCCTGCTCTACAAATTCAGCACCATAATATGCATAAGGCGTTCATACCAAAGACAGACTAAGAATTACTGTAGGTGGCAGTCTTAAGTGACTTGATGAATATTAAGAAACTCCTGTAGGAAACACAGCAACGTTGTGGTCAGAGCTAAGCTTCGTTGAGCATCAGACTGGAAGAGCTGAAAAAGATCAAGATAATGAAGTCTTCCCTAAAGATACCTGCGGAACTATTCAGCTGCAGTCCAGCTGAAGGCAATCTGAATCAGTTATATTTTCCAGCAGCTTGACAGGATATCCTCACACTCTAAATCTCCTTTTTTTTTTTTTTTTTTTTTCCTGGAAAGCAATATCACAGCTGCTCATGAAAGTTAAGCAGCTTCTGTTGGGTAAAGTGGACTGCTCTGACCTATGAAAAACGTGTGCATTTGTACTGAAAAAATTATGTACTCTGTTCAAAGAGAGTTATTTGCTATAAAATCGACTCTTCGGAGGGTTACAATAATACCACTAATAAACCCTTAGTTATGCTTGTACTCTAGGATTTCTAAGCACTTCCCAGTTTGCATCACCTGGATACAAATCCCAATCATATTCATACTCCATGTCAAGCTAAAGCCTTAAGTGATTCCCTTTCCCTCGCATACTCTTGTGTCTGATATGTGAGCCTTGTCCCAGAGATTGGAAATAAGTGGTATGGCCCTGAGAAGAAGCCCCCTGTCTGGTGGGTGGAGGAACTGTCCTATCATCATGCCCTGAGGGCTGTAAGCGACACAAATATCAGGCAGTAACTCTTTGGGACCCCAGGTGTGAGCATGAACAGGCATACTGTTGTAAGTGCAGTGAGGAAGCTGCTAAACTGAAAATTTCAGCTCTTTAGGTAAGGAGTCATTTCTGTGTTCTATTAGCAGAATAATAGTACATGACTTAATGGTCTTTTTCCTTTTATTCTTCCACCATTTCTTTATTATCATTCTAGCTTTAAATTCATCAGTTCTCCCCACTGCCCCATGCTTCCTGAAAGACTTATATTTCAAAATTTCATTACATCTGAGGTATTGCTATCTGTTTCTGTTCGGCAACATTTCACTTTCCTGCTGTTATAGCTATAAATATATTATTCAGGAATACTCCGCCTATGTGACTGTATTCCAGGTAGCAGTGAATCCTACTAAGCAGTGGTTAGCTAATAAATTATGAAGATCTTCATACACTGAATTTGCCTCAAAAGGAAAAAGTTACTTATGGCTCAAGTTTAGTAAACAAAGAAAACAGTAAACAAAAGGTACAGGAGAAAAACTGAAAAACTTTTTTCAGCCATCAATTTTAAAAGGATTTAGCTAAACAGCTGCTAGCTGTGTGCTTGCCATTAAATCAAACTGACTATATCTTGCCAGTAATTTAATAATTTAAGAGCAAACTTTCAGAAAGGCCTCTAGGACTGTGTTATTGATCATTTTGTGTACAAATATACGTGTAAGGTAAAATTTATCAGGATTGTCTGTGGTTGATATCTACATAGAAATACCACAAATGTGATCATCATCTTAGTCTAAAACAATCATTATGAAAAGCAGTGTATGTTCAGTGACAGGACTGTAGAGAGGGAGACTTAGGCAACCTAACAGCTCATGGTTACTTCTTTGGCCTTTTTCTCTTTGCAGAAGGTGCATATAGTGATCACACGCTCGGCCTTAATTGAACTAGAATTTTATATACATAGTATTAGACTTTTATTAATTGGAGTTTAGTAATTGCTATACCTTCGTATTGAACAGGACACAATATTTTTCTTTCACCTTTTCATTAATATAGTCTTATCTTTGAATTTGCAAGTTCTTCCTACAATTTTTCCTAAGAATGTGTGTTGTAAAATTCATCACTTATAAGGAATGACTGCCTTTTTCAGCCATGTTGCTCTTAAAATAAGATTAAGAATTAAGGTCCATTCTGTCTTTTTAATATAATTTCCTGATTCTTCTAGTAACTGTTCTTCTACAACATCTTCAAGTATCATACTCAATATACAGAAGCAATGAAAATAGCTTTAAAAGTCCTTGCTATTGACTGTATCTATAATATGAAAACTCTACCTCTTAGATGTGGTTGTTAGGACTTAAATTTAGAGTGTGTATGACCTTTAGTAAGAACATTACAAACATCTATATTCTGACAGAGAAAAAAGCAGCTTATCCTTTTTTCAAGGTTTGCATCTATGTGTATATGAGTGAGGGAAGAGTAAAGAACTAAGCTAGGGACATATCAATAACAAAACATCTTAGGCTTCTATCCAGAAAGGTCTTATATTTGTGCTTCAATTTACAAACTGAAAAGTCTCACTTATTATTTACCCTGTCTATGTGCATAATTTTCCCCTTGACTGACACCTTAGATTCCTGATACTAAATAAATACCTACATATGTGCATCTGATTGGAGAATGACAAAGGCTGCCTGAAATCTCACTCACTTTGTTGAACTTTAACTTTACATTAACCTAGATCTATTTCTCACTTTGTCTTCATTACAATTTTAATACATATTGTATTTCTGTTATTGAAGCATTGCAGGGACAATGACATTGCAGCTGGCTCCCCTATTGCTGGAGGGACCCAGCAATAATGGAATAAAGAAAAATGAAGAAATTGATATTGCGATATTGCATTGTCAGTCTCTGGAGGGTTTTTTTGTACCTCCTCCTCAACCGTCCCCAGACACCTAAAACTATTTTGTTAAGTGTCTCCCTTGAAAAACAGCTCATTGCTACTGAAATGCAATGTGAAGTTTCCTCTGAGATCGAATCCATTTTCTCCAGTTAATGGAGCTTATAAGTGTTAACCTATGTAGTGAAAAGAAATAAAAACATGTGGAAAAACATAAGCTGTAATTATTCTATAAGAATGGTAGGTTTTCCCTGAACAGATGACGAAAATGCAATGTGAAGTTTCCTCTGAGATCGAATCCATTTTCTCCAGTTAATGGAGCTTATAAGTGTTAACCTATGTAGTGAAAAGAAATAAAAACATGTGGAAAAACATAAGCTGTAATTGTTCTATAAGAATGGTAGGTTTTCCCTGAACAGATGACGAAAATTGAGTAGGGAATTTTAAATTTACCTTCCCATTTACTTTTTACTATGCACTTTTTAAAACTTTATTAACAAACAATACGAAGAAATAAGTGTCAACTATTAGGTTTGCTTTATACAAACCCTTTTATATATTTGTCCTGGGTTCAGCAGCAGCAGTCACTTTTTCTCCTTCTTAGTAGCTGGTGCAGCGCTGTGGTTATGACTTTCGGCCTGGGAATAATAATGATAAATCCAATGATTTCAGTTGCTGGTCAGAATGTTTACTCTGACCAAGGACTTTTGTGAGTCTCATGCTCTGCCAGGGAGGAAGGGAAGCTGGGATGAAGCAGAGACAGGACACCTGACCCAAACTAGCCAAAGAGGTATTCCATACCACAGCACGTCATACACGGGGACGTAACTGGGAGTTACCCAGAAAGGCTCGCTCTCTGCTCTGTTGGGCTTGTTTTCAGTGGGTGGTATCGTGTTCTCTTCCCTTGTTATTTCTCTTATCATTATTATTATTGATGGTAGCAGTAGTGGTTTGTGTTATACCTTAGTTACTGGACTGTTTTTATCTCAACCCGTGGGAGTTACGTTCTTTCGATTCTCCTCCCCATCCCTCCGGGGGGTGGGGTGGGGGGAAAGTAGAAACTGCGTGGCTGACTTGCCGACTGGCTTAAACCACGACAATATTTTATTCAAAATACATTGTCTTTATGAAATATCCAGAACTTATTGCTTAGATATTCAGAGTTTCAAAATGAGTCATTAATCTGCTTAGTGTATTTTACTCCTGAGGGAGAGGTGGAAAGGTATTTTTGCTACTGGTTTGAGTATGAATCAAATAGACCTGGATCCTACTAAAGTAAAGGCAAGCAAAAACATCTGGGAAGAAGAAATCTTTACAGGAGATAACTGTATGGAATTTCTACTGTCTAATAACTTCAGAAAGTCTACAATTAGTACTTTATGTTAAGATGTTTTCATCACCTTATACTCTGCACTCTTCCAAACTACATATATAGACTGAAATTTCTAATGCTTAGAAGCAATGCATAACTACAATCACTGTGTGTGACTTCACTATTTAAATTTTTCCACACCACTGATTGAATACTTCTGAGGTTCTGCTAGAGCATTGCCTCTATTATTGTTGTGTGAAAACGATTCTGCTTTCTCTGATTGTGCCTCAAGCTATAGGGCTGTTGTTTTGTTATGCCTATCTGAAGAAAAATAACAGTTACAGCTGATTTCCTTTCTTGTAGTATTCTACTATTTTCTGTTGCAGATGACCTCAAATAAGACTACTTCCTATAACGAGCAGATGTATATAGGGTTTTTTTGTTACAGATACACACCTTTTTTCTTGTAAGTGTTCATGACCACCAGATCCCTATTATTATGTTATTATTTTGTTTTCCCTGCCTCTTCAGTGGTTTTGCAGGTCTCCACTGTCTGACATCAGGTTTTTGCTACACAAAAATTCCTTTGCAGACCTCATTTGTTCATTTTCTCTACTGAATAAAATAATAACTTTCTCAGTGTCTATAAAACAAATAATAGCTAGACCTGACCAGAATCATTCTGCATTTTTACAGAATATATTTCTGTGTACTTTGCTGTAGTACTTTATTTTTAACTGAAATGTTGGTTTGGGAAAGAGGATTATGTGTAAAAACTTTTATTTCCCCGGCAACTATTTAAAGTCGTCCTGATTTAACCAAGTTCCATTTTGCATGTTAATTATTATATTGAGCATATTATAGCTAGCAATACATAGCCAATAACAATCACCTAGCAAGCTAGAAAATCTTCCAGAAGGTACTCTCAAATAAACAACAAAAATGAAGAACGAAGTCCCTTTTTCTAGGTTGCCTTAAACACCTGAGTCTGGAAGCCTAAATATTCTATGTCAGCAATAAAGAATCATCTATCTGATTTGATCTATGCTTCTGATGTAAGCAATGTCTTAATAGCTATCTTACTATTTGTTTATATTTGAAGACAGTATAAAGCATGTCATAGAATCATAGAATCATAGAATAGTTAGGGTTGGAAAGGACCTTAAGATCATCTAGTTCCAACCCCCCTGCCATGGGCAGGGACACCCCACACTAAACCATGCCACCCAAGGCCTCATCCAACCTGGCCTTGAACACCGCCAAGGATGGAGCATTCACAACCTCCCTGGGCAACCCATTCCAGTGCCTCACCACCCTCTCAGTAAAGAATTTCTTCCTTAGATCCAATCTAAACTTCACCTGTTTAAGTTTGAACCTGTTACCCCTTGTCCTGTCACTACAGTCCCTGATGAAGAGTCCATCCCCACCATCCTTGTAGGCCCCCTTCAGATGTCCACCACTCTTCTTTTTTAAATGACCTTTATGTGTCCTTTTTATGAGTACAGTTTTCTGTAATAACTACAGAATTGTCACCCTTAAAGGAAATCCCACCTGATACGAAGTTCTCCCTTAAGTTCCTGGCAGAATTAGAAACACAACTATCATGTACCTACAGACTTAATCACTTTTTTCATGGTCTTTGACTAAAAACATACCTCTCTGTTGTTGCACACTTATGTAGTGTGCACTACACTTCTTTTTATCAAATACTGCTTCAAACTAAGTCTCTACCTGTATTAAGTGAAAAAAATGAAGTGTAACACCTGCAAGCATTATAGACCTGCCTCGGATCAGCATCCTCATAAGAAGCGTTGCTGACAGATATACTATAAAGACTGTCCTGATTTCCTTCAGTTGTTCTCTGTATTTAGAAAGAAAAAAAAAAAACAAAAACAAACCAACAAACCAGACATCAAAAAACAGATGCAATGAAGCTTTGGATTGTTCCAGTACTTCATATCAATATTTACTTAATTTACTATCATCTGTGGTTTTCAATGATCTTTCCACACAAAGTACTTAGAAAGGATGGTTTCATTCCCTTGAAAATCTGATTAGCTCCCCATAGAAGCATGCAGTTTAGTGCACTGCCCAGACCCTGGTGGGGAAACTCCTTCACTGTTGGAAACATGCACAACACCACACACACAGAGAACAGTGCTACCTTCTCCTGAAGCCCCTTCTCTCCTCACCATTCACTCCACACTCAGCAGATATGAGACTGTTGGTGAAAACCATGATTATGTGTCAAATAATTTTGTGCAGTTATACTAATTCTTTCCTTAATTATGCATTTTCAGCTTCCAAATGAACATAAACATATCAAATAGAATAAATGTGTAATGTGAATTATGTTGCCTTGAGGTAGTTCTACTGGAGAAGAAGATAATATCTGTATATCATGTGTGAATGTAAGTGAAGTGTACGTATGTCCTGGTTTAGCAGTAGCAGTCATTTTTTCTACTGGTGCAGTGCTGTGTTTTGACTTTCCTCCTGGGAACAGAGCTGATAACACAGATGTTTACCCTGACCAAGGACTTTGTGAGTCTCATGCTCTGCCAGGGAGGAGGAGAAGCTGGGAGGAAGCAGGGACAGGACACCTGACCCAAACTAGCCAAAGAGGTATTCCATACCACAGCACGTCACGCCCAGGATGTAGAACTGAGAGTTCCGGGAAGGGCTGGATCATGGCAGGGTGGGGGTGAGGTGCCGGTTGGTGAGCGGTTGTATTCTCTTGCTTGTTATTTCCTTTATCATTATTACTATTAGTGGTAGCAGTAGTGATTTGTGTTATACTTTAGTTATTAAACTGTTCTTATCTCAACCCGTGGGAGTTGCATTCTTTTGATTCTCCTCCCCGTCCCTACAGGAGCGGAGGGAAGAAAGGTGGGGGGGGGAAGTGGACTTCGTGGTTCTGATTTATGGCCTGGGCTTAAACCACGACAACGTATTAGATATACATAGCTACGTGATCAATGTTGTCTCTAGCTTCAAGAGGAAGAGAAGAGATATTAATATGCAATCATTCCCTTGTAGCTGTGAAGAGAAGAATCCATGAACAGACTAAATATTCACTATAAAGATCATATTGTGAAAATCAGCTATTTGAATATCATTGAAAGAATAATATAGTATCACCCAGAGCTTTTTTGCCCAAGTTATGAGCAAAATTGCTAAAACGAAAATTCCTTGGTGAATATCTTACAATACTTTTTCCTTTTCTTTTCTTTTCTTTTTTTTTTTTTTTTTTTTTTTTTTAATGAAGAAGGAAGAGAAAGAAGTCAGGGTTTAGTTACAGCATTTTTCAAACTGTATATTAAAATTTTATATTGAAAAAATGAAACTCTGTAAAATGGATTATATAAAGCAATACCTTTGTGACCCAAAGCATGTTTACTTTACTATAGTATAGATATTGATACATTTGCAAACATACCTTACAGCCTTTTACTACCAAATGAGTGGAACAGAAATATAACCTACTTCTCACAATTATTATTTTTTTTATTTTTCATCTTCCTTTAGTTTCAGTACAAAGAGCTCTTCCCTGAAGGAATTCACTTTGATTTGACATATTAACATATTTGCATTATTTATTCCGTGTGCCGTGGAAGCCATTGAATCATCTTGTGGTGATGTCTTAAACAAAAACTGGTTTTGTTTTTTAATTCACATGTTGACTAGTAGCATCCTGGAGACTTGGAGGTACATTTGTTCATAATGATTTTTCAGAAAAATGCTTTTTTTTAATTCAGAACAGCTTCCCTATATTTTTCTTTTCTACTCAGTTGCAATACATATAGATTTAAAATATAAACCAGTAGTCAAGAAATCACTGCTATGGTATTAATTCCCCTTGCTATGATGTTAAGCCCCCTTTTACTTCAATTCACTAATCTGTTGAATGTATGTGGACACAGCTAACAATGCAGTTATTCTATCTGCGACTAGGAACACATGGACAGTTTTTGGTACACTGCCTGCCTCCCCAGGGTTTAATATCATACAAGTTGACCATATCTTAATGACTTTTTTTCTTCTTCCAAGGTGTCTAAACATACCTCTTCATTGAACATCAAACCTACTGTGTCTGTGAAGACCAAAAAAAGACAGGTTTCCCTCAGGCAAGGTTGCTTTCAGATAAATTTCTAAAGTTTGTTCGGATATCCACAAGAAAGCAAAGCAGAAAAAAGATAAATGCAACCACCTCTATGGGTAACAAGTATAAAATCATAACTATGGAGGAAGTGGTTTTTTAATAACTGCTCTTTTTTCCTCCTCGTTTTTCTACATCTTATAAAACTATCAACTTACATTTGTGAAATTGAAATTATGTTACTGCAATATGATTTGATGAAATAAGAGTGGAAACAACATAAATACATTGGAGAAGAGAAAAAAAAAGTTTTACATAGATTACAAAAGAAACTGTAATTATAGAATTATATTTTCCAAAATAAGACTGATGTATTTGGGGTAGGAACTTCTTGAAGTTCCAGAACCAAATTTCAAAGCATTCAAAACTTTTTCTTCCTTGCACTTTTGAAGAGAATGGTGAAAAAAACAAACAAACAAAAAATACATAAATAACATTTATCTCAATAATTTGAAAACAAAATTAAAACTGTTCTCTTTTCTCAAACTGTAATGAACTTTAATCTGTTATTCCTCCAGAATCTAGAAGAAAGAAAAGCTGTAGACAAAGTGGGTCATCTACAGCTAGGATCATCTCCACATCTAGTTGGGATAAGTAATGGTTGTGCTGAGGTTCTTTGGACCTTGGAAATAAACCTTTAGTATTGTAATACCATGGATAAGGCAAAGAGGAATAAGCATCCATTGTTTGCACTCTGAAATACAGCAGCAGGTCCTTTCCAGGCGTTTGCTCTTTGAATATACTAGATAGCAAACATGCCTCAATTTGCTGTCCTGAGACCATACAAAATGTCTGTACAATGCCACAAACTTCTTGTCGGTCTAAGACTTCTATATGACCCTATTATTTTGGTGTCTGACTGTGATGTGATTTTACATCTGTCTATTCCCAGAGTCAAAAACTGTTATTCCCAGCAGTGAGAAAAAAATGGACACTGATAGGTCCAGAAATTAAACATCCAGCTGAAAAGTCTCCAAACAGAAATCCTTTCCTTATTCATTTATATAAATGACAGAATTTTACACCTACCTATTTGAACATAAATGGTGTATCAAAGAAGAAAGACAAGAAAAGGTCAGAACATTGTGTCCAGAAAATGAGAGGAAAATTTTTAAGTACCTTTGAAGCAGGAAGCAATGGTGAAGATACGTTTTGAAGATCAGGTAAAAGGTAATGAAATCACCAGATGAATGACATGAATATTAAGGTTACAGGGATATTAGAAAAGTGGAAGACTATCAGCTAAAGGATTAAAAAGAAAGATGGAAACCTTGAGAAAATTAGATCAGGCAAGAAAAAGTGAAAAAAGTTGTAGGAAAACAGGTTCATCAGAGTCAAGAAAAGTAATTGGAAAAACATTCTTGTCCAGAGTGTTCTGTGTCAGGCCAAACTAGAAAGAATAAAGTGGGTAGAGGAGAAAAGAAATTAAAGATAAAAATATGGAGGGAAACCCCTGAAGTAAAATTAATTCAAATTAAAATAGATTAAATGATTGAGAATTTAAGCCTAAACATCAACAACTCTAAAAAAATAGTTATAATGACACATATTATGGATTTATGAAGAAAAACAGAGTTCAACTTAACAGTATATTTATTTTTTATTTGCATGTTGAAATACAAGCAGCTTTAAGCCACAAACCAGAAATTAATTAAACTGGATCTTTACAGACTGTGTATGATCTAGGACTATTATTGACAGTACTAATTGACTTTTTGTCCATATAGAAATGTCAAAACACAAAACCTTTCCAGAGAAAAAAAAAAAAACAGCTATAAAAATATAAACTGTCTTAGTAAATCTGAAGGCTGTAGGGATAGTGAATATACTTACAACATCAATCATTTTTGTCAAATAGTGTTTTCTATTTGCATGTCAGGGTATATTTTGGGTCGGGTTTTTTTGTATGACGGGGATTTTCATGGAGTCATAGAATGGTTTGGGTTGGAAAGGACTTTAAAGATCACCTAGTTCCAACCCTCCTGCCATGAGCAGGGACACCTTCCAGTAGACCAGGTTGCTTCAAAGCCCCATCCAACCTGGCCTTGAACACTTCCAGGGATGGGGCAGCCACAACTTGTTGGGGCAATCTGTGCCAGTGCCTCACCACCCTCACAGTAAAGAATTTCTTCCTAATATCTAATCTAAATCTCCCTTCTTTCAGTTTAAAGCCATTCCCCCTTGTCCTATCCCTACCTGCCTCTGTTAAAATTCCCTCTCCAGCTTTTTTGTATACTCTCTTTAGTTCTATGTATCTAACTATCATTGTAACTAACAAAATATCAGAGCTGTTGTGGGAAAACAGTGCAGAATTCACAGTGGGCCTGCAAGTTGCTGCTTCTCCTCATTTGCCTGTAAAAAGAGTAAATGCCAAGTAATTTCTTTGCGTGTGCACGGGTGGGTGTGCTTGTGCTCGCACGTGTGTGTGTGTGTGTGTGTGTGTACTTACCCCTCACTGGCATTTCCTCTCATTGGGAGTCTCTGAGCAGACAGCCTTCATGGTTCTCCGACAGCCAGTGGAGCACCAGCAGCTCTCTTCCTTCCCTTCCACCTCCTCTGTCGTCTCACCTGGGAGGCAGAAGGAGGCGCTGAGCCATGCATCTGCAGCCACAGTCCAAACGAACATCTGTGTCAGCATCTGCCACAGGAGCACTGGCCAGATGTGGCAGCAACAGAAAAGATTGAGAAAAGCTGGTAACCTGTATCAGCAACTTTGCTACATCAGTCTCATGTGCTATAAAGATGCTGGCCACCTTGATCTGCCCACATAGTTTATGTCTTCAGTATCCCCGTGATACTGATGATCAGACTGCTGCATTACCCTGGTAGTTTGTAATCCACTCATCTTGAATTGCAGTTCCACATCTTCATATTTCTGAACTGAGATGGAGGATCCTGAGTGCTTTTAGGAAACGTTAATCCTATTGCTGCTTATCTGTTGGCCGCTTAGAGGTCACACACAATCCCTGATCTAACCCAGGAAGTCATAGATGTTAAAAAAAGTCTGTGTTCAGATTGTGGGGCCTGGAAATGACCATATCTCTACTCTTATCTTTCTTCGATCTTTTTCTCATAAGGGAAGATACATTACTTAGATTGTCCTAAATCTTGCAGCCCTTACCTGCCTTAGTACAATGAAAACTTGTTTATATCTTAAAGCATTTCCCCCAGCCCACTTCTCTCAGTCCAAAACCATATCTTATCATATTTAGCAACAAGATTTTCCTTATTCTATTTATTGTGCCGCTGATTAACATTCAAGGTTCTTTGCCATCTGTTCTGCTGAGGCATATATCCAAATTCTTCACAATTATAGGGAGTCTGTTTTAGTAGAAAGTATTATGATGAAATACATACAGTGGCAGATCTAAAGCTGCAATGATTTGCAATATCTTCTTTTTATTAACATCAGGAGACTATAGGATTTAAACCACCAACAAAAAAAAAGTAGTTTCTAATTTTTTTTCTTTTAAGCAAATACCTGAATAAAGTAGCTATACATCACAGTTAATACAATCTACATGAAAATTGATTTCCTGACAGCTTTAGAAATTACTAGTCATTACCTAATGAGCGGTACATTGCAACTCACTGGAATCAGTGCAAGGATCCCATTTTCTTCCACAGTACTTTGCAACAAGGAAATAGGGACAATGAAGTAAATCTTACTGCTGCAGCAATGTACTCTTTTCAAACAGTATTGGTACCAGAAGGAAGCATGTAAATACTTGATTGTGAAAATGATACTTACTGGTGACAAATGTCCAGCAAGTTTAATTTTTATTTGACTGTCTTATCAAGTGTTTTGGAACTGCAGTCTCTGCATAAACAACTACATTGGTATTTTATTCATGCAGCTGTCGGAGTGATGTTATTTTACAATTCAAGTATGTAAACGTTAGGCCCAGAAGCACTCCCAGATTATTTGTTCTGAAAGTCAGCACCATGCATGGCCTGACTATGCTGGCGAGAGACTCCAGCATGAACCAGTTTCCTGTGTTTTAGATTCCGGAGACATCTGATCAGACATGCATATATTTAGAATGTGGAAAGGCATGGAATCTAAGCTTGTATGTAGTCATAGTGATTAACTTATGACCCATTTGGTGTCTTGGCAAAGTGAAATATTTTTCTAAACAGCTGCTGTAGGAAAACTACTTACTAGCACAGATGTTCTGCAGTCATGTTGAACACTCAGGATGAATGGTTCCCAGGAATACCATTAGATATTTTGCAAACCTAAAATTTATGCAAAAACCTTTAAGTTAATATGTGATCAAAAGCAAACTTTCTTTCTAAGCATTTTAAAATTCATTCTCAAATGCTATCTTCCCGTATTCTTTCAATAGTGAATTTTATCTTTTCAGCTAAAAAGAACTCAATTCCACTCTCTGAACTGGCATTACAGTTTTAATTCAGTCTTCTCTTTTGAAATAAATGCATATGTCTCTACTATCAAAGACTCTTTTCATTGGTCTAAAGAATTTTAGTTGGAAGTACAGTGTGAAGAAACTGATGGAAATATGGTCAGTGATTTTAACCAAAGGATAGGGTGCTTTCAGTGTTGGTCTTCAGTTTTGTAAAATATACAATGTTTTGTTCCAGTCTTTCTGAACTCAAAGTAATGCTGACATTAACATCTTTGAGATGGAGTGTTGACACACTTGCATATGGGGACTGGACAGCAACTTTGATGTAGCAGAGGAAAAGCTTTTGAAGAGTCTGCTGATACATACCACTCAAAGCAATCATTTACCAATTAGAGCAATATTGTGTGAAAACAAGAATAAAATTGCTTATGTGTTCTGGCAGTATTCTGATTTTTTTACAGCTCATCTGGATTCTAGTTGTAACAATAAAAATCAGTAGGAAAAGAAAGACTTTTGATTAGATCATCTTAAAAAATCCATGTGATCACTCTTCTAAAAATGTTTAATACTGTTGATACTAACAGTGGGATCATATGTCAAACAACGGTTAGCTAATCATAATTAATAGTTTAAGACCTGGGATTAATGAATAGCATTAAACTTTTCCCTTTCTCCCCTACCCGGTTTAATGTTCATTTTCCTTTGATATTCAATATGCAACTCAGATAATGTCTTGTTCATTTTTACTACTGATCAAACTTATCCATAATAAAGTTTTGGATTGGATTTTATAAATCTAATTACATGTCTTTCAATATAAGCATTGTTGGGACAAGGAAACCTCTTCATGATGTTTTAGAAGAAAAGATAATTTTAAAAGATTTTTGCCACCACTTTTGCCCTGATTTTAGGAAAATAATATTCTGAAGAAAACACAAACTACAGTTTCTTTTGCTCAAAAATCACAGAATCATAGAATCATTTGCATCAGAAGCGACCTTCAAAGATTATCTAGTCCAACCCTCCTGCCATGTGCAGGGACATCTTTCACTAGATAAGGTTGCTCAATTCCCATCCAACCTGGCCTTGGACACTACCAGGGATGGGGCAGCCACAGCTGCTCTTGGCAACCTGTGCCAGTGTCTCATCACTGTCATGGTAAAAAATTTCATCATTATGTCCTGTCTAAATCTACCCTCTTTTAGCGCAAAAAGGCTGCCCATTGTCATGTCACTAAATGACTGACTGATACTGCTATTGCCTTGTATGACTTCTTACATAACATAGTTAACAAAAATTCACAGATAATTGCTAAATTATGCTTGTTTGCCTATTAACTCTTTTTAAAAGATATTAAGCTGAAGACACTTCAGAAGTTAAATAATAATAAAAAAAAAACAAAAAACAACAAAACAAAACCAAAAACCCAGTTGTATTTGTATGAATGTATATGAAGTTCAAGTTGTGTACAATATATCCAAGAAGCAGACTTTGTTGGAAAAATACAGAAAGAAGATCTTTCGTACGGAGCTCTTCTCAGTCATGAGATCTGTTGGGTCAATTTTGTGAAGAGTCTGGGATCAAGCTACAGGAAACTTACAAGTTTGTATTTTTCAAGAAGAAGTTTACTTGAATTTGTCTAATGCTAATCACATCTTACAAAACAAATATATTTGCACAAACAAGTCAGTCTTTACTACTGTATGTCTGGTTTAGACATCTACCCAGACTGTCTAGCAACTACAATTATTTCTTTGAGACTAGATTGGATAAAACCCACAATCCTTTTTCTGATCCATTGACTTTCCTGTCAAAAAGAAATCAGGAGTGATAAGTATGCTTCAACACCTGGTTCTTTACTGCTTCTCAATTCTCATATAAAATAAAGATGAAGTGCTATATGAAACACTAGAATTATTTACCTTGTGTTTGTTTTATACAATAGATCTGTCTAAGTTCTTGGGTTGTAGACTTTCAGGCCTGATGCTGCATGTCTGAATTAAATAGCTTCCTTTTCAGGCAGAAATAACACAGATCTTAAGTGCCGAAGTTAAAAGACAGATTTGGGAATTTACTGAGAGCTTGTATACTAATGAGCATTGTGCAAACAGAGATCACACTTGTGAACAGCAAATTGGGCCGCTAGATGTCTAAATTCAGAAACACAGAAAAACTCAGGTCAGAAAGGTCCTCAGAGGTCATTAAGTCCAACCCACTGCTCAAAGCAGATTGAATCAGAGCAGGTTTCTCAAGCCTTCTGATTTTGGGTACCTCCAAGAATGAAGACCCCACAACCACTCCTGGGCATCTCTTCCAGTGTTTGATCACCTGCATGGGGAAAACCATTTTCTGTACTTTTGAATTGGGAATATCCTGTGTTCAACTTTTCTCTGTTCCCTCCTATTTTTTTGCTGATCCATTCTGAAAAGAGTCTGACTCTGTTCTACACCTTCAGTCATCAACTTGCACTTGTATAGCAATACAGGAAACAGTAAGCATGCTCTGATGCTTTTATACCTAAGGCTTGACAATCAAAGGTCTCCAAAACTTACCATCAATGCCATCTGCTCTGGTGGTCTGATCATCATAGTATCTTTGTCCTAGTTTCAGCTGCAACAGTTATTTTTCTTCTTAGTAGCTGGCGCAGTGCTGTGTTTTGACTTCAGTCTGAGAACAATGATGATAAACACAGCAATGTTTTAGTTGTTGCTAAGTAGTACTAACCCTGATCAATGTCTTAGTCTCTTGTTCCCTGACAGTGAGGAGGGGCACAAGAAGCTAGGAGGAAGCAGAGACAGGACACCAGACCCAAACTAGCCAAAGGGGTATTCCATACCACAGCACGTCATGCCCAGTTGTCATGGTTTAAGCTCTGTCAGCAAGTCAGCCATGTAGTTTCTACTCTACCGCCCCTCTTCGCAGAAGGACGGGGAGGAGAATCGAAAGAATGTAACTCCCACGGGTTGAGATAAGAACAGACCAGTAACAAAGGTATAACACAAATCACTACTGGTACCACCAATAATAATAATGATAAGAGAAATAACAAGGGAAAAGAATACGATACCACCCGCAGAAACGAGCCCACTGAGCAGAGAGTGCCCTTCTGAGTAACTCCCTGTTACCTTCCGGGCATGACGCGCTGTGGTATGGAATACCTCTTTGTTTAGTTTGGGTCAGGTGTCCCGTCCCTGCTTTCTCCCGGCTTCCCCTCCTCCCTGGCAGAGAATGAGACTCACAAAGTCCTTGGTCAGACCAAACATCAGTGTTATCAGCTCTGTACCCAGGCTGAAAGTCAAAAACACGGTGCTGCACCAGCTACTAAGAAGGAGAAAAAATGAGTGCTACTGCTAAACCCAGGACAGTATCCAGCCTTTATTCCATACCATTCATGTCATGAAGGAATAACCCAGACTGTCTTCCACAGCAAAGTCCTCATGTGCACCACAGGAACTTTGTCCCCCTCTACAATATGTAAAAGTTCTGACTGGGCTGGGCCAGCCCTGTTGGCACATCCTCTGGTCCTGACCAACCAGGTGGCCTTTGGTAAGTGTGTATCCCAATGCTTGAAAGTTCCCCCACCCATTGCTCTCAGTGTAGTTTTTAACAGCCCATTGTACCGTTCGATTTTCCCAGAGGCTGGTGCATGGTAGGGGATGTGATATACCCACTCAATGCCATGCTCTTTGGCCCAAGTGTCTATAAGGTTATTCCGGAAATGAGTCCCACTGTCTGACTCAGTTCTCTCTAGGGTGCCATGTCACCACAAAATCTGTTTCTCAAGGCCCAGGATAGTGTTCCAGGCAGTGGCGTGGGACACAGCGTATGTTTCCAGCCATCCGGTGGTTGCTTCCACCATGGTAAGCACATGGCACTTGCCTTGGCGGGTTGATGGGAGTGTGATATAATCAATCTGCCAGGCCTCCCCATATTTGTACTTCAGCCGTCGTCCTCCATACCAAAAAAGCTTTAACCGTTCAGCTTGTTTAATTGCAGCACATGTTTCACACTCATGAATAACCTGGGCAATAGTATCCATTGCTAAGTCTACCCCTCGATCACGGGCCCATCTATATGTTGCATCTCTGCCCTGATGACCTGAAGTGTCAGGGGCCCATCGGGCCAAAAATAATTCACCTTTATGTTGCCAATCTAAGTCCATCTGAGCCACTTCAATCTTAGCAGCTTTATCCACTTGTTGGTTGTTCTGGTGTTCCTCAGTGGCCCGACTCTTGGGTACATGGGCATCTACGTGGCGTACCTTCATCACCAGGTTCTGCACCCGGGCAGCGATATCTTGCCACAGTGCAGCAGCCCAGATGGGTTTACCTCTGCGTTGCCAGTTGCTCTGCTTCCATTGCTGCAACCACCCCCACAGGGCATTTGCCACCATCCATGAGTCAGTATAGAGATAAAGTACTGGCTACTTTTCTCGTTCAGCAATGTCCAGGGCCAGCTGGATGGCTTTCACCTCGGCAAACTGACTCGATTCACCCTCTCCTTCAGCAGTTTCTGCAACTTGTCGTTGAGGACTCCATACGGCTGCCTTCCATCTCCGATGCTTTCCCACAATATGGCAGGACCCATCAGTAAACAAGGCATACTGCTTTTCACTTTCTGACAGTTCATTATATGGTGGGGCCTCTTCAGCACGCACCACCTCCTCCTCTGGTGACATTCCAAAATCATTGCCCTCTGGCCAGTCCATGATGACTTCTAGAATGCCTGGACGACTGGGTTTTCCTATTCGAGCTCGTTGTGTAATTAGTGCAGCCCATTTACTCCATGTCGCATCAGTTGCATGACATGTGGAGGAGACCCTGCCTTTGAACATCCAGCCCAGCACGGGCAACCGGGGTGCCAGGAGGAGCTGTGCTTCAGTGCCAATCTCCTCCGAAGCAGCTCAAACCCCTTTATAAGCTGCCAGTATCTCTTTCTCAGTTGGGGTATAGCTGGCCTCAGATCCTTTGTATCCCCGACTCCAAAAGCCGAGGGGCTGACCTTGAGTTTTCCCTGGAGCTTTCTGTCAGAGGCTCCAGGTAGGACCATTCTCCCCAGCTGCGGTGTACAGTACATTTTTTACATCTGGCCCAGTTCGGACTGGTCCAAGGGCTACTGCATGAACTATCTCACGTTTAATTTGCTCAAAGGCTTGTTGTTGCTCAGGGCCCCATTTGAAATCGTTATTCTTCTGGGTCACATGATAAAGAAGGCTTACAATCGAACTGTAATTTGGGATGTGCGTTCTCCAGAACCCCACAGCACCCAAGAAAGCTTGTGTTTCTTTCTTATTAGTTGGTGGAGACATTGCTGTTATTTTGTTGATCACATCTGTGGGGATTTGGCGACGTCCATCTTGCCATTTTATTCCCAAAAATTGAATCTCCTGTGCAGGTCCCTTGACCTTACTCCGTTTTATGGCAAAACCAGCTTTCAGCAGGATTTTGATTATTTTCCTCCCTTTCTCAAAGACTTCTTCCGCTGTATCGCTCCACACAATAATGTCATCAATGTATTGCAGGTGTTCTGGAGCTTTCCCCTGTTCCAGTGCATTCTGGATCAGTCCATGGCAGATGGTAGAGCTGTGTTTCCACCCCTGGGGCAGTCGGTTCCAAGTGTACTGGACACCCCTCCAAGTAAAAGCAAAATGTGGCCTGCACTCTGCTGCCAAAGGAATTGAGAAGAATGCATTGGCAATATCAGTCGTGGCATACCACTTGGCTGCCTTTGACTTCAGTTCATACTGAAGTTCTAGCGTGTCCGGTACAGCAGCACTCAATGGTGGTGTGACTTCATTCAGGCCACGATAGTCTACTGTTGTTCTCCACTCTCCGTTAGACTTTTGCACTGGCCATATGGGGCTATTAAAGGGTGAGCGGGTCCTGGTGATCACTGCCTGACTCCAGTCTATGGATCAGCTTATGGATGGGAATCAGGGAGTCTCGGTTGGTGCGATACTGCCGCTGGTGCACTGTTGTGGTCGCGACTGGCACTTGTTGTTCTTCGACCTTCAGCAACCCCACAACAGAAGGATCCTCTGAGAGACCAGGCAAGGTGGACAGCTGCTCAATTTCCTCAGTCTCCAAAGCAGCAATACCAAAAGCCCACCGGTACCCTTTTGGGTCTTTGAAGTACCCTCTCCTGAGGTAGTCTATGCCGAGGATGCATGGAGCCTCTGGACCAGTCACAATGGGGTGCTTTTGCCATTTCCTCCCAGTTAGGCTGATTTCAGCCTCCAGTACAGTCAACTCTTGGAATCCTCCTATCACTAAGGAAATATAGATGGGTTGCACCCCTTGACAGCTTGACGGCATCAGGGTACACTGTGCACCGGTATCTACTAGATTCTTATACTTCTGTGGGACTGATGTGCCAGGCCATCTGACCCACACAGTCCAGTAAATCCGATTGTCCTCTACCTCCACCTGGCTGGAGGCAGGGCCCCTCTAACAGTCATCACAACGTTGGACACTTAAGTCGTATTGAAAGGGATTATTCTTCGTTATCACAGGAGCTGGAGTAAAATCAGCTCTTCTGCTCCATCTGGGAACCTGCTCACCAGAGGCTGAAGCCGCAGCTCTCCTTGATCCTTGTTCCTCTTTTCAATTCACGCACCCGTTCCTCCAAAGCTGAAGTAGGATTTCCATCCCACTTCGTCATGTCTTCTCCATGTTCTGCAGGTAAGACCATAGGGTGGCCTGTGGCATATACCTTCTGTATCTTCTCTCTCGAACAATAGGACACCTTTTGTTAATAGCTGAGATGTGTGTTGGTACACGTGAGGAGCTGCATAAATCAGATAGATCGTCCCTCAATTGTTTGACATCCTGGGACAGTTTTTCCACAGCTGAGATGATGGAAGGGGTGAGATTGTCTTCGAGCTCTTGGAGTTTATGAAACATTTCATCCACTGTTAGTGGTACTATGTCATTCCAAGTTACTGTTGCCAATGAATGGGCATATGATGACGGTGCATTCTGTGTAAGATTTCACCACATGGGTCTTGTACATTCGACTTCATCTGGATCTATGGGTATATCCCCATTATTTGGCTTGATGTGACAGATCATCTCTACAATGGCTGATTCCCTCAGAGACTGGATGCCTTTGTCTAAAGTAGTCCACTTGGCTGAAAGACTCATAGCATCATCTTTGTATGGAAACCTTTCTTTCACAGCTGCCAAGAGCTGCCTCCAAAGACTGAGGGAATTTTCTCTCTTGCAATTGCTTTGTCAATTCCCCCTTCTCTAGCAAGTGATCCCAGCTGCTTGGCTTCTGTACCTTCAAGTTCGTGACCATCGGCCCCATTGTCCCAGCATCGGAGCAACCAGGTGATGATGTGCTCCCCTGGTTGACGGGTAAATTTTTTTTGCATATTCCGTAGCTCGGTTGAGGTCTGAGGTCGAGAAGTCACCTCTTCTTCTTCTTCGTCATGTGATGATGACTCCTGATCAGATGGTGGCCCCGGGTAGTGAGTACATTGTTTCTTCATCTTGCTTCACCCTTCTTATCTCTTTTTTGCTTTTTCTCTTGCATAGAGGGGCAACTGGTATTCTACAGATTGGTCCTCTGGTTTAGCTTCAGTGATTATCCTTGTGGTTTGAGTAGCAACTGTACTTGTAGCTGGAGGTGGTGTAACTGCTGTGCTTGGAGCTGGGGTAGCTACGCTGTCTGTTGCAGTCGAAGTTTGAGTAGTGGCTGTACTTGTCGCTGAGGCTGGTGTAGCTGCTCTGCTTGGAGCTGGAGTAGCTGCGCTGTCTGTTACTTTGCCCTCAGATCCAGGGACATTTTTTTCCTTTTGAAGGTGCTGGATAGTGTTGAACAAGGCCCGGTAAGCATAGGCCAAGCCCCAGCACGTTGACATGATTTGTCCCTCTCTGGTATGACCAGGATGACAACACACCTCATTTAAGTGTTTTACTAATTCTTCTGGACTTTGCACTTGTTCAGTGGTGAAATTCCAAAGCACTGGAGGGGCCCACTGACCTAGATACTTGCCCATACTATCCCACACACCCTGCCACTCATGGCTGTCCAGCCTTGGGGAAAATCTCTTGGTCCTCCTATATTGTCATCTAACCCCAGATAAGACCCAAACCTGACTCTGCTTAACTCTTGAGATCAGATGTAATGGTCATGAGCAAAACACACTCTGTATGCGTGCCAACATGGTGATCCCCATCACAATCAGCAAACAGGTCTCAACAGTATTAAAAGGCCATTCAAAAACTTCAGAACTCTCAAACGATGCTGTAAACGGTCTGGGGGGGGGCGTGTGTGTGTGTGTTGGGAGGGTAAAAGAATGTCTCCTTCACAAGGTGACCACCCAAGAAGGAGAAAAAGATGTGTAATTGCTAAGCACTTCTATTATATACCTCCCGAAGTATAAAGGTGGTGACCACACTGGGAACATAAGCCAGATCAGTTTCATGATCAATGATTCTATTGTATTACAAGCCATTACCATGAGGTAAAATGAGACAATAACCTTAGCCCAAGCCCCACACTTGAAAAACACTAACACAGCAAATACTGGCTGTAAGTAAGGTACAATACACTGAAACTGTGAGATCAAAACCAACAACTTTGAGAGCCAATAAATCAGCATTGTGACGAGTGGCTATTAATGTAAAACAATGAATGCTTATCACAAATACGATTAGACACACTCCGGTCAGACCTGTCGTTATCTCAACCCCTCGTGCCCCACGTTGGGCGCGAAAAAAGAACTGTCGTGGTTTAAGCCCTGTCAGCAAGTCAGCCACGCAGTTTGTACTCTCCCCCGCCTCCCCCCTCCCCCCCCCCCCGAGGGATGGGGAGAAGAAATGAAAGAATGTAACTCCCACGGGTTGAGATAAGAACAGACCAGTAACAAAGGTATAACACAAATCACTACTGGTACCACCAATAATAATAATGATAAGAGAAATAACAAGGGAAGAGAATATGATACCACCCGCCGAAACAAGCCCACTGAGCAGAGAGTGCCCTTCTGAGTAACTCCCTGTTACCTCCCGGGCATGACGTGCTGTGGTATGGAATACCTCTTTGTTTAGTTTGAGTCAGGTGTCCTGTCCCTGCTTCCTCCCGGCTTCCCCTCCTCTCTGGCAGAGCATGAGACTCACAAAGTCCTTGGTCAGACCAAACATCAGTGTTATCAGCTCTATTCCCAGGCTGAAAGTCAAAAACACGGTGCTGCACCAGCTACTAAGAAGGAGAAAAAATAAGTGCTACTGCTAAACCCAGGACACCAGTATATAAACTAGGGGGAGTCACCTGGAAGCGACTGATCATTGCTCAGGTCAGGGTGGGTATTAGTCAGGGGGTGGTGAGCAATTGTATTAGGCATCACTTGTGATTTCTGAGTTTTCATTTCTTCTCTTGTTTCCCATTATTATTTATTATTTTTATTATTATTATTATTAGTAGTAGTATCATTATTATTATTATATCATCATCATCATCAGTGGTGGTGGTGGTTTTCTTTCTATTATCACTATATTTTCCTTTATTTTATTTATTAAACTGCTCTTATGTCAACCCGTGGTGTTTACATTCTTTCAGTTCTCCTCCCCATCCCACCCTGGGGTGGGGGAAACAGGGAAGGGTGAACAAGCAACTGTGTGGTGCTGACCTACCAGCTGGATCTAAACCATGGCACTATTATATAAACTCTGAGTTGCATTTGTGTGGCCTGCTCTGCGTGTGTTTGCATGTGTGTGCACACCCACACACCAGGAATATGTGCTTAGTCTCATTGATTGTTAAGCCTTGACTACCAGATTCAGTGACTTCTAATATTTTTTGCAACATACATATCTGTTTCACACATGACCTGATGCAGGTAGAACTTGTCTACAGTGTATGCCATAACTACACCTGGGGAGTCATGCTTCTCTGCAGCTATCCCATCAGGCAGTTGGAAAAGGGCACCTGTGTTGTTTCAAATTAGTGATAAGGGAGGGGTTATGCTGACTGCACTCCCTATTTGGGTACAACATGTAGCTTAATTTGTCAGTGATCCCTGTTCCACATAGTGCCCATCAGGACACCAAGGACCTTTTCCACAAAGCTGCTTTCCAGACAGCTAGTCTGAAGCATGTACTGGTGCATAGAACTATTTCTCCCCAGGTGAAAAACTTTGCATTTATCTTTTTTGAACTTCTTGAGGTTCCCATCAGCTCAATTGTCTAGTCCTATTTATCAGGTCCCTCTCAATACTAGCCCTGTCTTCCAGCATATCAACTTCTACCCTACAAATCTGGCTGTTCCTATTGTCCAGATTTCAAAAGGTCAAAGTTTTGATTTCTGAGAGATATCACTAGTAACCAGATGCCAGTTGGACTTTCTAATGCTGACTTGACCCTAATGGGAAAGCCAATTTTTCACTTACTTCCACTTACTTGTCCATTTACTGAGTTCCTCCTATTTGACCAACTTAGCTATAAGATTACTCTGGGGGAGCACATCAAAGGCCTTGCTGAAATTAAGATGTACAACATACACTGCTTTCTTCTTGTTCACAGAGCTATTTATCTCAACAGAGAGGAGAACCAGGTACTTTGCCCTTAATGAAGTCTTAGGATAGACATTAAGGATAAAGCATCTGTATTGTATTGCTTAAGTGTTTACATGTATTCCTGGAAAACTACTCATAATGCACAAACTCTGGAAACCTTGAAAAAATAGTAAAACAAGATCCCTGAATGTAGCATGATTCAATCACATTATTTCATACAATCTTATGTAGCCTTTAGACTTGGTAAATTAACCACTGACTTATATAGCTTTAATATAAATCTGTAAATTTCTATTGCACTTTATGATGCATGACAGTTAACAGATGAAATAGAACAGTGTGTCTTTTTCTGTGGTTGTTTAATTTTTTACTCTTTCTCACTGTATCTTGAAACTACAGTATTTGAGGTAATGATGTGTTAGATATGACTGTAAAGACTGGAAAACAAGAATTTCCTCTAGGTTTTGATAACTTCTTAAAGAAATGAAGAAACGCCTTACATTTCCACCTTTTATACCATCCTGTTTATAACTTCCACTATATTCATTCTGTTCATAAAAATAAATATGGCAGAAAAATATGAAAAAATAACAACTGGGTAGTATGTTTCATGTTGGCATGCTCCCAGTAGCAGTGGAAACCCCTCTGCTTTTGACTGAAACCAGTAGCTTCACAGGTTTTGGAATCCACCCATGATAAAGTTTTAGATAGCTGCAAGAAAAGGCTCAAGATCTGCAAAATGCACTTTTTAATATGTTCTCATTGGTAGAAACTCAGACCTTTATGCTTCCAAAACACTAATTAAAGATACAGAAAAAGTGACTGGTCTCCCTATACAGTGGTAGCCTTTATTTAAATAAAGTTATGTTATATTATAGAATCATAAAATCATACAATAGTTAGGTTTGGAAAGGACCTTAAGATCATGTAGTTCCAGCCCCACTGCATAAGAGGGAAGGGGCTGAATTTTATTCACTATTTAGTTGTTTCGTATTTTGTATCAACTTTTGTATTGCTTACCGTAGTGCTGTTTGGAAATTGTATTTTCTTAAAACTATGCTGGCATTTGGAGTCCTATTCAGAGCCTATCAAAGTAAATTAAAAGATTTATAGCAGTGTTAATGGGCTTTACATCTTGATACATAGAAAGTCAAGTTTCTTTAGAAGGTTTGGTCTTTCTTGAAAAGTAGGAGGATGTATTTAATTTTGCAACATTAACATCTGAAGATGCAGAATTAGAAAATGAAGTGGATCTAAGTCATGCCACAAAGTCACTATAGGAGCCTTCTTCCTTCTCCTAATGAGAGGAAATTAGTTAAATATGATTTTCTTGGTTGTGGTAGATTAGCCCTGGCTAAGGGCCAAATGCCTACCCAGCTGCTCACTCATTCCCTCAGCAGGATAGTGGACAAAATGTGATGAAAAGCTCATGATTTGATAGAAAGACAGGAAGTTTGCTTACTAGTTAAAGTCATGGACAAAACATTAATTTAAATTATTGCCTATTAAAATAGATTTGAGTAGAAAGAAACAAAGACAGACATTAAAATAACTTTAAAATAAGTTTAAAACTCAGCTTCAGTCCTTCACTCCAGATTCCTCTGCCCTGCCCATGAACAGTGTGTGGGGGGATGTATGTGGAGGTTAGTAGATAGCATTTTCTTGCTGTTGCTCCTTTCCTCTCCCACTTTCTCCTTTTACAGTGTGGGCTTTCCCACAGGCTGACGTTCCTCAGGAAAAGAATCTGATCCAGCATGGGTTCTCTACAGGCTGCAGCTCCTTCAGGAACTATCCATCTGTTCAAGCGTGAAGTCCCTTCACAGGCTGCAGCTTCTCCTCCTCCTCGTCTTTCGTCTTCTCTGACCTTGGTGCTTGCACTGTGGTTTTTCACTCTTTTTTCTCTTCTCCTCTGCCTGTCCAGTGTTTTCTGACCTTTCTTAAACAATTCTTTTCCAGAGCCACCACCAGTTTTGCTGGTGGATTCAGCTGTGTCCTGTGGTGAGTCCATTGGAGCTGGTGGGATTGTGCAGTCTCTCCTTTCTTTCCACACAGCAGCCCGGTTGCTGCAACAACTTTTCTTTTTACACACAATACAGTGGTAATTCTGGTTAATCAAGCACTGAAGTTAGATTATTTGCAGGAAGCAGGGACAGGACTGTGTGCAGTTCTCCGATCTGTAGGAGTGCCACAGGACTGAGACCGTAATTAGACTGTAACTGAGTAGCTATAGGAGTCACACTTTGCATCCCTCCCTGGCAATAAAGTCTGTCACTTATCACACTGCTTCCACACTGGAGTGGAAATTACTAGAGGATTATGCAGATCTGGAGCAGTCATATTTTTTTCTTAGTATTTAGATGCTGAGAGATTCAGATAGACAGTGGGATTTTCAGGACGTATCAACCAGATACAACCTGAATTTCCATGTGGAAATTCCCTCAGAAACTTACTTACTTAAATAAATTTTTAAGCCATTCCATAACTCTGAAAATAAGGCCTTGAGTTCTTTAAGACATGAATAAATAATACAATGCAATAAAAATCATTGCATTGTCTAAATAATCATTCCAAAGGGAATTCCACCAGCTGGACATCTACATTACTTCTACTCCTTAATTGTTACGGGGAAAGTATACATGGCTTTTTCCAAAATCTTCTTAAACCCCTCTATTTTCCAGGGCCTTACCTTTCTGCATTCTTTTGGTTTTCACTCTGGTACTGATAATATTACATAGCTGAAAGAAGTTCAGCACATTCAAATTGAGCCTTACTTAACTGTGAATATAAAGTTTGCGTATGTAGAGCTTCTACATTTTTACCTTCACAAGTTAGATGGCAGATTTAAATGAGAAATTGCTAAAGATCTGAAGAAGTTAAATTAACATTTAGTTGAAAAAAAAAAAAGAGGGGTGGAAGGAGGCAGAGGGAAGGAAGGAAATCCTGCTGCATCTGTGTAATAAGGTGATCACAACTTTTTTTGCAAAGCAAATTTCATTGCAAATCAAAATCTCAGTCAAGAAAAATTTTCAGTATTTGATTCAATGAAATCCCCAGTTTCAAGTATACATTTACATTAGTCCTTTTTCAGAGAAACAGGTAGAGGTAAAAATAAGTGAATGTAAACATCCATTAAGAAGTTAGCTTGCTTCAGAAGTGTTATTTTCAGGAACTCACATAATACTTTGGGTAAAGCACTGTAACTTATTTATGGCAGTTTGTGTTACTTGGAAATGTAACCCGTATTTCTAATGGCATTCAGAATAACTGAAGTCAACACAATGCCCTAAGCACACTTATCAACATCAATGGCTTAATATTAGGCATATAGCTAAGTATTCTGCTCTCTTAGAGAGACTAGTCCATCATTAGAAAGATATGCTACAGTAGAGTTGTCTTCAAAGACAGTATAGACTTTTTTTCATAGATTTTAAATTAGATTTTACAAGCCGTAGTATGAAATGTACATGATTATGTAAATTTGGTTTGTGGATAGAAAATACAGATTTACACAATACATTCTGCATTTTTAGTTACTTGTGAGAGCATATATTTACTACTATTTGGTTTACCAACCTCCACATTATATTTTGTTTTTCTAAATCCTTTCTTTTCCTGTTTGATGTTTAGTGCATAATAGATACAGATGATAAACATATGCAAGAAAACCACACCATTGTGGAATACATATGTGACTCCACAAATTACAATTTACCTTTATCTAAGTGTTAAGATTATGAGTGCATTAACTGGCCTTAACTGCCATTACCAGCCTCACCTGAGTTCCTTACCCATGCATTCTCAGTCCAGTTTATCTTGGATCTCTTTCCAGTTTGTCTAGGAGCTCCATGTGAGCCCTAGCATGGGCAACCAGTCCTGGCGTGAGGTACAATGTAGAGGTGCTTCTTTTCAGCCCTGTGCCCTGTTGTGCTGATCTTCCTGGAAGGAGATCCAGGCCTGCCTCCTGAATCATGTATTATAGGTAGTTTTATGCTGACTCTGCCCCTGCTTGGGCTCTGTGGATGGGTCCCAGTGACAGATTGCCTCAGCTTGTCTGTGACTGTCAGTGGATCCCACCACTAGCACCATCCTGGCTCTGCTCAGACCATGAGGCACAACATTCTGCTGGTGAGGACACTGCCATGCCTGTGCAATAGGAAGCCTTGACTCCTGGCTTGTCCTGCCCTGTGAAGCAGCCCTTCTGGTGCTGCTCCCTGACGCTGTGCTTCTCACGGCTACCAAAACACCTGGTTGAACAATTTCTGAAAAAATTTCCCACCTGAGGATTCTAGTTCCACAAAAATTGTGTTTTCCTTGGGAACAAGTTTGTTTCTCTGCATTTTTTATGGAAACCAGGCAGACAGAGAAGAGGCAGAGAGGCATCCCTCCTACCCTTTGTAAGCCAGCTGGCATTATGATGGGTGAATAGGCAGCTTGCCCATCTCACTGGACTTCATGGTTGTCAGGGCTCTCCAGCTACCATGCTTCCAGCCTGGCAGACTGCTCCAATTGCCCAGCTTCCTGCCTAGCTTCCCACCTGGGAAGCCAACTCCCTGTACAAAAGTTTTTCAAACATGCCCTATGTGGTCTCAAAACTATCGTTAGGTTTTGTGCAATAAAGTTACGCAGTAAAGCAAAGTTCTCTTTATTTCCAAAGAAAAAAATAGAAATAAAAAATAATAGAAAATTATCAACAGAACAAAAATTGCACTTCAATTACCTCTTTAGTTTTCACAGCAGTCTCTGTACAAAGTGAAGTGACTACCATGGCAACATTACTTGTATTAGCAAATCTAAAGGACTATGTAAGCCATTCTCCCTTCACTTAGTCTATTCACACTATTTCTTTTTTTTTCAGAAAAAAAAAAAAAAAAAAGGCTTAAAAAGTCACTCTGAAATGTTAAGAAGATTGAGGATAATTTCTTCATGGTTTTGAGACTTAGCATTGTCATTAATTAAACTAAGAATACATTTAGAAATAACTTTCTGTAGCTTTCTATCTGGTAGCACCAAGAAATTCAGATATAGGTTTTATTTGCTGAGTATTATAGTTTATAAAATAAATACATGCCTGCACACATGCATGCAAGAAACAAGCCTCACACCTGATTTTAAATGTAGCTCCCAGGCCAGTGGGTAGAGGGTGCTCGGGTGGAGGACCCAGATGAAGTTGCACTGGACAATTAAGGTCTGCTAGTGCACTCAGGACCCTGAAGACAAAGCAGTCTCACCCCAGGGAGGTTTCCAAATGGCTATTATGTGAGATCTCCTACAAGCTGTCTTTCTACCTTGGTCTCTGGCATGTGTCATGACAGAGGTCTTAGCCTGGGACAGTGTCAAGGCACAGAGAAATTGGAGACTCCACAGAAGAATGAGGATAAACAGAGGTTTGCAAAGTAAAGTGAGAGCTGTAATGGGAACACTCCCCAGAGCAACTTTTCCATACAGGCCTTCTTACGGCTCTGTGGTTTGAGTATCTTACATTAGATAGACCTCTGCCTGCTGGTCAGGGTTTTGTTCTGTTCTGCATATCTGCTGTTGAAACAAAACAATAAACAACCCCCCAAAACATTGCCTGTTTTTATAAGGGGAGATGGATATATATTTTTCAGAAGAGATTGGATTTTCAAGGTACCTGTGAGTCTGCAGATATAGTTTCCCTTCTTCCAGACATATGTGTGACTGGATACTGGTTTTGGCTGGAATAGAGTTAATTTTCTTCATAGCAGCTCATATGGTGCTACGTTTTGGATCTGTGACCAAATAGTGTAGATAACACATCAATCATCTAGCTATTGCAAGCAGTGCTTACACATAGTCAAGTTCTTCTCTGTTCTCACGCTGCCCAGCCAGGAAGCAGACTGGGTGTGCACAAGAAGTTGGGAGAGGACACAGCCAGGACAGCTGACCCCAACTGACTAAAGGGATACCCTGTACCATATGTTGTCATGTTCAGCAATAAAAGCTGAGGCAAGAATCATAGAACAGATAGGGTTGGAAAAGACCTTAAGAAGGAGGGAGGAAGGATGTTCAAAGATGTGGCCTTTGTCTTCCTAAGTCACCATTACTCATGAGGAACACCTGCTTTCCCAGAAATGGCTAAATACCTGACTGCTGATAAGAAGCAGAGAATTAATTCCTTATTTTTTTTACTTGTGTATGCAGCTTCTGTTTTACCTATTAAACTTTCTTTACCCAAACCCACGATTTTCCTCACTTCTACCCTTCCAATTCTCCCCCCCTTTCCACTGTAGGCAAGTGAGCATTTGGGTGTGTGAGGATGAGCTTCCTACTGGGGTTAACCTACAACACTGGTGTATCCACTTAAGCAGTCATGCTCCAGCTCTTTTGCTGGCAGCCCTTCTTGTCTCCTAATCAAGCTGTCTGGATGTCTCAACAACATCCCCCAGAGCTGGCACACTCCGGATTTTGAATGACTGTACAACAATAGGGGCAGGTTATGGCTTCAAGGCAATTTTATTGTATGTTTTGGGCATGATAAAGATATTACTGGGTTGGTAAGAGCTTAAGACTGAATTGCTCATATGAAAGTCAAGAAACAGACTTTTAATCTCTTAAAATACATATTATTAGAACAGAAATTTGAATAATGTTTTCTTAAAAGATAAATTCTTGTACTCAAGAGGCAATTAAAAGAAATATTCATTCACAAATATGCCCTCTACCTGTTATTTTCTATGCCTGTTGATCTATCCCAGCCTCTGTTAAGTTCACTACCTTCACTTTTCAGTTAGGAGGATATCTACAGTTTTTCCTGTGAATTCAAGATCTCTGCTTTTCTCTTAATACTGAGTTTTTGCTGGGATTTTGCATGTACGTGATTCTGAGCACTCTTAGATACACCTGCTCAACTACTGTAAATCGGTATCTTCTGAAACCAGAATGCAGCATCTAGGATTAGGACAAACAGCTTTTCTCCCTGCTGTTTAATGACATCCTTTCCACAAGAGTAATGTGCAATGCATATACAGAATCTCTGAACAAACCAATCAGTTATAACATTCATCACACTTTGAACTTAGCTCCCTCCTCTTTCCTGAAAGCTCCACAGACTTGTTCTCTACCAAACAATGAAAGAAGATGTCAGATGGCTATTTCTGGATGGTTTGAGTAGCAGCAGTCTCAGATAATTACTGAGGATCATGCTATTTGCCATCACTAGCTAGCCTCTGAGCCAAGCTATATAAGAACTTAAGAATGCCTCTACTATTCCAGATCAAAGGTCCATTTAGTCCCGTGGCCAGCAATGAATGCTTGGGAAGAATATTAGACCACAGAAACTGTATAGTGACATTTCTCAAGGACACACTCCTATGCCAGGTAATTTCCCTCTGAGTTTAGGGGCTACAAAGCTATGCTGTTTTAGGGAACAGTGTCAATCAGCCAATGTAGGTACCATGGTATTAGAGTTAAAAAGAAATTCCAAAGGTTTTTTTCTGCTTTTGCTAGTGTGCTCATTTCTATGAAAACAATGATGATAGGTATGACACTTGGTATGACTCTTGTAGTCTCTTCATAGGCTGACACACTCAGGGAGCTAAGCCTTGGACTCCTAGATATCCTATAGAGAAATGGATAAGGTTACTACCTCAGTATTGTGTTTGGCAATAAATACATGCCTGCCCAAAACATCCTTTTAGGAATTGCCTCTCTCTTTTGATTGGGTGCCAAGAACCATCCTGTCCAACACTTTCCACACTCTCTGTAAGAATTCTTTTTTCTTTTTATTCTCCTTCCACTCTTCTAAGTCCTTCTCCCTTCTCATAAGAATGGTGGATTACTCTGATCCTTCCTGCTTGACCATTTACTTTTGATTTTCTTAATCCAGTCAAAATTACAAAGCTTAAGTATGTCAAGGGACATAAACGGGCAAGTAAACAGTTCATTTTATGAAGGAGGAAGAGGATAATATCTAAAATACTCTGCTGGAATCATTTCACCTGATCAGTCCAAATTCTACCAGATTAGCAGATGGCAGGAGCATTCTAAATGAGAGCAAATCTGTCCTTTGTGCTTTTATGATCCCAGGAACACAATATTTATTCTGATGGTAACTATCTTGAAAAATTGCTGGGAAAAGAGATAATGTATTATAAGTATGTTATGGAACAAAACTCAAAGCACAGAAGAAAAATATGAATTTTAGAATCCCTGGCTCTGATGGAGTTTTAGAATGTAGTCTGACATGATGCTAAACCTGCAGTCCTTGTCCACCTTTATTTTCATTCTGGCAAAACCAAAGAAGACAAAGGAAAAAAGGTAATTACTAAAGATACAAAGGAAATAATGTATTCATAAATTGGATATATAAACAGAAATTTCTATAAAATTAAAATAACTTGGTTTTGTGAATTTATACAGAAAAAGAATTATTTTTACAGTTCATTTAGAAAGAACTTTGCGATTTTGTGATGTTGGATTGTCTTGTTTAACAGATTTTTCTGGCTTAAACTCCCACACATTCAAACTCCTTAGAAAATGACATGACACACCTGATGGAAAATGCTGACACAGAGCTCTTTGTGTTTCTATCCTTCCTTCAGATACAGATAGTTGGAAGGCTTTGATGCTTATATAAATCTATATCTCATATATCTTACAATATTTTTTTTGTATCTAGAATAAAAAACCTTTAAGGATATTAAGGATTAAGGTATTCTAAGGATTTATTGCATTAATATAATATTTTCTATTATTTGCTTTCTCATCTGCAGTACCACAGTACAGAGCTGAGATAACCCAACGAAAATCACTGAAGTCACATGAATATTACACCTGCATTGGTTAGGAGAAGGTAGGCAGCCTTCCTGAATAAAGAAAACTAGATTAAACTGAAGCGGAAGTTCTGTATATGTATCAGAGTGACTGGAAAAAAATACATAATCCTATAATTCTCTAAAAATAAGAAATAAGATGCCCAAGAATTCAAAAGTAAGGTGACACTTAAAAGACAGTTGAACATTTTAAAGAGGTAAAGAGCATAGTTTATACTGCTAAATGTGTTAATTCAATCAAATAATTGATTCATACCTTGCTGGATAATGTTGGTTGTTACGCACTTGCTCAATGCTGGATGTTTTTTAACTTTTTTTTTTTTTTTTTCCTGTGGGTTTTCTTTTGTTTGTTTGTTTTCTTTTGATTTGTTTTGTTGCTTAAGAATGTCTGCTACTAAGTCTGAAAGACCCAAATAACCTCATTGTAGCAATATTAAAAAAAAAAAGGTATTCCAAAACGAGAAAAATGTCATTCAGTATATTATTTTGAGATGTTCATGTTAGTGAAGAAATGGTGGATGGCAGTTTAATCAATTCTTTGTAAGACTAGCTAAGGTGAAGAATGTAGGATCTAATAAGTTAATGAGATTGCTACTATTAACTAGAACCAATGCTGTATCCAAATTCTATTCTTTGAAAGATCCAGCTCTTTACTGCTGCTAGAAAATTAAACTGCTGGAACATAGCTTACATTGCTTACAATTCTGCCCACCAGAATTATAATTTCATGGACTGTATTGCCAAAATGCACAGCAACATACAGTTAAAACATACAAAAGAGGCTTATTTTGTAACTAGTTTAAGCTGTTAGTATATGCAAAGGAATTAGAAGAAAAATCTTGTATGCACAGAAGTTGACCTGCTTGCATTTAGTGGTCGATGTTAAATATTAAGGAGCACCTTCTGCTGAAGGTATTCTATCCCTTGTGAAGCAATGGCACCTCTTCTAAACCATTTTTCATTTATTTGTGCTGAGCTTATTATCTTTCAGCATGTTGATGTTTGATGCCTCCTTAGTATTGCAATAAATTATATGGAAAATAGAGATACAGAGGAAAAACAGCAACAGAACATAACACTGGAGAAAAGGTCAGATATTTAAAACATGATTAGGGGTTGGAAATATTAATTTATGGATACTATTTGAGAGTCAAAAATAATTTCAGAATGAAAGTTTCTGTTGCAAAGGTTGTCATGATTATCATATATAAATTGGTGAGCTGTAAAACTAAAGGATGTAATATCAACATAATGCCATCATTGCTGCAGACCGCTGTGACTACATAGATCTGTATATCCAGCCTACTGAATTTGGCAGTGGCTTATAGATACTAGCACTACATAGACAATGTGAGATACTAGCAGTGACAATGGTCAATAAGGGTTACGAAGAAAGACCAGGTTATAAAAAAATGCAAATATAGGGTCAAAGGGTTAAGAAAACATGGCAGTTAATTTCACTGAATCTTAAGCAACATGCCCTGCATTGTGATTTGATTGTGAGAAGTAAATAGCAAGAATATGAACGTTTTGAATGATCAACAATTAAAAAAAAAAAAAATTCAAAATGAAAGAAGTATTACTCAGTTTTTGTACTCAGATTCTTCTTCATTTCATCTAAGAATACAATTTCATATATTGGAGTCTTCCAAGGTTTGTATTTACCTCTTATCTATGCTGTATGTCAAACTGCAGCTAACTACATTGGACTTTAAGATCCAGGGGAGTGCTCCTTCTCAGTCTGCTCAGAACTGACTCCATTATGTTCTGAGTTGCTGTTTTCCTTCTGCTTTGCTCAGACATATGCAGCCTCTGCAGTTCCTTTCTGCAGGTCCAGCCAGCAGCAAGGAAGTCTACAGAGAAGTCCAGCTTGATCCCTCACCACTTGTTGGTCAGCGTTGATGTTCACTGGTGAGGGAGAGAATGTACACACCCTCGCTCTCCAGAGCAAACCACATTTAGTAATCACATTAATAATCACACTGCTGTAAGCCCATAGACCACTAAAGCCCTTACTCAGTCACCAAGCCAGATCTTATATATTTCCATTTTATATAAAGCTGCCCATCAGCTCGTCCATGCTTGAAGTTTGTTAGCAACTAAGAAAAACACACTCTGATTTCGGATTGAATTCAGCTCTGTCGTAAAACACATAAAGATGCTTCAGCCTAAACTTCTAGTGCCATTATACCATTGCGCACTATGCAGTGGCTGACAAATATTTATCCAGAAGCATGCGAGCAGGATATCGCTGTGGTGATATTGGGAACCTATGTTTGCACAACCTAGTCATTTTACTAAATTTAGATATCTGCTACATAAATGATTACATGTGAGCTAGGTATCTAATCTCCTGTTACAGTCAGTAGTCATCTAGTCAATACAGTCAAGGGATGCAGACAGCCATTCAGCTCTCTCAAAGCAGATACCTATTTTAAGAAGCGATAAATAGATCACTAGACTCCATTGACTGTACTGGCTACATCTTCATTGACTTCTCCCATCATGATGGGAAATTAAACAGCAGTTTACATATTGTTGCCACAAGAATTCAGATGTCTGGATCTGAAACTAAATTCTATGCTTAAAGACGCTTGCAATTTCTTTCTAATAAACCAGTGATCTGGTGGTGGTGGTGGTGGTGGGGTGTTAAGCAAAAATTTACTGTTCTTTCATATTTTGAATAAATAGCACTATAATTTATATTGAACAAGGTGTGAATAAAAAAAAAATCAGTGAGTTCTATCCTATGTATTACTAATTCTTTATTTTTTAGACTATTTTATGCTAGTAAAAAATTGGGAGTGTATATCTATTCTGAATTTGCTGCCTATGGATCTAGAAGCATTTTAGTTCTGAATTGTGACTCAAACATCAATAATAAATACCAGTTAGATACAGCTAACTTTTCTTCATGTGTATTTTTTTTATTATACAAAGTGCCAAGAAAACTTGTTTTCCCAGAACTTTCCTTTGGTTCTTGTCATATGCAAATTTTCTTGCATTTAATTATATTTCATATTTGTGAGCTTGATGCAATTAATAATAATTAGTGCATCTAATATTCTTGAACTACTGATTTTGACAAACATGAAAACTAAGCAATTCAGTGGAATACTAGCTACAAGAAACTGCACTATGAATACAGACTATTAAGTCATATTCTGCTATTACTCTATTTCAAGTATCACTATGCTGCTTTAGGAAGGAGATAATGCCTCTGCTATTACAGGCATATTTCATGCCACTGCTTGTTCATGCTCTTTAGTCTTATTCAATATAGTGGTGTTGAACAGGACTATGCCTTTTTTATTGATACTGTAACTAATTCTAAAGCTGAACTAATTGTCTTGGTTTCATTTTGAATCTTCACAGAAGCCTCAAATAGCTTAGTAGATTGTGGTAACATCAGCAGTGAGGAAATAATTCAGACAACACTTAAAACTGGACAAAAGTCTGTGAGATCAGATGGGATGCATACAAGGGTGCTGAAAGACCTGGCCAATTTCACTGTGCATCCACTGCCTGTCATCTTGAAAAGTCATGGCAGCTGGGCACGAGTAGTGGGAAAAGACAAATATCACACGAATATCAAGAAGGAGAAGAATTTAGACAGGCTGGTCAACCTCCTGTCAGCATCTGGAAAGGTTATGATGCAAATCTTCCCTGGCACCTTTTCCAACTGCATAAAGCAGATGATTACCACAGAGCAAGTCAGCTACACATGGGGTTGTATTAGAAGGGATGTAGCCACCAGGATGAAGATATCATTTGGGACCCCATCTGTATCTTCCCCTTTATTTATGAAACCACAACTTGACAGCTGTGTCTGGTATTGCACTCCTTGGTAAAAGAAAATCATTGATATATGCGAGAAAGTCAAACTAGTCAGGAGCTAGATTTGTTCAGCCTGGAGAGAGAAGATTAAGGGAGATCTCATTTCTGTCTACAACTACCTAAAAAGAGGGTATAGAAAAGATGGAGACAGACAGTACTTAAAGGTATGCCATGGAAGAGAGAGCAAGAAATATAAGGAAAAAAGAATTTATCATACAAGTGTTAAAACTTGAACTGTTAATCAGATGTGGTGGAACCTCTAACTTTGGGGATATATATTATTTTGAGTTCAACTTCTGTTTTTATTAGATCATTACTAGATTTATTTAATAACCCAGATGTTAAATCAGTCTTCAACCTTATTTTATTGTTATAAATCCTAGTGTTACTTAGAATGTAGTTGCTTCCACAGAGTCAGGGAAGCATTGTTAAATTTAAAAAAGGGAGAAGAGCTGTATTTATGAGAAAAGAAAGAAGGAAGTGTGATTAGAGTAAATCTAATGAATCATAGAATCATATTATCACAGAATAGTTAGGGTTGGAAAAGACCTTAAGATCATCTAGTTCCAACCCCCTGCCATGGGCAGGGACACCTCACACTAAACCATGTCACCAAAAGCTCTGTCCAGCCCAGCCTTGCATGCTGCCAGGGATCGATCATTCACAACTTCTCTGGGCAGCCCCTTCCAGTGCCTCACCACCCACTCAGTAAAGAATTTCTTCCTTAGATCCAATCTAAACTTCACCTGTTTAAGTTTGAATCTGTTACCCCTTGTCCTACCACTACAGTCCTTAATGAAGAGTCCATCCTCAGCATCCTTATAGCCCCCCTTCAGATACTGGAAGGCTGCTAGGAGGTCTCCACGCAGCCTTCTCTTCTCCAGGCTCAACAGCCCCAACTTTCTCAGCCTATCTTCATACGGGAGGTGCTCCAGTCCTCTGATCATCCTCGTGGCCCTCCTCTGGACTTGTTCCAACAGTTCCATGTCCTTTTTATGTTGAGGACACCAGAACTGCACACAATACTCCAAGTGAGGTCTCACGAGAGCAGAGGAGCACAGTCACCTCCTTTGACCTGCTGGCCATGCTCCTTTTGATGCATCCCATTACACAGTTGGCTTTCTGGGCTGCGAGCGCACACTGCCGGCTCATATTCGTTTTCTCATCGACCAACACCCTCAAGTCCTTCTCTGCAGGGCTGCTCTGAATCTCTTCTCTGCCCAACATGTAGCCGTGCCTGGGATTGCTCCGACCCAGGTGGAGCACCTTGCACTTGGCATGGTTAAACTTCATAAGGTGGGCATCAGCCCACCTCACAAGCGTGTCGAGGTCCCTCTGGATGGCATCCCTTCCCTCCGGCGTATCAACCGAACCACACAGTTTGGTGTCATTGGCAAAACTGCTGAGGGCACACTCAATCCCACTGTCCATGTCACTGACAAAGATGTTGACCAAGACCGGTCCCAACACAGATCCCTGAGGGACACCACTCGTTACTGGTCTCCAGCTGGACATTGAGCCATTGACCACAACTCTTTGCATGCAGCCATCCAGCCAGTTCTTTATCCACCGAGTGGTCCACTCATCAAATTGATGTCTCTCCAATTTAGATCCAAGGATGTCATGTGGGACAGTGTCGAATGCTTTGCACAAATCCAGGTAGATGACATCAGCTACTCTGCCCCTGTCCATCAGTTTCGTAGCCCCATCATAGAATGCCAGCAAATTAGTCAGGCAGGATTTGCCCTTAGTGAAGCCATGCTGGCTGTCACCAAGCACCTTGTGGTTTGTCATGTGCCTTAGCATGCCTTCCAGGAGAATCTGCTCCAAGAGTTTGCCAGGCACAAAGAAGCGAAGAAGCAAAATTTTCATCAGGATTTTGTTGTGATGATGAGTAAGAGTGAGGTACTCTAGGCTGGTAATATGGCTATTATATAACTCATGTCAGTCTCAGGAGTATCTGCAATTAATTTTAGCCAGGCAATGGTAACATTATTTTCTTTGTGATGTTTACTTTGCTTCCATGATGGTAGCAGTTAAAAAACCAAAAAAAAACCCCAAAAAAATCCCTTATATCTCTCTTACTAAATAATTATAAGGAGTCCCTTTATCTCTCGTTACGTGTTTCTTAAATCCACAAACTCCCAGTGCATGAGATTCAGAATAGAAAAGACAATCAATAGCTGTAAGTTGTACAGTCTATTATTATTTTGAATACAATTGGTTCTTGCCTAAGAATATTATAAGTAAGTAATTCATCTAGATTTATTTAAGTATGAAAGGATTAGATATAAAGGCAAAATTCAGTTGCCTTAGAAGACCAAAAGTGAGCTTTATTGAAGGAAGATATTACTGCGCAATAATTGTGGAAACACAGTTTCACTGTCTTGAAAATTGATTCAGTTTCTCACATTTAGAAAAGTAAATGTAGGACCTTTACAATTTAAACAATTCAATTCCAGTATCTGAAAACTGCTATAACCTCCAAACTATTTAGGAGGCAAACATTTCTTGTTTTGCAGCTTGTTATTGTAGTATGTTATTTTCTGTGTGCAACACATTCAGATATCCAACATCTTAATAGTAATACTAAAATAAAACAGGACAATTTTTTCTTCCTTTGCCAGCCTCCAAAAGTTGTAATGCATCCTCATTAGACAAAAGAGCTTAGGTTTCCAGACAGGCATGTGTTAAAAAGTTTATGCTCCAATTTCACTACACAAGAGCAAAATGAAAGGAATGCTGGCCTGGCAGTTCTGTGGAGTTTTCAGGTGCCAGAAAAAGAAAAAAATGACCAACTTTGGAAACCACCTCACTTTTAAGAGGTCGTATTTGTTGCTGCACAACCCTGTACAAGTTCATTAGCCATTTTGCTTGCTGAGGTCAGCAGGTATTTTAAACTTCGGGCATGACTGTCGATATAGAATTAGAATGTTTCTATTGCCTCTCTAAAAATGGACAAGTATTTTCAAACATGAACAGCTATATTTTGGCATTTTAGATTAAACATAGAAAATGACATACAGACATGTAGTTCTCAGAAGTGCTGAATATCCAAATCTTACTAGTTCAATGGGAGCACTTGCGCAAGAAGGAAGTGCTCTATGAAGCTAAAATGTAATTTATTTTTAATAGTATTCTTCATGCACCATGGCACAAAATGCTTTCCAAGAAAGGCAGACTTCTTCCCTCATTCGTAACACCATAAATTCAGCACTGCCATGAATTTAAAGATAGAAAAGAGAGAGTAAATTTAATCCTTAATGTTTAAAAACTATTATAATGCTTCTTATAAACTAAGGTTTCAAATATATGATAGAATAATAACGAGAATGAGGAAATTGTCTTCATTGTGATGTGAGTGCTAGAGTTTATGTTAGTTTTCCTGATTTTCTTCTGCTTTATTCTTTGGTGGCTGAGATAATCTGTCATTCCCTTGTGATGGCTGATCACTTTAGCTAGTCACCTTGGAATGTTACTGTACGCTAGTGTCAGAGTTCTCAGGGATTCCGTTAGTGTCAGGACCCTGAGGGCATCCCCAGCCCTGATTGTGCCTGCCCAGCCACCCGCAGGGCTCCCCTCACCTGCCCACTGCCCAGGATCCCACATCAGCACCTCCGGACCATCAGCTCTTGCCCCAGTGACACCACAGCAGGGCAGGTCTTCAGTTCCCCACAGTCCTGCCCTGCCTGGCCATGTGCCCCACCGAGCCAAGCAAACACATGGGCCCATGTGCCAGCCAGGCCTCAGTTCATCCCCAGGTCCCAGAGCTGGGCCAGTCTGCTCCTAGCTGGGGGGTGGTAATTAGCCCAAGCTGTCAAACCCGGCCTCATGGGGACCCTCCAAGAGGAACCCCAGCAGTCCCAGCTCCCAGGAGGTGCCCTGACAGTTTGCTACTCTGTTTTAGTGGCAAATCTCAATAAGCAAGTATGTAAAGAAAAATCATGGTGGCCGGCATGCAGTATGCAACGTATATGTGGAGGAAGTTTTATACTTAATTCTTATATACAAAGTAAAAAGGAAAGAAATGGCTGTAAGGTTTTATTCAGTAGCTCTTCTAAACAGACAGAGAAAGTTTGGGGTTTGGCTTGCAATTTGGGGATTTCTTGGTTTTGTTTTTCCCTTGGAGCACAAGACCTTAGGCTTTATCAAGTTCTAATTAATTTTGGTTCCACCAGCAGAAGGCATGAGGAGGCAAACTTTGATCGAACTTCTGGTCCATGGTTGAAGACTTTTCAACCATAGCTATTTTATCACTTTGTGTCTAATGCCTTTTACATCCACGTTTTAACAGTGTGTTACTAGACATGTCTTTGCCAGACTAATAAAAGACATTTGGCATGTCCCCAGGGGAGTGGAAAGCTTTGCTGGTATAAATCAAACTTTGAAGCATCTAAGAAGTAAATCGTTGATATCAGCAGAAGCCGAGTGGCACCACAACTTGCAAACTGGGATGTTTACAGTTTGCACTTTCAGGGCAATAAGGGGATTCTGATAAATCTGGATGCTCAAAGGCAGGTGCATTTGGTGCATAAACATTTTTTTTCCAAACTTAGTGACAGTGTTATGCACATCTTGAATCTGATAGACATAATATGCATGTGTTCCTGCTTTTAAAAGAAAAGATTAATTCAGAAAATCCATGGCTTTTAAAATAATTTTAATAGGGACATATGCCTCAGAAATTACAGACTGAATGGGAAAAATAATTTCTAAACCAGACTTTAAAAGAGATATTAAAGCAGAAAAATGTTCACCAGATTGTTACTAATAATACAGTGAAAGCCTACCATCAAAGAATCTTTTAATAAGACACTAAAGACTAATACGTGAATATATTTTACATCATGTAACACCTTTTTTGATTTATAACCACAGCCTCCACAGAACTGCCAGATTCAGACCTATAAAACTGAAGCCTTAAACTCTGAGTTTGTAAACCCATGTACATGCATTGGTTTAAAATTAAAGAAGCTCTATGTCTTCTCCCTTCAGAAAATAAGAGCACAAGAAGATGTCTAGAACAAAAGTGAGATTTGATATCAATCAGCTTAATGAAAGAAATTATGAAAATGGGTTTATGAAAGAATTATTTATGGTATATTAAATCATGAGGAAGGGGAAAGGGAATAAGATACACATATACCACATAATAGGTTGCAGTCACAAAGCTAGCAAGGGAATATTTTACCCCTAAGAATTTCAGAAAGGAAACTCCAAGGAGGATACTACTCTAGAAACTTTCAGTAAGCTCACAGTGAAGGGGAAAGGAGAAAAGAATTGTTTGGTGTAGTGGTGTTTCTGGAATCCTTTGCCAAATAAAAAATTTCCTTGGCTGTCCCAAGAAGGAATATTCTGGTGCTGCTCTGGTTTGCCTAGACACATCTATGAATTCTTCTTGTACTGGAGGTGCACATTGTCCAATACTTTCTGAACAACAGGGCCAGGACACTTGGATTTCTTCACGTGATCTATCACTTCTCTATTAAGTTGTTCCATTGGAATGAAACTTCATCTCCCTTTTTCTACTTCACATTTGTCAAGGTTTATTGAAGAGGTCTGTTACATAGCTTAGCTCCTTTGTATCCTGTTAAGCCTTGACTTTGAAAACTCACTAATTTCAGCATCAGTGGAAAATGTTAGTCCTAGTGTCTTCACCAGGTAGTGATGGTACCCTTACCTATTCCTGCTAGTTTGCAGATACTAGGTAAATTCTTTTCATGTGTTCTATCACTAATTCACAGAAAGCCCTGGAAATGGGCAAGTTTAAAACTTAGAAAGAGGATAATAACCCCTCCAGCTTGCTTCACCACCAGCTTTTTTTTTTTGAAAGACAACCTCTTACTCTCCAGGTTTTTAATGAATTTGTGACAGCTTTTCAGCACATGTATCTGGCGAGACATTAAGAGAATGTTCTCTTTCAAGGTATTCAGGGCAATTCAGAAATGCCTTTTATCAGGTCATCAAAACCAGTTCAAAGCACAGCTTTGCTCCATCTGGGGGAAAGAGATCAACGGCTCCAGGAGAGACAGGAACTGCTCAGACAGCAGGACATCATACTCTTGTCCCTGCCTCTATAGCGATGCAAGGATATTGGGCCAACTAATCTGCTTTTATTGCTGAATGCTGGCTTTCTAAGTATGTAAATGGAAAGCTGTTTTTGCAGGAAAACACCCTGTTCTTAGCATAAAGATTCAGGAGATTAATGTTTAAATTAGCAAACAGATACCCATGTGGTGGCACAGTAACATCTGCAGACACTTCTAAGAAAAACATGTCTTCCCATTACAAATCTGAGGACAAGGTTTAGAACAGAGTTATAAAGAATATTATACTTTTTGTGTCGAGATTGATGTTGCAACTCTTCCTACCATAAAAAAAGAAATAAATTTGGACTCTAAAAAATCTAAGATCCCTATGATATATATACATAGAAAAAACTTTCTCAGTTTTGCCACTTCACAAGCAAAATTCATCAAATAGTTGATGAGAGTCATATTTAATTTTTTTTTTAAAAAAAAAGGATTTACTGTTAGGACTTTAGTCAAGTTCCCCACAAATTTAACAAAAAGACATTTACAGAAAACTTTCTAATACCTTAGTTGTGAGAAACTATAAAACATACAATAGTAAGAGAAAGTAACTAGTAACTCCAGGAGATATTTCAAAAAATACCTTTCCAATTGCTAGACAACCCTGCAAGAACAGCGGTAAAGGGTACTTCCAGAACTTCTTGGTGATCAAAAACTGTAGGGGCTGCTGCTAAGTTTTCCAGTAATTACCTATTTCCTATAAATCATCCACGGCATCTTCGGAAGGCGTATGGTTCCTCTAATCCTCCTCTTCTTGTTCCTGGTGATGGAACGCTGCTGTATCAGAACCTTTTTAAGGATGGCACCATATGGACTTACAACAGAGACCAATGTGAATTTGCTCCACATCTAAAAAATTACTTTTCTCTGTTAGATGCATTTAGTGTGATACCTTTAAATTTAAGGCAATGATTCCCCCCTGACTCTGAGTAACTGTAGGTTTTGGATCCTGACAAAATTAATGTTGTGATTTGTTCATCAAATGCAAACTTACATGTCAGTTCACCTAAGTAGTCATCAAGCTGGTGGGTCCCAGCTTTCTATAGAATTTCTGAATATCAAGGCATCTGTGTCATGATAGTAAAGATCATGCAGATCGTAGAAAAGAAAGCTAACACTGCAGCTAGAGTCACACTACATTTGGCATGCTTCCACAAGGCAGTGGACTGCTTCTACCAAGCTCAAGATCAGAGCATCCCGACACGTAGGAAGTCAAGGAAGGGAGCCAGGAGACCTGCGTGGCTAAATAGGGAACTGCTGGGTAAGTTCAAAAGGAAGAGGAGAGTTTACAGATCACGGAAGGAGGGACTGGCCACTTGGGAAGAACATAAGGCTGTTGTCAGAGGATGTAGGAAGGCAACTAGGATGGCTAAGGCCTCCTTATAATTAAACCTGGTGAGAGGGGTCAAGGACAGCAGAAAGAGCTTTTTCAAATATATGGCAGATAAAACTAACACCTGAGGTAATGTAGGCCCACTGATGAATGGGGTGGATGCCCTGGTGACAGAAGATACAGAGATGGCAGAGTTATTGAATGCCTTTTTTGTCTCTGTCTACTCTGCCAAAGGCAGTCCTGAAGAGCCCGGTACCCCTGAGACCTCAGATGAAGTCAGGTCAACGGAGCAGTTTGCCTTAGTCCATGAGGAATGGGTTAGGGACCAGTTGAGCAATCTGGACATCCATAAATCCATGGGTCCAGATGGGATGCACCCGCGGGTACTGAGGGAACTGGCAGAAGTCATTGCTAGACCACTCTCCATCATCTTTACCAAGTCTTGGGAAACGGGAGAGGTGCCTGAGGACTGGAGGAAAGCAAATGTCACTCCAATCTTCAAAAAGGGCAAGAAGGAGGACCCGGGTAACTATAGACCGGTCAGCCTCACCTCCATCCTTGAGAAACTGATGGAACACCTTATCCTTGGTGCCATCTCAAGGCATATCAAGGATAAGAGGGTCAGTAGAAGCAGTCAACATGGCGTTACCAAGGGGAAGTCATGCTTGACCAACCTCATAGCCTTTTATGAAGACATAACACAGTGGTTGGATTATGGCAGAGCAGTGGATGTGGTCTACCTTGACTTCAGCAAAGCGTTTGACACAGTCTCCCACAGTATTCTCACAGCTAAGCTGAGGAAGTGTGGACTGGATGGTCGGGTGGTGAGGTGGATCAAGAACTGGCTGAAGGACAGAAGCCAGAGAGTTGTGGTCAGTGGGGCGGAGTCTAGTTGGAGGCTGCTCTCTAGTGGAGTGCCTCAGGGGTCAGTACTGGGACCAGTATTATTTAATATACTCATCAATGATTTAGATGAGAGAATTGAGTGTACTATCAGCAAGTTTGCTGATGACACTAAGCTGGGAGGAGTGGCTGACACGCCAGAAGGCTGTGCTGCCATCCAGCGAGACCTGGACAGGCTGGAGAGTTGGGCAGGGAATAACTTGATGAAATATAACATGGGAAAGTGTAGAGTCCTACATCTGGGGAGGAACAACCCCAGGTTCCAATATAGGTTGGGGAACGACCTGTTAGAGAGTAGTGTAGGGGAGAGGGACCTGGGGGTCCTAGTGGACAGGAGGATGACCATGAGCCAACACTGTGCCCTTGTGGCCAAGAAGGCCAATGGCATCCTGGGGTGTATTAGAAGGGGGGTGGTCAGTAGGTCAAGAGAGGTTCTCCTTCCTCTCTACTCTGCCCTGGTGAGACCACATCTGGAATATTGTGTCCAGTTCTGGGCCCTCAGTTCAAGAAGGACAGGGACCTGCTGGAGAGAGTCCAGTGCAGGGCAACTAAGATGATTAAGGGAGTGGAGCATCTCCCTTATGAGGAAAGGCTGAGGGAGCTGGGTCTCTTTAGTTTGGAGAAGAGGAGACTGAGGGGTGACCTCATCAATGTTTACAAATATGTAAAGGGTGAGTGTCAGGATGATGGAGCTAGGTTTTTCTCAGTGATGTCCAGTGATAGGACAAGGGGTAGTGGGCTCAAACTGGAACACAAGAGGTTCCACTTAAATTTGAGAAGAAACTTCTTCTCAGTGAGGGTGACAGAACACTGGAACATGTTGCCCAGGGAGGTTGTGAAGTCTGCTTCTCTGGAGACATTCAAAACCCGCCTGGACGCCTTTCTGTGTAACCTCATCTAGGCATTCCTGCTCCGGCAGGGGGATTGGACTAGATGATCTTTTGAGGTCCCTTCCAATTCCTAATATTCTGTGATTCTGTGATTCTGTGACATAAGGAAATTTACAGGTGCACAATGTGACCTTTCCTTTCCAGACGAATGTGTTCCCACAAGGGAACGTGTTCCTTGCACTAGTAATCTTTATGGGGGTACAGAAGATGAAAGATGAAAGCAGAAAGACTCTGAAGTTAAAGGCAAGGGTATGATTTTGGATTTCCTTCATCTGGAAGGGCATGTCCAGTTCTTCTTTCCCGATCAGCAACCTGGTTAGAGACTCCAGAGATCACAAAGTGCAGTGTGGTCTCTGTTTCTTCTGCTGAAAATGGAAACCATATCACTGTGAAACAATCAAAGTTTGCCTCGCCATGTCCTCTGCTGGCAGTACCAGAATAAATTAGAAGTGGATGAAACCTGAGGTCTTGTGCTCCAAGGAGAAGACAAAATTAAGAAATCCCCAAATTGGAAACCAAATCCAAACCCTTTTCTGTGAGATTTGCAAAGCCTTTTGCCACACCTTTAGTCAGCATGCAAGCTCATGTTTTGGCTCTGGACACCAAGTGTAGCACAATGAGTGTCTGCACAGGAAGATTTGAATTCATTTGTATCAGGGTTTCTATGGCACTTCAGCAAGCTCTGCCTTTGTCTCTCCACAACAGCCTTGCACTGTGATACTGCTAAGGTACCACCCAGCAGACAAATTATTTTTCTTTTTTTCTATTGTCACAACAGGCAAACTCTTTTCCTACTTCAGACCAGAGGAGCCTGAAGGAAAGTTGTCCTCTAACTACTAATATTGTTTTGCTGCATCTATACATTTCTAGTCAACAGCTCTTAGGTATCACTGGGAAAAGAAAGCTGTTGCTCAATATCAAATAATTTCCGTTCTTTTCTGCCTATTGTGTTAGTCCCTGAAAAGGAGCAGAATTGTCCCTGGGAGTTGTAGGTAGGCCATCTTGTTGAAAATTGGTTTGATTTTGCTGCATTTGTACTTGCACATGTGCAAATGGATTTGCGGTGGTAATGTAATTAATTTCTTCATTTGGTTGCTCTCTTCTGTTAGATAATGCTTTTAACCTAACTTGGTCAATCCTGTTGTAAGAATGTGTTTTGGCTGTAGGAGTATTTTACTGATAGGGTGGCTGCTGTCACTCCCATGCCCCATCTTAGAGGAAGTATGCTTTGAAAGAGCTTAAGTGAGTTCTACAGCCGTTCTGTGAAGGTCAGCCAAGGGCCATTTCAAATGAGACAGGAATGGCTATACATGGTATCCTTATCCTATAACTGCTCAGAGATACCTGTGGAAAATTGGTTTTGCACAAAACCATGTTACTGGAAAAAGTAGGTCAGGAAATAGTCAACATTCCGGGCATTTTTCTCTGTTTTACTGAAGAACTACCTAGAAGAAAAGAAGCTGGAAAATGAAAAATGCTGCACATGGGGAAAATCTTTTATTCCCCTATCCTTGGTTGTTAGCTCCCACCTTCCCAGAGGAAATGCCAGGAAACAGTGAAAGTGTTGATCTGGCAGTAGGAGAAATGAAGGACAACAACTAGTGGTCAGAGTTTTAGATAGGAGAGTAAATATGCCCATAGTGGATTTCAAAGGCTTTCTGCTCAGAAAACACAATACAATCACTCACCACCAACCGACTGATACCCAGCCCAACCCAGGCAGCAACCTGCTCCCTCTGGGTAATTCCCCCAGTTTATATACTGGGCAAGATGTGCTGTGGTATGGAATACCCGTTTGGCTAGTTTGGGTGAGGTGTTCTATCTCTGCTTCCTCCTGGCTTCTTGTGCCCCTCCTCACTGGCAGAGCATGAGAGACTGAAAAGTCCTTGATCTGAGTAAACATTACTTAGCAACAGCTAAACCATCAGTGTGTTATCAGCATTATTCTCAGATTAAAGCCAAAACACAGCACTGCACCAGTTACTAGGAAGAAAATTAACTCTCTCCCAACCAAAACCAGGACAAAGCCTCATACTTAATCTTTCGCTTTTCTTCATTTGCATGTCAGTGATGCTAAAAACAATGTTATACTGTTGATGTTACAATCTAAATATAGTTCTTAATTAACGTAAGTCTGATAGTTAATAAATTACAGTTTTTGTCCTGGAGCTTTTTGCTATTAATCATGATTTTGGGGGGATAAAAGTAAAACATAATTAATGATTCTAAGCATACTTTGATTATGAACTTAGATGTAGCCTTTTTTTGCCTGGATCCTATTAACATAGTTTCCTATTCAGAAGTCCACAGTTACTTTCTTCTGAAGCCTTGTACTTACTAAGCATAGATTGTTTAGTTTGGGTAGAAATTAGCAGGTTTCTGCATCATTTCAGGAAATACAACTGATGGGCAGACAGTACCATAGTAGTCTTATCCTCTCATCCAAAGATTTATCTTGCCTTTTTTGGGAGAGCGATCTGTTCCCAGCCCCAGTTTAGTCATGAAAAAAGATAAAGCCCTGCTCAGAACACAATTTGGAAGACAGAGGGAAAAACACAAGACACAGGATTTAAGTTCTTTCTGCCATTACCTCCTTTTCATGTTATTATATTTTATACAGCAGATAGTGTAAAATCTGTTATTGCCAAAAAAAAACAAAACCAGAAGCTGTCCAGGCAGTTCCAGATAAATTTAAAAATAGCTGCAGCTGCATTACAAAAACTGCCATGCATTATGCTGTTGAGCTTTCTGTAATTAGGGAAACTGCAGCTCAACCTTCTTGCAAAGAATGAACCTCATCCTGAGAAAACCACCTTCCCCACCATGTTATGTCTCCTCCTGTATCAGACAGAAAGGTTATCCCACATTCAGTAACCACAGGATTTTAATTTAGAAGGCTCCCTGCTCCCATAAATTGAGATGTTTAATTTGGAGTAAAAAACTGGAACAAATTCATTGAGCTTAGTTGTTATGGAGGGCTATGATAGGAATAATTTCTCTTAATGCTGTTATCATGAAGGCTTTAAATTCAATTGTTAGAACTTTGGCTTGAATTTATTAGCTTACTAGACAAACAGTGCTAGGGATGAACTGAGAATGAACCGATCTATAAAGAATAAGTGTAACTACGTACAGGAGAAAGCAAAATCGTGAGTACAGTACATGCGCAATTACAAAAGCAGCATGCACTTCTAATGTTGGAATAAAAAAAATCATGCAGTAATAGCTGTTGTAAAACTGGACTTTTCTGGGGAAAATAGTCTCTCCGTATACTTTGATAATGTGAACACAATACAGTTCTGAGTTATTAATAAAAAAATGTGAACTGGATTTTTAAGGCAGTCTTACACACTGAGTTAAGGGTCTAAATGAGAATATACGCCACTTCACTCTTTATCAACATGTATGTTATAATGTGTGTTATTTAAATTGTGAAAAAAGGAATTCCAAGAGAAAAAAAAGAAAAAGAAACCTTGATTTCTTGAACAGCTATGGTATGTTTTTCACCCAGCAAATGATCTTAAAATATTTAACTAAAAAGAAAGAAAAGCTACACAAATTCCACATGGACATTATTACAACAACCTAGACCTCTAAACTGAATTCTATGCTTCATAGATTTTTTTCCTATAATTGTCTATAACTATATAAACACACAAATATATGCACATGCTGAGGAAAAAAACCCGTGCTATTATTATTTACTGTCTAAGGAACAAAAGGTTTATAACTAGGCTGTCAATGTAATGTAAGAGCATACTACATAATGGGCTACAATGCATGGATAGCTTCACTAAAAAAAATAAATCTATTTACCCTATATGTTATTACTACCATCAGGTTAATAAAAGGCAAAAAACATATTCTATAATGTGTTGCATATCCATTTCTGGACAATTTATTGACATCTTTGCGAAAGGTAATGGCAGTATGGAAAAGCAAATTTCTAAAACAGGATGACAGTCACTTTCCGGAATGTAATAGGTCTCCATCGTAAGGACCCTTGCAGCAGTATCTTCTGTTAGATAATACAGGTGACACTTCCCAAACTGAATTCTTACATCCAGCTGGGCTTGATACTGTGTAAGGGCTCATCATTTGCAAGATTCACTGTTATTGTTTATCTTAAGTGATATACAAAATATCTTTTAATTATCTTAAGTATACACTAAATAACTGCCACCTCAAGAGCACCAAGAGGTCTTAATCGCCTTGAACAGTCTTACCTGAGATCCATACCCACACTTTCCACCCCCAGAGACTCTGGGCACCCACTCTTTGTCTGAAAGAAGCTGTAGGTGTGCTTGTTTGCCTCATCTCCAGCCCCACGCCCTGAACAGACCTTGGACTTTTTGCCTTCCCTGCCTCCGGTCCCATCTCCCTGAATGGGCTCTGAACCTGATGTATTACTGCTTCTCTGGACTGCTGGCAGATCCTGTTATCATGGCTCTTCCTACCAACCCTGTTGACACCCTGAGAAGTGAGGTTGTTCCCCTGCCTCATTCCAGGTCTTGGAGCAGCCCTTATTTTGCTTATTCCTTGTCTAACTGAAATGGAGTAAGGAAAAATTAGGTAAAATTAATCTCTGGTGGCTGTTTTTACTTTTTGAAACTGTTGAGGGGACAATTGTTAGGAGTATGAAAGCTTTTTATGTGAAAATATACAGAGGAAGAGATTAACAATGTGCAGTTTGACATCTAGATATGAACTGGTATGGTTGTATGGGAACATTGTATGGTCCCTTTAATGTCAACAAAAAAGCCCAAAATGTACCATACAGATTCCTACCTACCTAGATAATTTTAAATAGCTACCTTAAAGTGGTTAATCATGCTGTGAATCTTAAGGCTTCTACTCTTGAAGAAGTTCTTGAAATTAGAAAGACTAGGTTAAGTGTAGACATGTATGTCATAAACAGCAACGTATGATTACACATTACATACCACTCCCACAGCAGGACTAGGAAGATGAGCCCTGCACACAACTTTGTACACAAAACCAAAGACATGTTCCAAAGTTTTGAAGCTGAAATACAACAGAATTTTTTTTTTTTTTTTTAAGGATAATCTTGGAAGTCTGTCAGATTCTTCACAAAAACAGCTTGGATTTTGTGAAAATGAAACATGTGGGGTTGAATGTGTCCAAAAATGAGGCTAGAGTGTTACGAAGCTGTGTCTGTAAGTGTTGATGAGATTGTGATAATTTCTGAGTGCTATCCAAATGTCTTTGGCACAATGATAGGGCCTTCCTTAAACAGTGCAGATTTTTAGATGTGGACAAGTACAATATAATTTAAAATCCCCAAGTCTGTGGTGTTATCTCCATAACTTTTTCTGACAAAAATACTATTTAATTGCTAGGGAAATCTTTGCATCTTACACCTTGCCCTTTTATGTATGCTTGTCAGCATTTATATATTTGTGTGCATAGATTGAAAATTTTGGTCCTGTGCAAGCTGGTGATGATTTTGTTACTGACTTGTTATCTACTTCATGTGACAGTGATTTAATTCTTTGCAAAAGAGAACTCGGAGAAAATTTTCCGTCAGTTTTCCTTCTCCCCTCTTCTCCCTGCTTTCTAATCTAATCTAGTCTAATGTAGTGTAATCTAATCTAATCTAGTCTAATCTAATATTTCTGCTAGTCAGAGTGTATATAACAAGTCGAAAGACAGAAAAAAGAGTCCTTCTTTGGCCTCTTTTTAATCAATTCACATATGAGATTTCATATAAAGTTTATTTCTGTTAACAAGTTACAATAGGAATGAAACTATAGATATAAATCATTTGTTTTCCACACTACTTTTATTTACTTTAATGAGCTCAGAATTTTTCTAATATACTCTGCTGAATGGGATGAGGCACAAATGTAAGTTTTGGCGTTTGTAGCAATGCCTTCAGGCAAAAGCTTTTTTTAGAAAAAATGGGCACCTAATTGTAAAAAATTAATAAATGGAATTACAATGTCCTAAAACCACAGATAACATGTTTTTAAAAGCCCTGCTGTGATAGTTCACTATATTACACTCATGGATAAATAAAAAGCTAAGAAATAGCTACCAATTTAGATATTGTTAAAACTGTAGGCTATTTATACTTTTAAAACTGTGTTGACAAGGCTGAAACAACAGTGGGAGAGAGAGTTCACTAGGGGGATGTCTCTAAGGAGATGTCAAGTGGAGACAGCTTTGCTGGCTGTCACTTTAGTTCTGCCAACAAAAAAGATTTTTAAAGTAAGGAGAAATCAGTGACAGATGAAAAAAAATAATGGGTCAGAAAGTGAAGGGGACACGTGTGTCTTTTTATGGTTCTGGGTATTTAAAATACCAATTATAAAATTACATGCAGGGTGATACCGTCTCAGAATATCATAGTAGCTTTTCTTCTAAGGGTTCACACCTGCAACATTATAAATACCTGTATTTCCTCCTTGTGAAAATGTAAGGAAATAGATAATATCTAATATGCTAATCCGAAACATGTCTTCTTTAAATACTGTTTGGATCTTTTGGTTATCTCAATTAGAATTTAGCAGATTTTCTTTACCATCAAATTCAATAACTAGCTAATGCTTCTATGCAATATGTAATAGCTGTGTAACGCTCAGTCGTATTTTCAACAGAGAAAGGAACTACAGAGGACTTTATGGCTCATTTACTTTCTCTTTGCTGGAACTCTAATAAGAATCTCAAATGGAATAAAATAAAGAAATCACAATCATTGTATATCCTTCTCATTTTTTTTTTTTATTTTAAATTAAGGAATTATGCATTTGAATTCATACTAATAGTTTTCAAAGCACACTGATTCAATAATGCCAATTTTATGTGAGCAGATTTAAGGAAAAAGGGAAAATCATGTTCAGGGACAGAGTTTAATGGCTTAATAACCACAATAGGTGTTTGTTCAATTGACATAGCAGAGTAGCCTCAAAAATGCACTCCAATAGCATTAGAATTGGTCTGTAACAGGCCATTTGTTATCAACAAGTGAGAAAACTTCCTTCTTCGATAAAATTTCAATGCTTCATTTTGTTGTCTTGGACATTCCTCCAATCTTCTTAGCATGCAAAAGCTATCACATCAAACTTATGTACACAGACAGCTACTTGGCATGACCAGGAAAATGTCCTTTTTTTTCTTTTCAATAGGTTGAATCAATTTATTACTTATCTCTTCTGAACTTCAACCATGCATACTAGGATCCTCATAAAATCATTGCATGCTCTGCTAGACAGAAAATGTTAACCCAGTCCCTCCTTTTCATGTCAAAAATGCTAGAAGGGAGATGGAAAAAATGAAAACACAGACCTGTGGAGAGCAAGGCACCATTATTAATTCCTTTTAATTTATCCTAAACTATTGGCTTCCATCCCTTGCAAAGATCAGCAGAGATGTAGCACTTTTATAAGAAGCCCTTGCAAAGCACAGCAAGGAAAAGTTCCCATTTAACCTCCAAATGAATACCGTCTGATGAGTATGTAGATAATAAATAGTTATCTATGTTTGTTGTTTCCCTTCCTCTCCCCAGTTTCATGATTTCTGTACATGGATCATACAGATCTGTCTTGCAGTATCCTCCTATTTTCATTTCTGATTTTGGGTCCAATGTGTCAGTAATTATTCTACTTCTACTATATGTTTATCTTCATTTTTTTGTGGAATGAATACTCTAGATTTAGTAAAACAGCTCCTAATGTTTTAAGTAATGCAAGTTCATATAAATTAGTGAGGGACTGAGTCTGTACCCTGAATTCATCATCTGAGTGCTAATTATGTAGAATATAAAGATGGAAAGCGGGAGTAAAAGCCAGAATTTTCAGTGATTTTGTACACTTCAGCAATTTGCCATCTTAGCTTTCAGTTAGGCAACTGAAAGCTTAAAATAATTTTGGCTGTTATGACCAGAGTCTTCAAACATGCAAATAGACTATATTGTTTATTTTCTTTGCCTTTATATTTCAAGCATCTGGTCATTCTATATTTTATATTTAAATGTTATTTATCAGTGAGATTTGCATTAAATTCTTTTGATGTGGGAACTAGAAGTTTATGTCAAAAAGATACAAAGTCTATCTAAAAGAGGAAAGAAACTACATATTTTAAATTAACAAATGCAACTTCATAAGACAGAAAGGAACATAAATGGATGGATGGATGAATAGATAGATGGGCAGACAGACAGACAAACACATAAATATAAATCTCCTTTGGAGAGCCCTATGTGTTTTTATTATAAATGTTTTAAAGAACTGTGAACCAGGTTTATGTGGCAAGGTTTTGCTAGCAGGAGGGCTGCAAAGGCAGCTTCTTTGAGAAGGCACCAGAAGCTACCCTGTATTTGAACAGACCAGGTTGAGCCAACTCCGAAATGGACCAACTCCAAAATGGACCCACTGCTGGCCAAAGCTGAGCCAATCAGCAGTGCTGGTAGAACTTCTTTGAAGAGGTAAAAACCAGCAGCTGGGACAAATGAGAACATGAGCAAAACAGCACTGCAGACACCATAGATGGTCAAGAAGGAGGGGCTGCGGTTATTCCAGGCATTGGAGTAGATTCCCCTGCAGCCTGTGGTGCAGACCATGGTGTAGTGGGCTGTCCCCTGAAGCACATGGAGGTCCACGAGCAGGTGGATTTGTGCTGAAGGAAGCTGGAGCCCATTGAAAGCCCATGCTGGAGCAGGCTCCTGGCAGGATCTCTGGAGAGAGAAGCAGATGCTGAAGCAGGTTTGCTGGCAAGACTTGTGACCCACACTGGAGTAGTCTGTTCCTGAAGGACTGCACCATGTGGAAAGGACCGATGACGTAGCATTTCTTGAAGAACTGCAGCCTATGGGAAGGACCTACACTGGAACTGTTTGTGGAGAACAGTATCCTGCGTGCGGGAATTCACACTGGAGCAGAGAAAAACAACGAGGAGAAAGGAGTGGCGGAGATGAAGTGTTACGAGCCGACTGCAGTCCCATTCCCTGTCCTTCTGCACTGCTTGGGGAAGAAGAGCTAGAAGAGTTAGGAGTGAAGTTGACTCTAGGAAGAAGAGAAGGCTAGGGGAAAGGTGTGGTTTTTTTTTTTTTTTTTTCTTCTAGTTTTGTTCTGATTTCTTACTATCATACTTTGTTATTAATTATTTTCCCCAAGTCAAGTCTGTTTTGCCCATGGTGGTAATTGGTAGATAATCTCCGTGTTCGTATCTTGACCCATGAGCTTCTTGTTGCATTTTCTCGTCCTTAGTGATAGAGTGGGAGTGGGCTTGGTGGGCATCTGCTGGCCTGCCAAGGTCAACACACCACAAACTGTTAGATATCCCAAAGAAAGTTTTCTATAAAATTAAGAACTGGAATATGTCTGCGTAATTAGATATACTGTTGAATATTTTAAGCAGATATAGGCAACTTTATTGTTACAGATGTTTAGTTAACTATCATGGAGAATGCATCTCTATTTGGATCCTACTAGCTTTTTTATGAGTGGATTGTCAAGATGCGCTGAGTAATCTGATCATGGCTACAATGTTAATTTCATACCATTTGTTAAGTGCATCCCTTAAAATATGAGACTACATGCCCAATATATTCTGGGATGAACACTGGTAGTTGAATTCCTTGTCTGAACTGAAGAGCACAGTTTAGTCTTTTTGTCCTGAAGTCTGATCAGGCTTAAATTCTGCAGTTCATCTCTGTGACTAGGGTAGTCATAGAGAGAAGGTATACAGGAAGTATACATTCATTTAAATGAAGGTACATAAAGCATTAGGCAAAAAGATTAAGCGCATCTATCTTATTCAAAGTATTACCTTAATTATTGTTTCCTAAAAGAACTAGCTTCCTGACAGACCATGGGTGGAATTTTGTGTTCACCATAAACTGTTGTATTTGTCACGTTTTCAAGTTTATTTATATTTTCTGTATGCTAGTGAGTTTCAGCCCTTAAAGCGTGTATCAGTCCACAGTTTTTATAGTCTGTTCTTGATTCTGTTGGGGACCCAGGCTGATACTTAGAAGATGATTCAGAAAGAAGACACTCTCTTCCTTGCTGAACACAGAATTTATCTCAGTAACCAAGATCACAACATGAATGTCAACTACCACAAGGCAGCTTAACTTCAATTATAAATATGTTATAACATGAATTTATGCACCTCTAAGAAAGAGAGCCTGTTGTCCTGTCTGGGACACCACTGTACACCAAGGCGTTAGTGACCCACATAAAAGTTAATGTGAGTGCACCTAAGCCTATGTTGTGCTTATGTTGTCCTGCACTGTGCTGCAAATGCATTTTATTAAAAGAACATTCTATAATAGCTAAATGGCTGAAAAAAGAAATCTCTTTTGTGGATGGGGGTCTGCCCCACATGCTGCCTGTGGGTTGGAGGTCCATGACATGCAAGGCCACCTGGAGTTCCCATCATCTGAAGAAATGTAAGATTATTCATACTATTTTCTCCTTGTGGTGCTAGCTCTAACATATTATGTTTTAAATTACACCTTACAGACTCTGAGTTCCTTTCTTACTGGGATTATAACAGATCAGTACCTGCTAGTGCAAAACAGAGTTAAGTTTAAGATTGGTCTCTCTAGTCAGAATGCATCTGGGAATGTTGACCTGAAAGTTGGTCAAAACATAGCGCTGAACCTAGTAGACTCTCATTCATAACTCATGGCTGCAGTGGTTACACCTGGTAAATAGAGTGCTCAGTACACAGAAATGTTTTTTCTTGTTTGTCTGTATATGTATGTACCTTTCATTTGACATGCAGTCCACACGGATCCTGAGTGAGTTTTTCGTTTTTCATTATTTTTGTGCACCAAGAAACCATTTGCCCCTATGAAAATACAGTAGCCAAATTACAGCTGCTTGGAGCATTTTCCCGTTAAGTATAATGGCACTAAAGTGGAAGTGTCAAGAGCTATTATGCACCGACAGCACAGTCAAGAAAAGTACCCATCTGCAGAAACCATGCAGCAAGGTAGAAACAGAGCAATGAAATAACCATGAAAGCAGCTGGAGCCTCAGGACAAGAAAAACAAGTGATCTGCTGCAATGCTTAACAACAAAAGGAGACATATGAACAGAGTTATTTGGGCTTTCATGGGTACAAATGTAGTAAGGAGTGAGCAATATTGCCTTTGGCACAGAACCCTCTCACCATTGTAATGTTTGCTTCCTCTTTAGAAAGCCAGGTCTCCACATGTGCAATCACAGCCTCATTGTAAGAAATAAGAACTGAACCACAAATGACTACTTTGGTTTAAATTCTCCATGCCTCAGCTCTCAGTGTAATAAAATAAATCCTTAAAAGGAGTTAAAATAGAAAAGAAAAAGCAATATGCAAAGCCAGAATGTCGATTTTTTTATCTATAGAGCAATTCTGAATAGAAATTATCTGTAAAGGCAGAGGGCTGATTAAATGAATGTTCTAGCTCCTGCTTTACATAGTGTATTAGTAGTACCAGTGTGAAGGTCAGAACTTCAGTAGCTAAACCTGAAACACTATTGTTCAGTAACACATCGGTTAGATACAGAAGTATACCTTGCATTTGGTTGTGCCTTTCCTAGCATATTCAACCTCTATCTGTCATTATATTGCTGATTTGTGAAATGAAAGTGTCACACATGATCAAGCACAGGGCTGGGAAAGGAAGAAAACAGAATAAATAGTTGTTTAGACCACAGATGAAGAAGAAAAACAGCAATTTGTCTTTTTAGGTTTTTTGGTTTGTTGGTTTGTTTTTTTTTCAGAGTGAAAATACTGGTGTGCTAAAATAATGGAAGCTGCATAGAATCATAGAATAGTTAGGGTTGGAAAGGATCTTAAGATCATCTAGTTCCAACCCCCCTGCCATGGGCAGGGACACCTCACACTAACCCATGACACCCAAGGCCTCAAACAACCTGGCCTTGAATGCCGCCAAGGATGGAGCATTCACAACCTCCCTGGGCAACCCATTCCAGTGCCTCACCACGCCAACAGTAAAGAATTTCTTCCTTATATCCAATCTAAACTTCCCCTGTTTAATTTTGAACCCTTTACCTCTTGTCCTATCACTACAGTCCCTGATGAAGAGTCCATCCCCAGCATCCTTGTAGGCCCCCTTCAGATACTAGAAGGTTGCTATGAGGTCTCTCCTCGCAGCCTTTGCTTCTCCAGGCTGAACAACTCCAACTTTCTCAGCCTGCCTTCATACAGGAGGTGCTCCAGCCCCCTGATCCTCCTCGTGGCCCTCCTCTGGACTTGTTCCTACAGTTCCATGTCCTTTTCATGTTGAGGACACCAGAACTGTACACAATAAATAAATGTGCATGAAAAAATACTTACTGAAACAGAGACTAAATTATACTAAGTCTTGTGTAGAGCAATAACTTTTTTTGTCTTAGCTAGAGCATAGTAAATTAATAGAATTTTAGTAGTCTTCTGCCAGTTTGAATTTTCTAATAGTTTTATTACCACTACTTGGGTCACAAGAAGGCTTCTCTAGCATCAGTGAGCACTGTCTTTAATTGGTCCTCAAACCTGTTACTATGTGCACAAATGCAGAAATTAAGTATCACACATTGGCTCAAAAAAAAAAAAAAAAAAAAGCAGCATGCATCCTTCTCATCTGTCTCTTCAGTTTCTCTTCAATAACTTTTTAAAATGTGGACCTTGAATTCATTGAATGCTCAAAAAGTTGATGAAAAGGTGCTTCGAATTTTCTCAATTACCTGAAGAATTGCTTTGAACAGTGTAGTTTGTATGATCAGAACCACAATGGCTCATCAATCATCTTTGTCGTTGTCATATAACTGTATCTTTTGACAGCATGTCTGCCTCCACTTTTCTCACTCAGTCTAGCCATTCTCTCCTCCTACATCGTGGACTTTCTCTGTGCTCTGTATCCTGTTATGCTCCTCCTTGAAATTCTTTTTCCAAGCTCCATCTCCTTCATTCATACCTGTGCAACAAGTGTCAAGGCTCTCTAGTGTCTACTCATACCAGTATTACTCCATCACCTTCTTATTTAACTGTCCCCCGCTCTCCACCTTGTTTCTTCACTCTTTTGAAAAAAAAAAAAAAAAAAGAAAAGAAATAAAGACACAGAAGAACACCAATAAGAAACACAATTAAGCCCCAGATATCTATAAAATGTGCAAATGAAGGTTATCTATTAACAGGTAGAAATTCAGAAACTCAGAATTCTACCCAAACAACTGTAATGTAGGGAGAGAAAAAGAGAACTCCTTCAGAAATATATGCTTTTAGAAATACATTGCTTCAATGCCAGTGGACCAAAAAGGAATTTGTCTGTATGTGGCAAGCTCTGGTGCAAAATATATGTATGGTTAAAACTCAGGCTTGCAAATTATCATAAGCAAAAGTATATGCATTAACTATGATTTTGCTGTGTTTTCTGAGTATTACTGTGTGCTTTGTTTCAAGGACCATAACAGTAGTTTAATATAAAGTAAGGAATTGAAATTCAAAGCAATGTGAAGAAAAATATGGATCTCTGTCATGGTCCTCAGGAAAGTAATTTTTAAAAAGCAGTTGGAAGTTGGGATTTGTTTTTGAAGAAAAAGACCTGAGTATCCAGTGAATTAAAAGCAGTAATACACTTTTACAGCCCACTCTACTGTTAATGTGCTCCTGTGATCTGCTGACTCAGAAAAACTTTGTCTTCAGTTGCTGAGGCTGCTTCTGGATTCAAATTATTTGCAGCTAATGGGGTTCAGGTACTGATGATATGTCTTTCTGATCCCTATGTTAGACTTGAGCTGCTCTAGAGAACAATTCCACCAAAGGAAATCCTGTGTTTTAACTAGCTTTTTCTTATCCCTTTTTCAGTTCACTCAGAATGCTACATGAGACAAGCAATGGCACTACTTCCGTGAAATAGTAATTAGACCAGTAGCATTCACTCCCAAGTGATGAGAAATTATGCTACACTCAGTTTGAGAAGTGAGACATCTGAAAAACAGCACATCATGCCTATTGATTTTTCATTTCAGATTAATATTTTTAAATTTAGACTTCTGAAATAAATTCATTCTAAATGATTGCATGATTAATAATTGTACTGTTCAGCAGTACAAAATGATAAACTGAAAAGCAGGAAAAGTGAACTGAAACACACTAAATGTGATCTAATCTCATATAGAACAATTCAAGCAAGATTGGAACTAGGAAGCACTTTTCCAGAAGTTCAATTTCCAGAAATTCAAGAATTTCTACTTGCTTGTAACTTTCGTAACTTTTTGTTAATCAGCATAACAAAAATATGTTTTATACATCCAAACCATAATGCGTCATATTCAAGCATGTGATGAGCTTAAAATCCCATGAAAGTATTATATGTGTGCTTAAAATTAAGTAGCTGTTAAGTAGTTTACCAGATCTAGCAAAGAAAAGGGAGAAAATTCTAAAGCAAATATAAACCAAGAAGCCAATGTTTTTAAACAAAATATATAATTAAACAAAAAAAGCTTCTGCCACAAGATGTTACACTCCAGATTTTGTTTAATATAATTTCAAAGAAGAATCCATGCAATCAAAAAGAATTGAAATAGTTAATAATAAAAAAATTCCCTATTGAACCACAATTCTGCTCCATGCTTACCCTGTTCTCATATTCTGCCCTGAGCAACTTCTGGCCACAGCCAAAAGCTGTGAAGCTAGAAGCATCATTATATTAGTGAGCTATCTAGCCTTCAGATGTACACAACACTACCTTGTAGCCTGTGGTGCTTTGACTGCAGTCTTGTGCACTGACACCTTCAGAGGTTAAAAGCCCAAGTCACTCCCTACAGGAGAGATTTAATACAGACTCTTCTCCTAGTCACTGCTCTTACTCCTGGGTTTTAGAAACAGCACAACCTCTCACCTTATTTTATAAATTATTACGTTTAACTGACTCAATATTAATTTGCTCTTATTAATAAATTATTTCTTATATATTTTGATATTTACTGTGTTCAAGGAGTGATGATGCATTCTTCATGGGCAGGGAAAGATGCGTCTTGCTTATAATCTTGTAAATCTGTTCTCCCTTAAACACATGACAGCATAGTGCTGTGGATAATAAAGTATTTTTAAATTTAAAAATAGTTTTGTCTAAAGTTTATTGTGTCTGTTATACTTTTCACTAAGCTCCTTTTACACATTTATGAACACACAAACAGAATCAGAAATGGGTTGATGCTGGGAGGGACCTCTGTAGGTCATGTGATCTAACACCCTTGCTCAAGCAGGACACTTAAAGCCAGTTGCCAGGACCATGTCTAAATGTTTTTTTTAATATCTCCAAGGAGAGTGATTCCACAGTCTCCCTGGTCAACCTGTGCCATGGCTCAGTCACCCTCACAGTAAAAAAGTGTTTCCTGATGTTCAGATGGAGCCTCCACTGTTTTACTTTGTGCGCATTGCTTCTGTTATGTCACTAGGCACCACAAAAAGATCCTCTGTCCTCACTGCACCCTCTCTTTAGTATTTATGTACATTAAAATCCCCCTAAAGTCTCCTCTTCCTCCAGACTGAGCAGTTTTGGCTTTCTCAGCTTTTCCTTCTATGTGATCTGCTCTAGCCTCTTAATTGTCTTTGGGGCTCTGTGCTGAACTCTACCCAGTAAATGAGCATTGCCAAAAGCATTTAGAAGTTCAAAGGTGGAAGTTTAGATCCTAATTTTCTTAAGCTCTCTTGAAAGCCCTAGACACTTATTTTTAGACACTTAAATGCCTTTGAGAGTCTGAATGTAATGTTCTTATAATTTGTTTAATTAAAATTATACTGAGGTAAGTTCAAAAGAAGGTATGACCTTTCTACGTTAACTAGTAAACTTCCTTTGTTCTTCCTTTTCTGCAAAGTATGCAGTGTATATTATGAAAGATATAAAGCATTTAAGATGCCAGCTTTCTTAAAATGAGAACACAAGTGAATATGTCTGTTTAGGGAAAACATCTTTATGACTTACACATGATGTCTATAATAATGTTACACAATGTATTTTCATAGCAATACTAATAGCAATAAATCAATTTGTATTCCAAATTGTTCAAGGTAGTAGGTACAATCCTTTACTGAAAAAAGAAAAAAAGGAAATCAAACCTTTAAGTGTCTAGTTGTGAATGTAACCCTTCTAACTTCATAACATTTTGATTAAATTCATTCTTCATCACTTTGTTCTCACAGAAGTCATGGGTAATATTTTCTTTTGGATAAGATGATGACTATAGCATTTATGTATCTATGTAGTTTTGGAATAGTGTAGTTTCGGAATAGTGTAGTTTCTGAATACCAGTAATATTTATACAATACACTTTCCTAATTGATTTTACCCTAGTATCATCAGCTAATAAAATATTTATTAGTGAAATTAGTAAAAAGCCTCCATACCCATTTTCAAGCAATGACTAAATATCTGGAGACCTGAAAGATGTTTTGGTGTAAATTTAAAAAATTCCTAATTTTAAGCCAGTAAACAAAGAAGAAACAAAAGAAAAATTAGGAAATATTAGGGAAACATAAAATGAATTTCTTAATCTCAGTAACCAGATGAGAATGAAATGTATCTGGAACAAGCAAAGGCAGAGGTTTCTGTGTGTATATTTTTCTTGTTAATTGATTTGACTAGAGTGGAATTTGCCATTTTTTGTACTAAATCCTTTACCTATGTCAAAACTTTCCACTGAACGACTTCTGAAGACTTCTTAATTTTTTTTGTGCAGTCTACTATGACTGTCATTGTACAGTAGAGAAGTTGAGCAGCAGCAACCCACTAGTGAAAGTTTATGAGAGAGTATTTACTACAACTCAGTAACTGACGGTTATTAATGTCATGATATCTTGGCTCTTCAAGCCAGAATTATTTGTTTAACTTGGTTTTAAATGTTTGGGGTTCTTTTTTTTCAGATGTTTTTGGGCTTTTGAGATAGTTGCTTTAAGGTTTGACTGCATGTTTAACAATTTGTTCCTTGACTGTAAAAAGATGCAATGCCTGTTTAAAATGTTTTCCTAATAGTATTTGAGAGGAAATGTTTGTCAAGTGATTTTGCCTTTAAATCACAGAATCACAGAATCCCAAGTAGATGGATAAGCTTGAGAAATCCATTGGAAACTATCCCCAGAGTGCATTTACTATTTGTACATCAAATTGAAAGGTCTGCTTTTAAAACCGACCTTGTAAATCATGAGATACAATGAATGTATTGGGTTTTTGCTTAGTTTCAGCAAGTTCCTGGGAACATTTAACAAAGCACTGATAATAAATTATATATTTCCTGTTAACTGAGGAAGCTTTAAGTTGATTCATGTAGTTTGGAAATTGACACAGCTATGCTGATCACACTGAAAGTTTTTACCTATAGTTTTCATTGATCATAATTTGTATGTGCTACAGACTAAATGTTTGATACATAAGATTTCCTCCAAAATATTCCTGTAGCTTTTATTCTTTTGGTACATGTACCAAAATGCATGGCTCAGGAGGGCAGCGAGCGGGGCGGGCAGGAGGAAGGCAGGACTGGATGATGGCTGAGGCAAAAGTGCCAGGCCATGGAGGGTTCTTGCAGGCTGGGGCGAGAGTGCAGGTACTGCAGCAGCTCCTTGGGCAGTGAAGGTACTCCCCTGGGAGCTGGGTACAGAGAGGCCTGGCTGGGGCTGCCAGCCATGATGAGTGCACTGAGGGCTGCGGGGATGTGTCCCCATGGCCAAAGTGCTCAGTAACCTTCCCTTTGCTGCCTGCCAGCTCCCTCATTCCCTGTCCCAGCCGTGTTTGGGACCCTGTGTCTCCTCTACCACTGCTCCAGCCACCATCTTCTTCCCAATCAGCCCTGCTAAACCCCTTTTCTCCCTTGTCCTTCAGGTCATAGCTCTAGGAATCACCCACATCCTGACCCTGCTGAGCATCGTGTAGTACATGCTGAGAGTGGGTGACTGCTCAAACCCAGCCACACATGACCTGCAATATCATGAGGAGCAGCAGAGGCAGGACATGATGTAGCTGCTGGAGCCGATGGAACAGAGGAGTCAGGAGCTATGTGTGCCAGCCCAGGAAGGTGTGCTTCTCACTGTCAAAGGGCGCTGGTGGCTGTGGGCCTTTTCTGAAACCCTGCTTGTGCTCTTGGGGCTCTACTGTCTGCAGCAGCAGACAGCAGGAAAGCTCCAGCAGGGAAGAGCAGAAGACGAAGGGCAAAGAAGAGGACTGGCAAGGCAAAGGAGACAGCAGGCACATGCCACATCAGGACAGGTCTTCAGGCCAACTTTCCAAGAGATTTGTGGTTGGCAAAATGCAGCCACTGTGGCTTAAGAAAATGTTTGCTCCTTACAGCTTGAATTGAGGCAGCAGGGCTTTGCACTGGTGCAAAGCAGCCAGCAAGGGGACATCAACCTTTCAAACCATTGCAGCTGTTTGCCCTAGTGTATAAGAACTGGACCTTCATATTCACACATGATTTTATTAACCATATTAATATGTATTTTATTAGTCTTGGGGTTTTGCACTATTTAAGATGAAAAATAAAGCATGTATTAAAAGTTTCTAAGTAGTATGTCTCATAAGCCACATTCAGAGGAACTATTTTCTTCTGTCTGAAAAGATGGCTTGTCATAGGCAAAATCCTTTATTAATACCAATGAAACTGTAGAAGCGCGCAAAAACTCATTTAGGCTGTTCAACATGTAATATATTTTAATGTTTACCTTAGATTTAATGTTTTAAAATTTGTCAAAACATTAACATCATTTTTTCCATTATATTTTTATGTCTCATATCTTAAGCATTTTTAGTTTTTACTTTTACTTTTTAATTCCACTTTCACAGAACTTTTCAAAGTATTAAAATTACTGAAAGGAGAAAAATGACCAGCTCTATTACCTTTTCCTGTAGTCTTTCAGGCAGCCTGTGCTTATGAGTCACAGCTAATAATGTTAACTAAAGCTACTAACTATGTGAAATGTTCCATTTCTTGGAATTAGTATATTGCATCTATTATTACCTGCTTTATTGGCTCTTCAAGTGAGGCTATTCTCTTTTCAAAGGAATTGTATCTGTATAATAATGTATTTTATGAGGGTATGAAAGTATTCTAGCTTTATAAATTGATTTTCAATCCTAAAATGTTTTAGGCAGGAATTTTTCCTGGTTTTATGATAATGAGAAAGTTGTGTTGCTTCATAGAAGTAACTAATTTCAATAGAATTTATGTGAATTGACTTCTTTTTTTATAATACAGGATTCAGAATTTCAAAATCAACACAAGTGAAATTGTTTCTTATGCAATACCATAGCTGATTTTGTTTTGTTGCGTTAGAAGGTTCTTAAAAAGTTTGGAAGATGAAAAATCAAACAACAGTTTTGAGGTTTTTTTTGTTTGTTTGTTTGTTTGTTTTTGTTTTTGGTTTTTAGTCTGAGACATAAAAATAAATGAAACAGTAGAATTGGAATTGCCTGAAGGAAAATGCAATTTAACACTTAAATTTTAAAAGAATAGCTCACATTGTGAAATTAAATTGCAATTTAGTCTGTTGAATACTTTCTAACTATATCTCAATTCAAATTTATGTGTGGTAGGGAAAGAAGGACACAAAATAAGGAGACTTGAATTTCAAATGTTTCTTCTAAAGAATATTTTTCATAGGGTAAAAGGAATAGTTTCAAATGTTTATGATTTCTGACAATTAGGATTTAATTGCAAAAAACAGCTTGAATTAGATACAAAATTAATAGATCACAAATTCAAGCTGCACAGTCTGTTTTATCAACTGATTTGGTAGGTTCTGCCAAGCATGTTATTTTCCACCATGAGTCAATGGGACTACTAATGGGAGATTGTAAATACTTTGCTGGTCCTAACATTACTTGCTTAAAATCCGGAGTTTTTGTAGCTGCTGCAGCCAACTGGCTCTAGAATAGATCTTCTTACAGTTTCATTAAAATATACTTATCTTAAATATGGCATACAGCCAACTGGCATATAATTCCTAGGGTCTTCTGTCAGACGTGCTTGAAGTAGTGGGAGTGTAGAGACTGCTTCTGACGCAATTAGTCTGCAAGTTGCAGAAAAGCACTTCTGTCTGGAGAAATACAATTGCTTGCTGTCATAATATACAAAGAGGAATTGGCTGGGGATGAGTCACTTCAGAGTAGCTGATTGCCAGAAACTCTGCTACTAACAAAGTATTTCTAATAATCTGTATGCAATTAACATGTCTGTGGGTTTGGATTAGGTATTTTTTTAATGTACAGAGTGATCCATACTGTGAAGTTCAGCATTTCTTCATTAAGAATACCAGCTATTTCACTTAAAGAGAAAAGAAAAGCCTACCAACAATAGCAAGGAAGAACTCCCACTATAACAAAGTAACACCTATGAAAATTGAACCCTCTCATCCCCATTAAGAAGAAAGTATGATGGTTCTGGAGTAAAGACTGAAAGAGAAAATAGATTTCTCAGGGAGAAGTAAGAGTGTGTGAATTCTCAATCCTTGACTTCCACCTCCACTTGAAGGAAAGTATTAAGAGAGGTGAAAGACTGTAATTTCAGTTTACAGTCTCTAAGGTTACCTAAACATATTTTTCTCACCTATGAGTTTAATAAACATTTGCAGCTGGATTGACTGTTGTGTATATTATAAATAAAGTCTTGCATTTTATCTTCAGCCAGTTTAAAATAATTGCTAACTGGAATCTGTTAAATGTGAGAACTAAAGACTTAACTAGTACACCTAAATTAAAAATTTCCATTGTGTTCTAATATATAGCAGAGTGAATATCTGGTATCTGATCCAGGGGTTAAGAATTGTCTTTCATTGGCTGGTGACACTGAAGTTTTTATGGTGCGCAGTTAAATATATTTTTGAATCTTCATGATCACAAAAAAAAAGTGTAAAACCCAAATAAATTGTTTGCATTCATCACAGCAATGGCAATTGCTAGGACAATAAAAATATTTAAATAATTATTTTCACTGTTAGTGTGGTGCTGGCAGATTTCATTCTCTGTTTATACAGATACTATGAAATCTGATGTAGGGGTCATTTTGTTAGAGCAAGTCTAAGTCAAAGAGAATTTAGAAAGCAAAGGCTCAACTAAGCTATGAGGTTAGAAATACAACAGAGGCATGGTAGGAGGCCACACTAATGAATTGTATAGTACCTTATCCGGGATCAGCGCTGTCATATAAGAAAAAATTGGTTTTAAAAATCTGAATTGCTTTTATCACTAGAAAACAAGTGTTTTCTATTTAAAATGTGTTTTAAATTCAGCTGTCTGAGTGTTTATCCTTCTGAGAAGCCCCCCCTTTACTTGATGATGAAATAGCTGTTAGGACATTTTCATCTTGCATTATAAACTCCTTTCATCTGTTTACAGATGCAGTCAGTGAATCAAAGAAAAAGGCACTGTCTGAGAATCCTCCCCCGCTCTCTAGATAGCAGAACAGAACTCAAGTTGGAAAAATCTGAGAAGCATGTTATATTTTGAATAAAAGAAGGGAAAAATTCTGATAAATGACTTCCAGAAACATGAATATCCTTAAAATGCACACCTTGGAAAGGCCAAGAATGTCATCAAAGTAAATATTTTTATTATCAGGTGGATAGGAGGATATTTCCCCCTCCATGTGTATTCAGAATGAACACTGAGAATGAATTATATATCTGAATACACTATTACGAATATATCAAAATGTTCTTCCTGCTCTTAATTTCTTAGGATAGCAAAAGCACAAGGCATACTGTCAGACAGAAAACAGAATATTAAAAACAGTATTTCCCCTATTTCTTAACTCTTGTAATGATAAAAAAGGCAAAAAGAAAAGGCTAACACCACTGCTGGTATGTTATATCTGTGGGGCAGTAACCATGACAAATAGATGTATTTCATAGAATCATAGAATCATAGAAATGACAAATAGATGTATTTGTAGAATTATTCATAAAATATATATTATATATTATATATATAATATAAATATATAAATAATATATTTAAATATATAACATAAAATATATTCATAAAATATGAAGCAAATAGAAGTATTTGTAGAATTATTCGTAAAACGTACTCATACAATGTTGATATCATTCAGGGTTTTTAAAATAAACCTTTGTCTGTGTTCCATATTTTCTCATATTTTATGCATTCACATTCTTCACAGTTGTCAGGACTTTTTAAATTTTATTCTTGTCATTTGATATTTTGCCTGAATGCAGCTCACTTGTTTTGATTTTCTTTCAGGATTTATATTGCATTGCTTTCTTTGTCTAGCTTTTCCACTACTTTTCTTTTTTAAAAAAAATTCCTCATGTCCCTGTATTTTTTCTGAAATGCTAATAGTTTTCATTTAAAACAAGCTTTAAGAGTTTATTGATGTATTGCATTTGATTGTGTGAGTTGTCCTGCCAGCTCTGTGGAGCATTTCAGAACAGGAGCTTCCTGACGAGTTAGGATCCAAAATAATTTAACCTGAAGATCTTGGCAGTATCTCTATTTCTTCACAGCACTGCTGTACAGTATAGTGTTAGAAAGTTAACATTTCTAATAGGTAGAATTTTTAATATCTCCCCAATCCAAAGAAAATTAAACAGAAAAACCTGTGCCTTAAGATTCCACAAATTCTGCATTGCCTTTGCACGTGCTGGGCTTTTTTATCACAGTGCCATGTTAAAGATCAAATACTGTTCAATTTATAGACACAATCACTCCCGGCATGCATTTACTTGCAAGGGTGAAGCAAACATGCTTTGAATATAGAGCTTGAATTTTCTGAAACTAGTGTTGAACTCTCTGGCCACCAACACATTGCATTAAAGCAGTCATTTAAGAGAAGCTAACTTACCATGTTTCTGATGAGAAAAACTGCCTGAAAGCCTGCCTCTGTCCTCAGTTACTCTGAGGTTACTTTGAGATAATCAAGTGAGTCAGTCTGGCTTAAACAGGGTGGTCAATATCACCTATTTCCAAACAAAACCTTGGTGATATTGAGCTAGTGCTGATTGTGTTCATTGGTTTTGTTTATTTTTCCTTTTCTTTTGCATTCTCCAAAACTTTCAGCTGTTTCTCTTCTTACTCCCTTTTGTCTTTGTTTCTCCCTCAGGTAGCTTGGTCTCACCATTTTGTCTACATCTCAGATTAATGATTTTGTGTTTCTATAAAATCTACATAAGAATCAACTCATTTAAGTGGTGTGAAACATACTGAAAGATATTTTACCATAACGTGTTTCAAACTTGATAGTTGTTTATTTAGTGGCTCTTTATTTGAAAATCACCAGAAACATAAAAGCCATCATCTATTTTAGGAATTCTAGTAGAATGAAACATAGGGATTGAGAAGAAAGTATGCAATAAACAGAAGTGATTTCTCTCTAAATCTGATCTGGAAGCAAAAGTTAAAAAGTATCATTCCACCATACATTCAACTCACAAAGCTACACAGAGCTCAGCTGATATTACCATCTAACTCTATTTTCAGTTGTCTGAACAAGCCATGATAGTTGCTTATGTTAAACAAAAATCGAAAGTCACCTGCTGCAGATAGTAAAACCATTGCAGTAATAAATGTCTTTATTAACTACTTACATGATTCCTCTGATGATAAGGTTGAGATTAATATCCCTTTTTAGATCTTCCCTTGTAAACAGAAAAAGCTGTTTACTGCAGCCTACCACAAGATGTTTTTATGATGGCAAAAATAGTAGAAAGAGAGAGGTATCTTTCTCCATTTTAGGTGAGATGGAAGAATAAACAATTAGCTGAGATAATTTTAGTTTTAAGAGGGATAAAGGAGAGATTAATCCTAACTTGCTCAATCTCACTGTCCTTTCTGTCTCATATTCTGCCTCCTGTAAATCTGTATAACAATTTACTCGCAATGTTGTACTATGAGTCAGCAGAACACACTCAATATCCTTTGACTGTTTCCTACCAGTATCATCACTGGATAAGAGAGGTTTCTTTCTGGACAGACATTTTAAGCCTGTTTTCATTTTCACGGAAATCTTCATTGTGGGAGGGTGGTACACAAACCGCTTGGAAGAGATGTACTTAAAGGTGTTATTTAATGTAGGCAGTAGGAAATTATTTGCTTTGACTATAGGAGAAAAAATCCAGCTGTTCATGTTTTGCATAGTATTCCTACAAACTCCTGCCAAAATGAAGCAGACAGAAGCAGTTAATCATTAATATTTCTCAGAGGCTCTTAGACATAAGCTTATGGAGAATGAAAGCTATCATTTTTACTTAATTTACATAGCACAAAAGAAAAAAAGAAAAAATCCAAACCCTAAGGAAGTTTTCTTAGTAGAGGTACTTGACTGCAGGTGAGGGTATATGACAGATACCTTTGCACTGCATGTTATCATAGCCTTCTCAGCTTTAGATCACCCCCATAACAGTAACGTAATTCTTGTTTTTCCTATCAATCACAAGTGTGCATTACTTCTTTTAATCTTGTATGTAAGAGTCATTTAAATATATTCACTCAAATGACCACTAGTTTAGGCCTCGATTGATTCTTCAAGACTACTACTTTGTTACTTAAAAATAAAAATGACAAATATTTAAACCAACGAAAATTATTTTGTTTTGCATAATATAAAATATTTTTGTTTTGCAGTCAAAATATAGCAGGTAAGTTTTTATCCTGTGCAGTTTCTCACAGCACTAGCATAGAAGGGAATAAAGGCACCAGTTGCTAAAACATCTCAAAAGCAAACAAGTGCATTGCTACACTTATCTTTCAGCTCCTGAGTCCACTTTAACAGGAAAAACAATGAAAAAAAAGAAAACCAACAAACCGTAAAAGGAAAAAGATAAATGTTCTTTTTTTCAGGCAAGATTTAGAATGAATTGGAAGGTCACTCAGGTGGAGATTCACTGAAAAGTTGCTGTTGGTAGAAGATAGAAGAAGAAAAGCTGTGTTACCAAAAGGTAAGAGAGGACATAAAATGGTTTCTGCAAGAGTGCAGAGAATGGAAGAAGAATAATGAAGTACATGTAAGGGTGGTATAAATTTAAATCTTAAATTAGTCACCTAAAAGTAGGCTAGGCTAATTTGTCTAGAGTCCTTCTACAGCCAATGGATAGAAAGAAGTGCTGCAGAGAGTAATTTGTTCCATTTGTCTTTGACACCTCAATAGGTGGGATAAATAGAAAGGGACAAATTCTTTTTAAAAGTGCCCACTTTCCTTTGTTGCAGACAGAGGGAGCCTAGAGAACGATGGTAAAGTAAAACAGGTCTTACTAGGGTTTGAGATGTGTTCACGAGGTTTTAAATTTAGCATTTTAAACTGAATACTAAAACACATGAGAATTCTTTTTTATAGCATTCTTTGAAGGTGTGAGAATGCTAACATTATATATTCAATAAATGTGTTCGTATTGATTCCAATATAAAGTTGAAAATTGCAAATGTAAGTCAATTGACTAAGATAGAAAGGAGACAGTATTTGATTTAGGAGCTGCTGCTGTTATTATAGCTTACAAGATTTAAAGCTGTTCATGATCTATGTTGTCTAACAGAATGAATATAAAAAAGTATTGTTCTTTTCTGGTTTATGAGTTTGAATTCTGTGATCTGATCCTAGGTCTGCCGAAGTCACTGGAAAAAAATATCTCTTCCTTAAAGAATGAGCCGTATGCGTGACTGCGTGTTCTGCAGTGATAAAAATCACTAAGTCTTAATCCTAAATTCACTTGTAAGTGAATTAGTGTTATTATCTCTGACGGAGGAGCAACAACAGCAACTTACTGACTTCCAAGTATAAGTGCTTTTTCAATAAGACAAAATTAAATATATCTTTTCCACAACTGAAAATATATCTTCTACATCATGAACAGCTGGGGAAGTTATGGGATTTTTGTGGTTTGCTTCCCTCCTCCCTCCCCCAAATATTGCTGTTATCAAAAAATCTGGACTTAATTAAGCTTTAAGTCTGCCATTGCTTAAGTAACACGATGGTAGTATTAACAGTGTATAGGTAGGACTAGGCCTTTTTGCAACATAGTAATAGTTCCTTAACTATTAACAAGAAATGTGAAAAGCTTGAATGGAAAAACAAGTCTGTCTTTCAAGAGGGATTAAAGTCAGGATTGCTAACGTCAGCTACAGATTGACTCCAGTATTACAATTACTATATCATAGAAACATATACATAATTTGATGTTAACTTTCAGGGGTTTGGTACTCCCATTGTTGCAGAAATTAGCTTTGAAAAACTTCAGGTATGATAGTTAAATGTCTGCAATTCCTTCTACAGCAACTTACACACACAATCCAGCCTTTATTCTTAGTTTATAATTGATAGCCTATATTATTAGACAATGTTTTCCCTAACATTATTGCAATTATTAAGGCAACAATCAAGTTGGATGAATGTCTTTTACAAACTATCAATATCTTAGAATAAGTGGAGTATATTTTCTTTCCCTTTAGTGTTTGAAAACATATAACAGCTGCAAGACTGTTCTACTTTAAGGTAAATTTGTAGCTAATATATTTAATACTATCAAAGTATACCAAGTACTTTGCTGTCTGAGAGTTTGTGAATGGTGTGAAGGGAAGGCTTATAGACAGCCATGCTCAAATAGTTATCAAAGCAAAACAGTGGCAATTCATCTTTCTATTATTATTCTATTATTATTATTATTATCATGATTGTTACTGTTATGCATTTAAATATTCTTATTCAAAGTTCTTCAAAGTCTTCTACTAAATTAAGTGGCAAAAAACAGCTGACATGAACTGTTCCGTGCAGCTGGGAAAGCTGCTAATTTGGGTTAACAGTAACTTACAGAACTCACAAGAATGACTCAAGTGAAATAAATTATTCTGTATAAACTGACAGAAATATGAGAGGTTAAGACATCTTTCTAGTCACAAAAAGACCATGCTTAAGATGCTACCTGAATCCTGCAGCAATGTCATGGACCATCAAGAAATCTCTAGCAGAACAACCGTTATTATTTGGAATGAGGTGTTTCATGTCACTTTTTAATGTGAACTTACAGGACAACATCAGAAACTAAATACTCAGAAAAAATGGAACAGGCTATCAATAAGACATCAATGGAAATAAAATTCTAGCTATTTCAATGTATATCGAAGGCAAAAGATGAACACATATGTTGTGGTTTAAGCCTAGCCGGCAATCCAGAACCATGCAGCCGCTCGCTCACTTTCACCCCCAGCCTTCCTCACCCTGCTCCCGGGGGGATGGGTAGGAGAATTGAAAGAATGTAACTCCCACAGGTAGAGATAAGAACAGTCCAGTAATTAAGGTATAAAACAAAACCACCACTGCTACCACCAATAATAATAATGATAAGGGAAATAAGGGAAGAGAATACAACCGCTCATCACTCGCCAACCGATACCCAGCCCGACCCAGCAGTGATCTAGCCCTTCCAGGTAGCTGTCCCCAGTTTATATCCTGGGCATGACGTGCTGTGGTATGGAATACCTCTTTGGCTAGTTTGGGTCAGGTGTCCTGTCTCTGCTTCCTCCTGGCTTCCCCTCCTCCCTGGCAGAGCATGAGACTCAGAAAGTCCTTATCAAAGTAAACATTACTGAGCAACGACTAAAAACATTGGTGTTATCAGAGTTGCTCCCAGGCTGAAAGTCAAAAACACAGCACTGCACTAGCTACAAAGAAGGAGAAAAATGACTGCTACTGCTGAACCCAGGACAGTATCCACCCCTTATTCCATACCACTCACGTCATGCTCAGATCCCACATCTTTCAGTATACTATCACTCTTGTCTCATATATATATATATATATATATATATATACACATACCTAATGTATAACCTGGGCAATAGTATCCATTGTCAAGTCCTTGATCACAAGCCCATTTACCTGTTGCATCTCTGCCCTGATGACCTGAACTGTCATGGGCCAACCGGGCCAAAAATAATTCACTTTTATGTTGCCAATCTAAGTCCATCTGAGCCACTTCAACCTTAGCAGCTTTATCCACTTGTTGGTTGTTCTGGTGTTCCTCAGTGGCCCGACTCTTGGGTACATGGGCATCTACGTGGCGTGCCTTCACCATCAGATTCTGCACCTGGGCAACGATATCTTGCCACAGTGCAGCAGCCCAGATGGGTTTACCTTTGCATTGCCAGTTGCTCTGTTTACATTGCTGCAACCACCCCCACAGGGCATTTGCCACCATCCATGAGTCAGTATAGAGATAAAGTACTGGCCACTTTTCTCGGTCAGTAATGTCCAAGGCCAGCTGGATGGCTTTCACCTCGGCAAACTGACTCAATTCTCCCTCTCCTTCAGCAGTTTCTGCAACTTTTTGCTGGGGACTCCATACAGCTGCCTTCCATCTCTGGCGCTTTCAAAGCACTGGAGGGACCTACTAGACTAGTTACTTGCCCATACTGTCCCACGCACCCTGCCACTCGTGTTTGTCCATTCTCAGGGAAAATTTCTTGGTGGGCCTCCTATATCGTTGTCTAATCCTAGACAAGACTTGAGCCAGACCTTGCATAGCTTCCACAACCAGGCAAGATCGGGCATTATCAGGGTGGTCACACCGTAAGCAAAACATAGAAAGCATATGCAGCAACAAGCTGGTTCCCAGTAAGAGGAGCAGGGTGCTTTCAAGGGCATTGAAAGGATATTCAGGATCTTTAACTCTTCCAGAATCTACTCCCAATATAAATAGTCTGGTGGGGGAGCAGAGGGTGTGTGGGAATGTCTCCTTCATAGGCTGACCACCAGAGGAGGAAAAAAACAGATGCTAAACCCTTCCATTATATACCTCCCAAGGTGTAGAAGTGATGACCACACTGGAAACACATACCAGCCCAGATTCATGATCAATGAGTTTATTGTATTACAAGTAATTGCCATGAAGTACAGCAAAACCATAATCCTCGCCCAGGTCCCCCAGCTGGTAAACACTAAAACAGCAAATACCAGCTGTAAGGTACGACATGCTGAAACTCTGAGATCAAGAGCAACAACTTTGAGAGCCAATAAATCTGCATTGTGACGAGTGACTATTAATCCAAAACAATAAATACTTATCACAGATATGATTAGACACACTCTGGTCAGATCTGTTGTTATCTCAACCCTTCTTGCCCCATGCTGAGCGCCACAAAGAACTGTCATGGTTTAAGCCCAGTCAGCAACCCAGGATCATGCAGCCACTCGCTCACTCCTCACCTTCCTTACCCTGCTCCTGGATGGATGGGGAGGAGAATTCAGAGAATGTAACTCCCACAGGTAGAGATAAGAACAGTCCAGTAATTAAGGTATAACACAAAACCACTACTGCTACCACCAATAATAATAATGATAAGGGAAATAAGGGAAGAGAATACAACCCGCCAACCAATACCCAGCCTGACCCAGCAGTGATCTAACCCTCCCAGGTAACTGCCCCCAGTTTATATACTGGGCATGATGTGCTGTGGTATGGAATACCTCTTTGGCTAGTTTGAGTCAGGTGTCCTCTCTCTCTGCTTCCTCCTGGCTTCCCCTCCTCCCTGGCAGAGCATGAGACTCAGAAAGTCTTTGGTCAGAGTAAACATTACTGAGCAACAACTAAAAACATTGGTGTTATCAGCGCTGTTCCCAGGCTGAAACTAAAAAACACAGCACTGCACTAGCTATGAAGAAGGAGAAAATGACTGCTACTGCTGAACCCAACACAGCGTATTAGAGCATGTATAACCAAGGAGCTAACTGTGAAGTAGTTATGTGACTATACATTTAGAACAATGGAAACACAAAAGCACTAAATGTGGATGTGGGGGTAAAGTTCGTTGAAAACTGAGTATAACATGGCATTGGCCCATTAAATTGTGGACAGTGAAAATAAGCAGCTACATACAAGATTCATTGAGAAATCCTAGGCATAAGCAATATAATTCTCTCTACTGATTATTGCTGTTTCTGAAGGATATTATTCACACAAATATTTGATTCATTTGTTTTTCAGTGGATCAAAAGAAGGTATTTAAAGAAGAGAATAGATGTCCTGTGTCTATTTTCTAACTATTCAGTATTGGGTTTTTTTTCTTTTCTGCCTTCTCCATCAATATTAAAGATACATACTTTTATTGAAGATTATTATTAAAGATACATAATGTCTATTTTATTATTAATGTATCTTTTATTATTAAAGATACATAGATACAATATATTCTGCTATTCTTTGTCAGAAGAATAAAAGTTTCAGTTCTACCCCGTGCAATGTTTTCTTGAATTGACATTTTTTCAGTATTATTGCTGAGCTACTGTTATGCTTAGTCTCACAATAAACATTCTGAAGACTTACAAACTTTTAGCTTTGACTCCCTACATTAGTGATTACAGTATAAAATGACTAAACACTACAAGAAGTTGATGTAGTTTCGTTTTTTATCCTGGGATGCTTCAAAGTTACCACTCAAAGGTACCTCTTCTCCTTAGTTATTGATTCCGATGGGTAGTCTGTCCAGCCAATTATTGATAGAATCCTTCAATAATTTTTTTAGTGTTTCATCAAAATGAGGGCATACTGTGTTTCCCAGAATCCAATAGAAGATGTAGTATAGCAAATAGAATGGATTCCTTTAAGAGATCAACAGAAAGAAAAATCTGAACATTACATTTAACTAAGTAATGATCATTAAATTCTGAGTTCACACTGTCATAAACTTATTCTATCTGAAGCAAATTGAAATCAAACTGAGCTTGAACCTAATTTAAAACTAGCACAAGGATGAACAGAGACGAAAACAAGTTGCTGTCCAACTATATAATCTGTTTTAATTACTGCTAAGTAACAGGGCAATAACAAGACATAAAATCTTAAAGGATAGCCATAAACAATTCCCTGGCATCTTTAACAGAATTCAAACCAGCTTTGTGTTTTGTTTTCTTGTTTTTGTGGAGGGAGAAAATCAACACATGCATAAAAGGAACTGTGATAGGTTGAATTCAGTTACCACTCTATCAGTACTGTTGCAATACACTAGTCATCCACACAGTTTTAGAATGCTTCCAATTTATATGTTCACATGAGTATTAGGTAAAATCTTATATTATGAATATATGATGTAGCAAAGCCCTTTTTTCTCATCTGTTTACTTATACTATTTATTTATCATACAGAATTTTAAAAATCCTTTTATATAATGTTATACAGCCTGACCCAGAAAGTTCTTTCTTAAAATCTAGGTATGACAAGATTTTGTCAGTATATCACACAATTTGAGCAGTTCCTATGAAAAATAATTTGCCTGAGTATGTTCATTTTCACATGGAGTTACAGGTCTACTCTATGTGAAGGAGATTATGGAGTGGAGTCCTCAACCATAAGTAACAGTTCCTGCATCTGTCTGGAACTTGTGATTAATCTAAAAAAGTAGAAAATAATTACTGTATTTTTTGTATTTATGCTTCTCTGAGCATAAGCATGCTTCAATCTTTGCTTCCTGAGGCAGAGGAGGAATCAGAAGGAAGAGTGTTATTAGAAAAGAGAAAAAAAATTAAAGGTTTTTAGGAGCTGGGAAAACCTAAAGCCAGCTTCCACTTGCCTTATACGTACAATAAGTATGTGAAGGTAGAAAACAACTTTATAGATGTGAAAATACTATGTGAACTTCTCCCTTCCCTTAAAAAAAAAAAAAAAAAAAATATTTCAAATAATTCAAAATTTTACGTATGTGTGCATGATGTATGAATTTGGATGGAAACCAAATTTCTGCACAGCTTTACAGCATAAACAGAAAGATCTAAACCGTACAAGAGGAAATGGCAAAACTATGACATGCAACACTGTGTTAAATAAGTAATTTGTAAAGTGAAAGATAAAAATAAGAAATTTTAAATGTTGTCTTAAATTCTTTGAAATTATGGACAAAGCTAGAAGCAAATTTATGCACGTTTGGAAGACCCGGTCACTGTACTTCTCTGTATGAATTTTGTACATTGTGTCATTTTTTTTGAGAAGAAAATCTCTTCAAGTCCTTTGCATCCAGTGTTTTATTTGTTAAGTGGATCAAAGTAATTTGAGATATGGAGAAATATTGCGGGTTTGATTGACTAGATTTTTTTTCCCATTGACTTTTTTTACATTTTTTTGCTGTATGGGTAAAAATTACATGTTCTTTTCCCTTAAAGTAAGCTATACTGTAACTGTATGTTATTCTGAAGAATGTGATTTCCTTTAGTTAACAATTTCTATGAAAAAAACTGTCTGTGGGTATCCCACCTGAGAGCTGACTCTACACTTCATTGTGTATGGTTTGAAGAAATACTGCAACAATCTTAATTTTTTAACTTTTCATTAACTTGTTGCAACAGATATGGTAACTTAGATAGATCTATCTAGTCAGAATTTTCCTCTTATAAAAATACAAGAGAAAGAGAGGGTGTTATCTGCTTCCTTTCATTACTTGAATAGCTAATAATTTGGTAATTTTGTAGGCTAAGAGCCACCTTTTTAGAGAAGGAATACAATTCAAAATATGTACATTACGATAAACTGATTTGTTAAAGCATGCCTATGTTTCAAATCGTATGTATACATTTCCTGTTTCTGCAAAGAAGGTGTATGTATGCATATATTTACATTAAATCTGCCAGCCTGTTTCATTTGGCAGTAGTTAGTATTAGTACATCCTATGTTATTTATCCTATCACTACTGAGTTCCACAACAAATGGAGAATGGTATTTTTACTGGGCAGAGCTTGATGGCTTTTCAATATATGTATTAGGTGTATTGAAAGAGACAATTTTAAAAGTTATCTAAAACATCCTTTTCTCTGCAAGTCATGCATAAATTACTGTCCTACCCCAAAGAAATAAGAGGTAGTATACATGAAGGAATGTCATGTGAAAGAAAGGTTTTTGGGCAAAGGTGAAAGACGTTCTTCTTAAGTATAATATTAATAGTCCTTTATAGCTCTAAGGATAAAATAATGTTTATCAAGAGATAATGGCTTTTTACCTTGCTTTTAGTAGGGATATTACATAATAGATCATTAAGAGAAAATAAACTAAGACAGATCATTAGTTAATTCAATTTCTATTAGATGTAAAGGTAATTTTATTTTATAAATAATAGCTTCAGTATTAAGAGATAAGCTGAAAAAATAAGGAAACCAAAGGAAAAAGTTGTCTCAAAAGCTAAAAAAATCCGCTGGATCTCTTCAGCTCAGAGGAAGTGCCTGAAGCTAAGCTTTCTAGTTTCGTATGACGATAACATTTAAACCCTTAATGACCCAGTCACAAAATTTATGTTTGTTTCTTACAGTATATAGCTGTACAATTTCACAGTGAGCTTCATTAAATACTTTGTGATGTAATTGGAGTTTAATGAAACACAGGCAATTTTAAATTATGGTGTCAGCTATTGAAGGCTTTGCCAGCTTTTGTGGTGGTTTCACTACAAGAGATTCTAGGAAGGAGTAAACATTATGCTTGAGCACCTGCGAGGTCCTTCTTTCAGGCTTATTTGGTCAAGGTCAGAAAAAGAAAAAGCTCCAGTAAGTCTGACTTCATCTTTAAATCCAGATGAAACACAGCACATTTAAACATTTCTTACATCTTTGCATTTATTCACAAAACAAAAAAACCCAAAAATCCATGTGGGCTTGAATTTTTAAAACACAAAGTCTGAACTCCTAATTAATGTCTGCACTTGATATGTGGAGCTTATATCTGTCCTAAAAAGTGTTTCTTAATGTGATTTTTCCCTCTTTTTTTTTTTTTTTTTTTTTAAGAAATTTTGATTGCAAATAACTTTAAACTATTCTCTGGAAATAGCAGAGAAAGCTTCAGAAAGAGTGAAGAAGATCTTTGCTATGTCTGTATCCTTCCCAATTGCTGGTTAAGATAAGACTGAAGTAATACATACACTACAGACTTTTTCTTTTTTTTTTTTTTTTTTAACCTGATACTAGACAATTTATTAGCAGCCTTCCTTTCTTCCTTTCACTTGTTTCCTCCACACTTATGCACACTGCCTTGGTAAGCAGCATGCAAGACATAAAGGACATGGCAGGTAGCATAAATTGCAGGACCTGTGAATATTTTCCTCATCCCCACATGTAACAGTACATGCCTTGACTGTACTTCGACTTGATGTCATGGACTTACTGGCATACATATGTTCATCCTCCAGTGCCACTGTACTCCCTGTGGGCCTGAGAACGCAGCCTGAAAGGGTCCCTGGTCTGGAAAATCCAGATACTGAAATACTGGAGGAGTGACAGAGCTCAATGAGCATAGAGCTTAAATACAATATAATGACACTGTCCTTATGTGATCACACTGATACGATAGTCAGTAAGACTGATTGAAAATACACTTAATGTGGTTATTTCTTCAGTGGTGCTATCAAGACCCAAATTTTTAAATTTTCATGAAAATATCTCCTAAAATGCCTAGAAGTAGTCTGGATAGTTAGGTACCCACAAAACTACATGCCAACTAAGATTTACAAAGCCTAAACTATCATGCAGTGCTTAAAACCTCATGTGCCTGGTGACTTTTTAAAATCTTCCTGTGTGCATCACAAGGATTTCCCCACCTAGAAATTTTTGAAAATCTCTATTTAAATAACTTCCAAGGAACCATCTGAAAATTCCTAATATAACAGTTACATGAGCTTGGATAGATGCAATCACGAACCTTCAGCACATTTTTCATTACTGTTCAGGAGGCGAATGACAGGGAAATGAATTATGCAGAGTTGTGACAGAAACAGAGAACAGTGCCATTCGAGGCCGTTATGCAAAATGTTTTTGAAGACAGAACCAAGGGCCTATGACAGGCAAAGGGAAAAAATAAATGCATATGTCAAAGTAAGGCAAAAACCTCACAGGATAAATCTAGAACAAGAACACTCATCAGTGTTTCCTTTTGCGACACTTTAAGACTGAGAAAGTAAGATAAAAATAAGATAATTTTCACTAACTATCCAATTCAGATTTAACATAAATTTATTTCAAAACCTAATTTTCACTTCAAAACAACTGTTTGTTTTTTAAAAATCATATGATAAGATTATGGAATGTGTAGCTGAAGAAAACCTCTGGCAATAAGCCATTTAACAAGCATGAGCTGCCCAGAAATCCTGCAAACAGTATGCAGAACTGTAGACCTGAATAGCCAGCTGGCATCACCAGTGCACCTTTTATATGGAATTGCATTTCCCCAAAAATCTTTTTGGTGATTTATGCATTCTCCTTTTAGATGCATGTTTTGGGAAACAAACCATGTGATTAGCAGGAAAAGAAATCCCTTTTAAATCCTTAGAAACACAAAACAGAATGCTCAGAAGGTTGCATGCTTCACTGCCTCACACCTAGCTATTGGAGACATCAAACAGATGAGCAGCGAAAAAAAAAATAATACAACTGGGACTTTTAATTGAAAAAACCAAATCCCCAGAAACATAAAAGTTAAAAACCCTAATTTTCTCAGAGCTTCTTCTGTTTCTCTATAACCATGCCATTCTTTTTTTATCTTGTAAATTAAGGTATTCAGACTTTATTATGTGTACCTAGTATTGGATACTGATTATTTTTAAAAATAAGTGTAATGCATAAACTAATTATCTGCTTACTTAGTGATTGTTGTACTTTGCTAATGGACTAGATTTTTGATCTTTTGAGCTACTTTGACAATTTACCTTTATGACCAATAGTCACTAACTTGTAGACTTAAGTTTTCTATTTTTGTTACCCTTTCTCTCTTAATTCATATTCTATCTGATTACTTCTCTTTCTCATCAAACTTTTTTGCTCATCTTTTGTGTTGCTTTCTTTCCATTAGCCTCTGCTGGTTCATATTTTTTTCATCCACTCCCATGACTCTTGTTCTCTTTCTTTCAACATATTTTTTATGTTTTTATAAGAACAAAGCTGTATTTTTATTTGTTTGTAGTAAACAGTAAATTTTCTCAAACACTGTAATATTTAAACAATTCTTGAGGGCAGCTCTGATTTTGTAAATAACTGTATATTGAAAGAACAGTAGAAAGGCATTATCATAAGTTGAAATGCAGCATCTCAATTTCTTACATATAAAAAATTTATTTTACTTCAAAGTTGTTCCATATGAGCTAAAACTTGAAGGAGGGTGAGTCTAAACAAAAGTGTCATTTCACAGATTAAAAAGTGTTTTGTTTTCTGAACACTATTACTATTATTACTACTGCTAAATCCATAGTTTTATTTCTAATTCTTATTATAATATTAATTAAGAGTTAAAAGTCATATTTAAAAAAATATATTATGAAGATTCAATGTAACAACTGCATATTTAATATCTTTGTTCTAAAAGTTTAGCATTTTAGTTTTTTCCGAGAAACATATTTTGCTTTTAGTTCAATAAATAATATATTCTAGATTATGTATTATCTGTTTTCCAGTGTAAAAAATACCCCTGATGGTGTTACCTCTGGTTGCATGATTGACTCTAAACAGAGATGATGTTTGTTTAGTTAGTACATGACACTTTAATAAAGATTATTTTTATTTGGAAGTGGAATCTTCAGAGAACAAGAAGGAACACTATCTTCCTCTGTACTTTCCTCCTTTTGTTGGTAAAAGCTCAAAAAGAAAAAGAAGAGGAATATATTAACAGACATGCACTATTGTAGGTCATAAGGAAACAAAAACATAACTCCTATGGCTGAAATTTACTTCGTTACTTGTCTGAGCTTGGAAATACTTGTACAAATATTATAGCTATTTAGCTAGTGAACCTGGGAGAAAAAAGTTCCTAAGGAATGTGAAGTCATGTAAACAGGCTCTTAAAGAATATAATTTCAACCAACAGCACCTAAAAAACAGTGATCTTGGAAAAAAGAACATTTACTCATTTCCTCCACTGGTTTATTTTAAGACTTTCTTTGTAAATTGAGGTTCTTACTGTGATGGCAGATGCTCCAGCATTCTCCATAGTAGATTGTGAAAACTATAATGAAGATTGCCTGCAAGAAAGCAGTGCCGCTGAACAGCTATGAAAGAGGAGTGCTCACCCAGAACACCCTTGGCCCCCTCAACTTGGAATGTACTCCAAGAGCTCCAAAGACCTACTTTTTAGATATGGAGCTTGTGAAGTTGGAAGCAATCTTCAAGGCCTCTTCTCATGTAACTCTGATCCTCATTACTTGTACAACTCTCATGCAAAACCACCTGATTGTCAAAGAATGGCACCTTAAAACAAAAAACTCTTAGAACAATATGGAACTGCAGAGTGGAGCATAGACCTAAGGCAACATGCAGAGGTGACACAAATGCTGGTGCAACTTGAAATTAATTATTATTCAGGAATTATCTGAGTTCTAGGATGAAAAGTGAAATGTTAGACTAAGCACTGTTTACTTTTCTATAATGAGTATAGAATCAAATTAAAACAAGCTTAATATGTTGCCTGCAACGAGTTCACTTGAGGAAATTATCCTAACAGTAAATTCTCCTCTGGCATATAGGTATTCCGGCATTCCTCATAGCGGAAAGATTATTTCCATCATTGCCACAGGCTTTCCTGTAGGTGTTCAGTTCCTCCATTTGTTCCACAAGGATATAGATATTTCTTTCTTTTGTAAAGCATTTCAGTATATTTGATTTAAGTTTATAAATGGAATTGTTCTTATTCCCTCAGCGCCTCTTTTGGACCTTAATCAATTTTTATTCCAAACATCACTTAAAAAATTAAATTCAAAAAATAACAAAAGGGTTTAAGGACAAATCAGAAGCTTTTTATATGTTTTCAAAAAGTGGAGCTCAGGCCCTCAACCCATTTTGATCAAAGTTTTGGAAATGAAAGTGTGCTTTAACTACAATGGATACTATGGTGTTATGTTTGCTCAATTTCTGTTAAAACATTTTTGAATGAGATTATTCAAACTCTGATTTCACAAGTTCATCAACAATATGCACTCCCCTCCAATTTCCTATAATAAACTAGTCCCTGAGAGAAAGTTGCTCAGCTCTTATCACAGAGTGGTGGGGTGTAAGTATGGGGGTGTAGATTGACTGCCAACTGAACATGATCCAGCCTGTGCCCAGGTGGCAAAGAAGGCTGACAGCATCCTGGCCTGTATCAGAAATAGTGTGGCCAGCAGGGCCAGGGCAGTGATCATCCCCCTGTGCTCAGCACTGCTGAGGCTGCACCTCGAATCCTGTGTTCGGTTCTGGGCCCCTCACTACAAGAGAGACATTGAGGTGCTCAGGGGGTCCAGAAAAGACAACAAAGCTGGTGAAGAGTCTGGAGCACAAGTTGTGTGAAGAGCACATGAGGGAATTGGGGTTGTTTAGTCTGGAGAAGAGAAGGCTCAGGAGGGACCTTACCTCTCGCTACAACTGCCTGAAAGGAAAATGAAGAGAGGAGATGCCTGGTCTCTTGTCCCAAGTAACAAGTGGTAGTACAAGACCTAAAATTATGGCTTTTGCCTTCCAACTTATTTCCAAGTTTAGAAAAGTGCTTTTCTGAAAACTAGACATGTTTACTCTGCTGGAAACATAGAGATATAGCACAAGAATTTGACCCGTGGTTTTAATTTCTTAGAAATGTATATTTCATATTAAAAGGTTGTATCTCACTCAACTCTCTCCATCTAAGCAACAGAAATAAAGCTTAATTGAGATATCCGTGTCCTCTTTAGACTAAGGGGAACCATACAGTGGTTTATCCATACAGTAATGGCACGGATCGTGATGCTTGAATGCTAATCCTCATAGCCATCTGTTGCTTGCCCTGGGTATGGCGTGAGAACACAGGACTGTTTGAAAGACGTAACGTAAAAAGGATAGGAATTAAACCATAGCTTTAATGAACTAGCTTCTGATAACACCTGGGGTTTTCCTCAGAGATCTAGTAGATTTGATTCAGTAGAGACTAACAACAATTAAAGGTACAAGTAGTATTTAGATTACAGATACCAGAATCAAACCAGAGTTTGGTTTGAGATGTAGTAGCACACATGTACAAGCACCTCTCCCTCTAGCAACTCTGGAAACCCTTCAGGAGATTATCTCAAATTACATGAGTGCTTAAGGTGATCAAAGTGCCATGGAATAAGCCTCACTACAAATTATAACAATTTAGTAGAAATGCAGATGGCTCCACACGTTGTGCCAGTATTACAACGGGAGTTGGAAAAAAAAAAAAAAAAAAAAAAGATGGAATGTTCTATTGGTTGTAGCTGTAAAGTACATAAATAAAATTTAAAATTTTCTTATATTTAACTTTATTTTTAAGTGTAATGGCATAGGTTAAAATCAAAATACAATTTCCTGTCAATAAGGATATATCATCTGCGAAATATCAGTATAAGAGTAATTCATATTATAGCAGTGTAAAACTCTGTTCACTCCAGTGCTTTTTTCTGTTGAATAATTGTCTTATCCAAAATGTCACCGTCCCCTTATTGTTACTGGTTTCTGTACTTTGTCTATACTGAGGTTACTAGTTTAGTGCAAGACAGCAAACAATATCACATGCTTCTCCTATAAATATTGTACATAACCTACTTCTCTGGAGACATTGCTGCTGTTCAAAAGCCAATTGAACTCTACTGCTTGCTCTGTGATTTCTGCACAGCTATTTCATTAAAAAACACATTCAATTATACAA